>NC_057867.1:3198888-3503888 GCF_019393635.1 Dromiciops gliroides | reverse complement strand
GCTGGTCTCTTTCTCCTTCTTCCTGCAAGCAAGACTAGAGCGGTAAGAAGACTACAAGGAGAGAGACAGAGAGGAAGTTATAGTTCTCTCTCCATTGTAATAACCACAGTTGGTGGATGTGAGTAAGTGGAGAAGGAGCAATGGGAACGCTCCCTCTTTTGCCAGGGGGAGACCCTGAAGAGCACAGCCATTAGAAATTCAGGGGAGACCTTCCTTACTTCTGGTCCAGGTCAACAAATTGGAAAAATTGTTGCGGAAGTAAAGAGGCTCTCATCCGTATCTCTCTTCTCCTTCTCTCCTGCACTGGTCTAGGAAAGAGATGAGCAATACATGAGCAAGAGAGAAGATTGTGTTTTGCGGAGTCAGGCTATTAGGAACACAGCTAAGGTAAGGCAGGTTCGAAAAAAAAACCAAAAACTTTTTTCTCTATTTGTTCCGTTTTCTTTTTCATGTTTTGCCCTGCTCTCCCCTCCCCTCAATGCCCTCTGTGTTTCCTGTGTCTGCTCTGTCTTTCTCACCTTCTGCCACTCTCTGGGAAAAACACAGTAAATTCGTGATCAATGGAGGAGGAAGACAAATGTCTTTTTGTCTTTTCTAGGATCTAGCGTTTAGAATTAAGGGAAGTCAGTTCCTAGCTCTGAAGTCTCCTTCTCTCTCTCCTTCTTTCCTTGGTCCCAGGCAAGAAGACTTTAAGAAAGGCAGGTCTGAGGCAGAAAGAAAGGTAAGCAAGAGGTGGCTGCTTGGCCTGACAAACAAGACAGGCTCCCTTCAATGCCCTCTCCGTTCGACTGATTGCAAACATCAGGGAAAAGGAGAAAACTCAAAGGAGATCCTCTCTATGTCCTGTCCCCAGTCAGCACTAGTGTTGCAAGAAGACTACAAGCAGGGTGAGGGACAGGAGCTTATCTCTCTCCATTGCTACAGAGACTTGACTAGAAGGTGAGTATGGGAAAAGGGGGAAGTGGGAAGGTAGATGCTTTCTCTTTGAGATCCAGGACAAGAGGAGCAAAGCAAGGAGAAGATGAGGTAAAAACAGAAGATTGTCCCTCTCTTCCTTTTCCTCCTGCTGGAATGCCCTCTCCAGGAGACCCATCGGTCAGATGTTTGATTGGCATCAGAAGATGACGCCAGAGGTACGGGGAGACCCCCTTCATTTCTTGCCCTTGTCAACAAAGTGGACAGATTCTGGAATAAGTGAAGTGGTTCTCACCCATGTCTTGTTTCTCTTTCTCTCTTCCAATATTTTGGCAAAGACATGAACAATAGGTTAGCAGGAGAGACGATTCTCTTTTCCTGATTCGGGCCGCCAGGGCCACAGCAAGGACAGGGCAGGTAGGAAGAGTTAAATTCTCCTTCATTATTTCCTTCTGTATTCTTTTGTCCCTTGTTCTTCCTCATTACTTCCCTTTCTCCCTCATTCCCTCCCTTCCTCTCTTCTTCGTCTTCTTCTTCTTCTTCTTCTCTCTCTCTCTCTCTCTCTGTCCCTTTCTCTTTGTCTCTCTCCGTTTTTCCCATTATGTCACTCTTGGGGGGAATCTGCACCAAACTGATGATTAATATACGAGGAAGAGAGATGACTGTTTCTCATGTAGAGTATTTTGTCGATAGGATTGAAGAAAGTAAAGGGCATGCAGTACAAGCACCATGCTCTCCCTCTGTCTCATTGCCCTGGGCAAGAGCACTAAAGCAGAGGCATGTTCAAGACAGAAAGCGAGAGGCATGCAGGAGATGCCAGCTTGGCCTAACAAACAGGACAGGGCTCCTTGAAGGCCCTCTCTCTTTCCCTAATCCCACACATCAGGTCAAAGGAGAAAATTCACATGAGCTGGTCTCTTTCTCCTTCTTCCCGCAAGCAAGACTAGAGCGGCAAGAAGCCTACAAGGAGGGAGACAGAGAGGAACTTATCGTTCTCTCTGCATTGCAACAACAACAGGAGGTGGATGTGAGTAAGTAGAGAAGGAACAGTGGGAAGGCTCCCTCTTTTGCCAGGGGGAGACCCAGAAGAGCAGAGCCATTAGAAATTAAGGAAGAACAAGAAGAATGTCCCTCACTTTCCTTTGCTACTCTTCTTATCCCCTCTCCAGGAGACCAATCTGGCAGAAGTTGCATGGTGATCAGAGGACAAGACAACAGGTACGGGGAGACCTTCCTTACTTCTGGTCCTGGTCAACAAATTGGAAAAATTGTTGAGGAAGTAAAGGGGGTCTCAGCCGTATCTCTCTTCTCCTTTTGTCCTGAACTGTTCTAGGAAAGAGATGAGCAATACATGAGCAAGAGAGAAGATTGTGTTTTGCTGAGTCAGGCCACTAGGAACACAGCAAAGGTAAGGCAGTTTCAAAGAAAAAACACCTTTTTTCTCTATTTGTCCATTTTCTTTTGCATTTTTTTGCCCTGCTCTACCCTTCCCTGAGTGCCCTCTTTGTTTCCCCTCTCTGCTCTGTCTTTCTCACCTTCTGGCACTCTCTGGGAAAAACACAGGAAATTGATGAGCAGTGGTGCAGTCTATTGGCTTTTGGTCATTGCCAGGGTCTAGCGTTTAGAATTCAGGGAAATAAATTCCTAGCTCTGAAGTCCCCTTCTCTCTCTCCTTCTTTCCTTGGCCCCCAGGAAAGGAGACTTTAGGAAAGACAGGTCTTAGGCAGGAAGAGAGGGAAGCAAGTGATGCCTCCTTGGCATGTCGACGAAGCCAGGCTCCCTTCAATGCCCTCTCCGTTTGACTGATTCGAAACATCAGGGAAAAGGAGAAAACTCAAAGGAGATCCTCTCTGTCTCCTGTCCACAATCAATACTAGTGTTGCAAGAAGACTACAGGAAGGCTGGGGGAGAGGAGCTTATCTCTCTCCATTGCTACAGACACTTGACTAGAAGGTGAGTATGGGAAAAGGGGGAAGTGGGAAGGTAGATGCTTTCTCTTTGAGATCCAGGACAAGAGGAGCAAAGTAAGGAGAAGATGAGGTAAAAACAGAAGATTGTCCCTCTCTTCCTTTTCCTCCTGCTGGAATGCCCTCTCCAGGAGACCCATCTGTCAGGTGTTTGATGGTCATCAGAAGATGATGCCAGAGGTACGGGGAGACCCCCTTCATTTCTTGCCCTTGTCAACAAAGTGGACAGATTCTGAAAGAAGTGAAGTGGTTCTCACCCATGTCTTGTTTCTCTTTCTCTCTTCCAATATTTTGGCAAAGACATGAACAATAGATTAGTAGGAGAGATGATTCTCTTTTCCTGATTGGGGCCGCCAGGGCCACAGCAAGGACAGGGCAGGTAGGAAGAGTTAAATTCTTCATTATATCTTTCTCTATTCTTTTGTCCCTTTTTCTTTCACATTCCCTCCCTTCCTCTCTGTTTTTCCTGCTCTCTCTCTCTCTCTCTCTGTCTCTCTCTCTCTCTCTGTCTCTGTCTCTCTCTCTCTCTCTGTCTCAGTCTCTCACATTCTGCCACTCTGGGGGGAATCTGCACTAAATTTATGATTAATATACAAAGAAGAGACATGCAAGATGGCGGAGGAGAGGCTGTGACTCCCACAAGCTCCAGATAAACCCGTCCATTCACGCCCAAATAATGCGATAAAAATCAAAACCCAGAACAGCCTAATGCACATAAGAACAGAGTGAGACTGTTTCTCAGCAAAAGAGGGCAATTCTGATCACCTACTGATCAGGCTGAACAGCTCAGCGCGCGGTCCGGACCCAGCCAGGGACAGTGCCTCCAACACATCAGAGTCTTCAGCACCAGCAGCTTCTGAGGCTCTGATCACGGACGGGTGAGGGGGTTCGGAGGTAGGCCGGGGTGAAGTGGAGGCAGTATCTACTGGAGTTGGGGCAAAGCGCCCTGGGTCTGAACCAGTGGGCTGAATCGAGTGGTGGTGGCCCAGTGGGGGAGGGGTAAAAGCACGCCAAGCTTCCGACTATAGAGAATCAGAGTTCAATCAGACTTCTGTTTCCGGGTCAAAGAGAAAGCAGCTGTGATTACTCACAAGCCAGGCAGGCTGAGAAGAAGCCCAATCACCCCCTGGGCCACGCTGTAGCATGAATGGTGTGTCCGGGAAGCAGCGCTACACTTTAAGGAGTAAAAAGCCAAGAAACAGTAAGCCAGGATGAGTAGGCAGAGAAAGCAGAAGACCATCGAAAATTTCTTTGGTGGAAAGGTAGACCACAATACATCCTCAGAAGAAGAAGATAATAACAGGGTCAAAGCTCCAACATCCAAAGCTTCCAAGAAAAATATGAACTGGTCTCAGGCCATGGAAGCTCTCAAAAGGGACTTTGAAGAGAAAGTAGGAGAGATAGAACAAAGATGTAGAGAAAGAGAGGAAGGAATGGAAAGAGAAATGAGAGCAATGCAGGAGAGTCATGAGAAAAAAGTCAACAGTTTGAAAAGCCAAATGGAAAAGGAGATTAAAAAACTGTCTGCTGAAAATAATTGCCTAAGAATTAGGATTGAACAAATGGAAGCTAGTGAGCTTATGAGAAACCAAGACACAGTAAAGCAAATCCAATTGAATGAAAAAATAGAAGGCAATGTGAAATATCTCCTTGGAAAAACAGCTGACCTAGAAAATAAATCTAGGAGAGATAATTTGAAAATCATTGGACTACCTGAAAACCATGACCAAAACAAGAGTTTAGACACCATCCTCCAAGAGATTGTGAGGGAAAATTGCCCTGATATTCTAGAAGCAGAAGCTAAAATAGAAATTGAAAGAATCCACCGATCACCTCCTGAAAGAGATCCCAAAAGGAAAACCTCCAGGAATATTATAGCCAAATTCCAGAACTCCCAGGTCAAGGAGAAAATATTGCAAGCAGCTAGAAAAAAGGAATTTAAATACTGTGGAGCTCCAATAAGGATAAAGCAAGATCTAGCAGCTTCTACATTAAAGGACTAGAGGGCATGGAATATGATATTCCAGAGGGCAAAGGAACTGGGACTACAGCCCAAAATCACATATCCAGCAAAACTAAGCATCATCTTTCAGAGGCAAACATGGAACTTCAAGGAGAAAGAAGACTTTCAGGCATTTGTTATGAAAAGACCTGAACTGAATAGAAAATTTGACTTTCAAATACAACACCCCGGAGAAGCATAAAAAGATAAACAGGAAAAAGACTTCATGAGGGATATTAAAGGATCAAACTGTTAACATTCCTATATGGGAAGATAATACAGAGGTCACAGGTCTGAACTGAATACGAAGAGATGTTATGTTTTGTTCTTTGTGGGGTGTCTTATGTATGGGGCCAGATTTGGGCTTGGGGCCTCCTGGGTCCAGGGCTGGTGCATTGTCCACTGTGCCACCTAACTAACCCATAATGACATCCTTAAAATAGGGTTGAGGTGTAGGAGAAATAGACTGGGGGAGGGGGAAGGGGAGAGATGGTCTGGGGAGAGGTTGTTCGTATGAAGGAAACAAGAAAAAAGCTTATGGAGGGGAGGGGAAGAGGGGGAAGGAATTGGGGAGTGATTGAACCTTAATATCATCAGAATTGACTCAAAGAAGGACTAACATACATACTCAAGTGGGTAGAGTAATATATTTTGCCCTGAGGGAGGGGAGGGAGATAAGGGGGGGGGGAGAGGGGAAGGAGGGAAGGGCAGATTCTGGGAGAGAGTAGTAAAAAGCAAAATACTTTCAAGGAAGGTGAAGACGTTCTGCATAACGGCACAAGTATGAAATATTGAATTGCTTGATTTCATAGGGAGGGTTGAGGAGAGAGGAAGGAAGAAAATTTGGAACATAGAATTAGCTCAAAGACCTTAAACTCATCAGAGTTGGCTCATGGAGGGAATAACATTCACACCCAGTTGGGAGGAGTAATCTATTTAACCTTACAGGAAAGTATGAGGGGAAGAGGATAAGGAAGGAAGGGTGAAAAAAAAGGGAGTGCAGAGTAGGGGAGGGGACAGTCAGAAGTAAAATACTTTTGAGGAGGAATAGTTGAAAAGAAGATGGAAAATAGAGTAAATATCATGGGAAGGGAATAGGATGGAGGGAAATAGTTATGATGACTTTGCTGGGCTAATACGAAGAAAAGTCTTTGTCAAGTTTAAGGTACTTTATTTAGGTTATGATGAACAGGATACTATTAGAAAAACCTGGAAAGACCTACATGAACTGAAGCAGAGTGAAATGCACTGTATATGAAATAACAGCAATAGTGTAAAATGATCTGCTGGGAAGCATGTGGTTATTTTCAGCAAGGCAATGGTCCAATATAACCCTGAAGGACTATGAAAATGGCAACCCATCTACAGAGAAAGAAGTGATAGTATCTGAAATAGATGGAAACACATTTTTTTTTCTTTTCTTTTTTTTTTTCTGTTTTGGTGATGCAATTGGGGGTGGGTGGCTTGCCCGGGGTCATGTGGCTGGTGGGTATTGGGTGTGTGGGGCCGGATTTGGGCTCGGGTGCTCCTGGTTCCAGGGCCGGTGCTCTGTCCGCTGCACCACCTAGCTGCCCCTGGAAACACATTTTTTAAAAAAATGTTTTTTCTCTTTGACAATTCCTCAGTCTGAAGTTTTGAGAGTTTTCTGACTTTTTTTCTCACAACCTAGCTAATGTGGGAATGTTTTCCATGACTACTCATGTATAATTTATTTTGAAATGCTTGAGTTCTAGTGGGTGGGGGTGGGAATAGAGGAGGAAGAGAAGTTGGAACAATTTTTTTTTTAAATTGATGTTAAAATTTGTTTTTACATATATTTTGGAAAATAAAATTCTATTCTAAGAGTGAAAAAAAATAAACTATGGGGCCATCTGAAAAAAAAAAAGAGACATGACTCTTTCTCTTGTAGATTATTTTGACAATAGGATTGAAGAAAGTAAAGGGCATGCAGTACAAGCACCATGCTCTCCCTATTTTTATATCAGATCAAGAGAGAAAACTCACATGAGCTGGTCTCTTTCTCCTTCTTCCCGCAAGCAGGACTAGAGTGGCAAGAAGACTACAAGGAGAGAGACAGAGAGGAAGTTATAGTTCTCTCTCCATTGCAACAACCACAGTTGGTGGATGTGAGTAAGTGGAGAAGGAGCAATGGGAACGCTCCCTCTTTTGCCGGGGGGAGACCCTGAAGAGCAGAGCCATTAGAAATTCAGGAGGAACAAGAAGAATGTCCCTCACTTTCCTTTGCTACTCTTCTTATCCCCTCTCCAGGAGACCAATCTGGCAGATGTTGCATGGTGATCAGAGGACAAGACAACAGGTACGGGGAGACCTTCCTTACTTCTGGTCCAGGTCAACAAATTGGAAAAATTGTTGCGGAAGTAAAGAGGCTCTCACCCGTATCTCTCTTCTCCTTCTCTCCTGCACTGGTCTAGGAAAGAGATGAGCAATACATGAGCAAGAGAGAAAATTGTGTTTTGCTGAGTCAGGCCACTAGGAACACAGCTAAGGTAAGGCCGGTTCGGAAAAAAAAACAAAACAAAACTTTTTTCTCCATTTGTTCCGTTTCCTTTTTCATGTTTTGCCCTGTTTCTCCCCTTTACTCACTTCCCTCTCTGTTTCCCGTGTCTGCTCTGTCTTTCTCACCTTCTGCCACTCTCTGGGAAAAACACAGTCAATTTGTGATCAATGGAGCAGGAAGACAAATGTCTTTTTGTCTTTTCTAGGATCTAGCGTTTAGAATTCAGGGAAATCAATTCCTAGCTCTGAAGTCTCCTTCTCTCTCTCCTTCTTTCCTTGGTCCCAGGCAAGAAGACTTTAAGAAAGGCAGGTCTGAGGCAGAAAGAAAGGTAAGCAAGAGGTGGCTGCTTGGCCTGACAAACAAGACTAGCTCCCTTCAATGCCCTCTCCGTTCGACTGATTGCAAACATCAGGGAAAAGGAGAAAACTCAAAGGAGATCCTTTGTGTCTCCTTCTTTTCACAATCAAGACTAGTGTTGCAAGAAGACTACAAGGAGTCTGGGCGAGAGGAGCTTATCTCTCTCCATTGCTACAGAGACTTGACTAGAAGGTGAGTATGGGAAAAGGGGGAAATGGGAAGGTAGATGCTTTCTCCTTGAGATCCAGGACAAGAGGAGCAAAGCAAGGAGAAGATGAGGTAAAAACAGAAGATTGTCCCTCCCTTCCTTTTCCTCCTGCTGGAATGCCCTCTCCAGGAGACCCATCTGTCAGATGTTTGATGGTCATCAGAAGATGACCCCAGAGGTACGGGCAGACTCTCTTCATTCCTTGCCCTTGTCAACAAAGTGGACAGATTCTGGAAGAAGTGAAGTGGTTCTCACCCATGTCTTGTTTCTCTTTCTCTCTTCCAATATTTTGGCAAAGACATGAACAATAGGTGAGAAGGACAGACGATTCTCTTTTCCTGATTCGGGCTGCAAGGGCCACAGCAAGGACAGGGCAGGTAGGTAGAGTTAAATTCTTCTTCATTATTTCTTTCACTATTCTTTTGTCCCCTTTTCTTTCTCATTCCCTCCCTTCCTCTCTGTTTCTCCTGCTCTCTCTCTCTCTCTCAATCTCTCACATTCTGCCACTCTGGGGGGGAATCTGCACTAAATTGATAATTAATATATAAAGAAGAGACATGACTCTCTTGTAGAGTATTTTGACAGTAAGATTGAAGAAAGTAAAGGGCATGCAGTACAAGCACCATGCTCTCCCTATATTTATATCAGATCAAGAGAAAAAACTCACATGAGCTGGTCTCTGTCTCCTTCTTCCCGCAAGCAAGACTAGAGCGGTAAGAAGACTACAAGGAGAGAGACAGAGAGGAAGTTATAGTTCTCTCTCCATTGCAACAACCACAGTTGGTGGATGTGAGTAAGTAGAGAAGGAGCAATGGGAACGCTCCCTCTTTTGCCAGGGGGAGACCCAGAAGAGCAGAGCCATTAGAAATTAAGGAGGAACAAGAAGAATGTCCCTAGCTTTCCTTTATTACTGTTCTTATCCCCTCTCCAGGAGACCAATCTGGCAGAAGTTGCGTGGTGATCAGAGGACAAGACAAAAGGTACGGGGAGACCTTCCTTACTTCTGGTCCAGGTCAACAAATTGGAAAAATTGTTGCGGAAGTAAAGAGGCTCTCACCCGTATCTCTCTTCTCCTTCTCTCCTGCACTGGTCTAGGAAAGAGATGAGCAATACATGAGCAAGAGAGAGGATTGTGTTTTGCGGAGTCAGGCCACTAGAAACACAGCTAAGGTAAGGCAGGTTAGAAAAAAAAAACTTTTTTTCTCCATTTGTTCCGTTTTCTTTTTCATGTTTTGCCCTGCTCTCCCCTCCCCTCAATGCCCTCTGTGTTTCCTGTGTCTGCTCTGTCTTTCTCACCTTCTGCCACTCTCTGGGAAAAACACAGTAAATTCGTGATCAATGGAGCAGGAAGACAAATGTCTTTTTGTCTTTTCTAGGATCTAGCGTTTAGAATTAAGGGAAGTCAATTCCTAGCTCTGAAGTCTCCTTCTCTCTCTCCCCTTCTTTCCTTGGTCCCAGGCAAGAAGACTTTAAGAAAGGCCGGTCTGAGGCAGAAAGAAAGGTAAGCAAGAGGTGGCTGCTTGGCCTGACAAACAAGACTGGCTCCCTTCAAAGCCCTCCCTATTTGACTGATTGCAAACATCAGGGAAAAGGAGAAAACTCAAAGGAGATCCTCTGTGTCTCCTTCTTTCCACAATCAAGACTAGTGTTGCAAGAAGACTACAAGGAGTCTGGGCGAGAGGAGCTTATCTCTCTCCATTGCTACAGAGACTTGACTAGAAGGTGAGTATGGGAAAAGGGGGAAGTGGGAAGGTAGATGCTTTCTCTTTGAGATCCAGGACAAGAGGAGCAAAGCAAGGAGAAGATGAGGTAAAAACAGAAGATTGTCCCTCTCTTCCTTTTCCTCCTGCTGGAATGCCCTCTCCAGGAGACCCATCTGTCAGATGTTTGATGGTCATCAGAAGATGACGCCAGAGGTACGGGGAGACCCCCTTCATTTCGTGCCCTTGTCAACAAAGTGGACAGATTCTGGAAGAAGTGAAGTGGTTCTCACCCATGTCTCGTTTCTCTTTCTCTCTTTCAATATTTTGGCAAAGACATGAACAATAGGTGAGAAGGACAGACGATTCTCTTTTCCTGATTTGGGCCGCCAGGGCCACAGCAAGGACAGGGCAGGTAGGAAGAGTTAAATTCTTCTTCATTATTTCTTTCACTATTCTTTTGTCCCCTTTTCTTTCTCATTCCCTCCCTTCCTCTCTGTTTTTCCTGCTCTCTCTCTCTCTCTCTCTCTCTCTCTCTCTCTCTCTCTCTCTCTCTCTCTCTCAGTCTCTCACATTCTGCCACTCTGGGGGGAATCTGCACTAAATTGATGATTAATATACAAAGAAGAGACATGACTCTTTCTCTTGTAGGGTATTTTGACAATAGGATTGAAGAAAGTAAAGGGCATGCAGTACAAGCACCATGCTCTCCCTATTTTTATATCAGATCAAGAGAGAAAACTCACATGAGCTGGTCTCTTTCTCCTTCTTCCCGCAAGCAAGACTAGAGCGGTAAGAAGACTACAAGGAGAGAGACAGAGAGGAAGTTATAGTTCTCTCTCCATTGCAACAACCACAGTTGGTGGATGTGAGTAAGTGGAGAAGGAGCAATGGGAACGCTCCCTCTTTTGCCAGGGGGAGACCCAGAAGAGCAGAGCCATTAGAAATTAAGGAGGAACAAGAAGAATGTCCCTCGCTTTCCTTTATTACTGTTCTTATCCCCTCTCCAGGAGACCAATCTGGCAGAAGTTGCATGGTGATCAGAGGACGAGACAAAAGGTACGGGGAGACCTTCCTTACTTCTGGTCCAGGTCAACAAATTGGAAAAATTGTTGCGGAAGTAAAGAGGCTCTCACCCGTATCTCTCTTCTCCTTCTCTCCTGCACTGGTCTAGGAAAGAGATGAGCAATACATGAGCAAGAGAGAAGATTGTGTTTTGCTGAGTCAGGCCACTAGGAACACAGCTAAGGTAAGGCCGGTTCGGAAAAAAAAACAAAACAAAACTTTTTTCTCCATTTGTTCCGTTTCCTTTTTCATGTTTTGCCCTGTTTCTCCCCTTTACTCACTTCCCTCTCTGTTTCCCGTGTCTGCTCTGTCTTTCTCACCTTCTGCCACTCTCTGGGAAAAACACAGTAAATTCGTGATCAATGGAGCAGGAAGACAAATGTCTTTTTGTCTTTTCTAGAATCTAGCGTTTAGAATTAAGGGAAGTCAGTTCCTAGCTCTGAAGTCTCCTTCTTTCTCTCCTTCTTTCCTTGGTCCCAGGCAAGAAGACTTTAAGAAAGGCAGGTCTGAGGCAGAAAGAAAGGTAAGCAAGAGCTGGCTGCTTGGCCTGACAAACAAGACTAGCTCCCTTCAATGCCCTCTCCGTTCGACTGATTGCAAACATCAGGGAAAAGGAGAAAACTCAAAGGAGATCCTTTGTGTCTCCTTCTTTCCACAATCAAGTCTAGTGTTGTAAGAAGACTACAAGCAGGCTGGGGGAGAGGAGCTTATCTCTCTCCATTGCTACAGAGACTTGACTAGAAGGTGAGTATGGGAAAAGGGGGAAATGGGAAGGTAGATGCTTTCTCCTTGAGATCCAGGACAAGAGGAGCAAAGCAAGAAGAAGATGAGGTAGAAACAGAAGATTGTCCCTCTCTTCCTTTTCCTCCAGCTGGAATGCCCTCTCCAGGAGACCCATCTGTCAGACGTTTGATGGTCATCAGAAGATGATGCCAGAGGTACGGGGAGACTCTCTTCATTTCTTGCCCTTGTCAACAAAGTAGACAGATTCTGGAAGAAGTGAAGTGGTTCTCACCCATGTCTTGTTTTTCTTTCTCTCTTCCAATATTTTGGCAAGGACATGAACGATAGGTTAGCACGACAGACGATTCTCTTTTCCTGATTCAGGCCGCCAGGGCCACAGCAAGGACAGGGCAGGTAGGAAGAGTTAAATTCTTCTTCATTATTTCTTTCATTATTCTTTTGTCCTTTGTTCTTCCTCATTACTTCCCTTTCTCCCTCATTCCCTCCCTTCCTCTCTTTCTTCTTCTTCTTCTTCTTCTTCTTCTTCTTCTTCTTCTTCTTCTTCTTCTTCTTCTTCTTCTTCTTCTTCTTCTTCTTCTTCTTCTCTCTCCCTCTATCTCTCCCTCTCTCTCTCCTTCTCCCTTTCTCTCTGTCTCTCTCTCTCTCAGTTTTTCCCATTATGTCATTCTTGGGGGGAATCTGTACCAAACTGATGATTAATATACAAGGAAGAGAGATGAATGTTTCTCATATAGAGTATTTTGACGATAGGATTGAAGAAAGTAAAGGGCATGCAGTACAAGCACCATGCTCTCCCTCTCTTTCATTGCCATGGCCAAGAGCACTAAACCAGGGGCATGTTCAAGACAGAAAGCGAGAGGCATGCAGGAGATGCCAGCTTGGCCTAACAAACAGGACAGGGCTCGTTGAAGGCCCTCTCTCTTTCCCTAATCCCACACATCAGGTCAAAAGAGAAAACTCACATGAGCTGGTCTCTTTCTCCTTCTTCCCGCAAGCAAGACTAGTGGAGCAAGAAGACTACAAGGAGGGAGACAGAGAGGAACTTACCGTTCTCTCTGCATTGCAACAACAACAGGAGGTGGATGTGAGTAAGTAGAGAAGAGACCCAGAAGAGCAGAGACATTAGAAATTAAGGAAGAATAAGAAGAATGTCCCTCACTTTCCTTTACTACTCTTCTTATCCCCTCTCCAGGAGACCAATCTGGCAGAAGTTACATGGTGATCAGAGGACGAGACAACAGGTACGGGGAGACCTTCCTTACTTCTGGTCCTGGTCAACAAATTGGAAAAATTGTTGAGGAAGTAAAGGGGGTCTCAGCCGTATCTCTCTTCTCCTTTTCTCCTGCACTGTTCTAGGAAAGAGATGAGCAATACATGAGCAAGAGAGAAGATTGTGTTTTGCTGAGTCAGGCCACTAGGAACACAGCAAAGGTAAGGCAGTTTCAAAGAAAAAACACCTTTTTTCTCTTTTTGTCCGTTTTCTTTTGCATTTTTTTGCCCTGCTCTACCCTTCCCTCACTGCCCTCTGTGTTTCCCCTGTCTGCTCTGTCTTTCTCACCTTCTGGCACTCTCTGGGAAAAACACAGGAAATTGATGAGCAGTGGTACAGTACAATGACTTTTGGTCATTGCCAGGGTCTAACGTTTAGAATTCAGGGAAATAAATTCCTAGCTCTGAAGTCCCCTTCTCTCTCTCCTTCTTTCCTTGGCCCCCAGGAAAGGAGACTTTAGGAAAGGCAGGCCTCAGGCAGGAGGAGAGGGAAGCAATTGATGCCTGCTTGGCATGACAAAGAAGACAGGCTTCCTTCAATGCCCTCTACATTTGACTGATTGCAAGCATCAGGGAAAAGGAGAAAACTCAAAGGAGATCCTCTCTGTCTCCTGTCCACAATCAACGCTAGTGTTGCAAGAAGACTACAAGCAGGCTGGGGGAGAGGAGCTTATCTCTCTCCATTGCTACAGAGACTTGACTAGAAGGTGAGTATGGGAAAAGGGGGAAGTGGGAAGGTAGATGCTTTCTCTTTGAGATCCAGGACAAGAGGAGCAAAGCAAGGAGAAGATGAGGTAAAAACAGAAGATTGTCCCTCTCTTCCTTTTCCTCCTGCTGGAATGCCCTCTCCAGGAGACCCATCTGTCAGACGTTTGATGGTCATCAGAAGATGACGCCAGAGGTACGGGGAGACCCCCTTCATTTCGTGCCCTTGTCAACAAAGTGGACAGATTCTGGAAGAAGTGAAGTGGTTCTCACCCATGTCTCGTTTCTCTTTCTCTCTTTCAATATTTTGGCAAAGACATGAACAATAGGTGAGAAGGACAGACGATTCTCTTTTCCTGATTTGGGCCGCCAGGGCCACAGCAAGGACAGGGCAGGTAGGAAGAGTTAAATTCTTCTTCATTATTTCTTTCACTATTCTTTTGTCCCCTTTTCTTTCTCATTCCCTCCCTTCCTCTCTGTTTTTCCTGCTCTCTCTCTCTCTCTCTCTCTCTCTCTCTCTCTCTCTCTCTCTCTCTCTCTCTCTCAGTCTCTCACATTCTGCCACTCTGGGGGGAATCTGCACTAAATTGATGATTAATATACAAAGAAGAGACATGACTCTTTCTCTTGTAGGGTATTTTGACAATAGGATTGAAGAAAGTAAAGGGCATGCAGTACAAGCACCATGCTCTCCCTATTTTTATATCAGATCAAGAGAGAAAACTCACATGAGCTGGTCTCTTTCTCCTTCTTCCCGCAAGCAAGACTAGAGCGGTAAGAAGACTACAAGGAGAGAGACAGAGAGGAAGTTATAGTTCTCTCTCCATTGCAACAACCACAGTTGGTGGATGTGAGTAAGTGGAGAAGGAGCAATGGGAACGCTCCCTCTTTTGCCAGGGGGAGACCCAGAAGAGCAGAGCCATTAGAAATTAAGGAGGAACAAGAAGAATGTCCCTCGCTTTCCTTTATTACTGTTCTTATCCCCTCTCCAGGAGACCAATCTGGCAGAAGTTGCATGGTGATCAGAGGACGAGACAAAAGGTACGGGGAGACCTTCCTTACTTCTGGTCCAGGTCAACAAATTGGAAAAATTGTTGCGGAAGTAAAGAGGCTCTCACCCGTATCTCTCTTCTCCTTCTCTCCTGCACTGGTCTAGGAAAGAGATGAGCAATACATGAGCAAGAGAGAAGATTGTGTTTTGCTGAGTCAGGCCACTAGGAACACAGCTAAGGTAAGGCCGGTTCGGAAAAAAAAACAAAACAAAACTTTTTTCTCCATTTGTTCCGTTTCCTTTTTCATGTTTTGCCCTGTTTCTCCCCTTTACTCACTTCCCTCTCTGTTTCCCGTGTCTGCTCTGTCTTTCTCACCTTCTGCCACTCTCTGGGAAAAACACAGTAAATTCGTGATCAATGGAGCAGGAAGACAAATGTCTTTTTGTCTTTTCTAGAATCTAGCGTTTAGAATTAAGGGAAGTCAGTTCCTAGCTCTGAAGTCTCCTTCTTTCTCTCCTTCTTTCCTTGGTCCCAGGCAAGAAGACTTTAAGAAAGGCAGGTCTGAGGCAGAAAGAAAGGTAAGCAAGAGCTGGCTGCTTGGCCTGACAAACAAGACTAGCTCCCTTCAATGCCCTCTCCGTTCGACTGATTGCAAACATCAGGGAAAAGGAGAAAACTCAAAGGAGATCCTTTGTGTCTCCTTCTTTCCACAATCAAGTCTAGTGTTGTAAGAAGACTACAAGCAGGCTGGGGGAGAGGAGCTTATCTCTCTCCATTGCTACAGAGACTTGACTAGAAGGTGAGTATGGGAAAAGGGGGAAATGGGAAGGTAGATGCTTTCTCCTTGAGATCCAGGACAAGAGGAGCAAAGCAAGAAGAAGATGAGGTAGAAACAGAAGATTGTCCCTCTCTTCCTTTTCCTCCAGCTGGAATGCCCTCTCCAGGAGACCCATCTGTCAGACGTTTGATGGTCATCAGAAGATGATGCCAGAGGTACGGGGAGACTCTCTTCATTTCTTGCCCTTGTCAACAAAGTAGACAGATTCTGGAAGAAGTGAAGTGGTTCTCACCCATGTCTTGTTTTTCTTTCTCTCTTCCAATATTTTGGCAAGGACATGAACGATAGGTTAGCACGACAGACGATTCTCTTTTCCTGATTCAGGCCGCCAGGGCCACAGCAAGGACAGGGCAGGTAGGAAGAGTTAAATTCTTCTTCATTATTTCTTTCATTATTCTTTTGTCCTTTGTTCTTCCTCATTACTTCCCTTTCTCCCTCATTCCCTCCCTTCCTCTCTTTCTTCTTCTTCTTCTTCTTCTTCTTCTTCTTCTTCTTCTTCTTCTTCTTCTTCTTCTTCTTCTTCTTCTTCTTCTTCTTCTTCTTCTTCTCTCTCCCTCTATCTCTCCCTCTCTCTCTCCTTCTCCCTTTCTCTCTGTCTCTCTCTCTCTCAGTTTTTCCCATTATGTCATTCTTGGGGGGAATCTGTACCAAACTGATGATTAATATACAAGGAAGAGAGATGAATGTTTCTCATATAGAGTATTTTGACGATAGGATTGAAGAAAGTAAAGGGCATGCAGTACAAGCACCATGCTCTCCCTCTCTTTCATTGCCATGGCCAAGAGCACTAAACCAGGGGCATGTTCAAGACAGAAAGCGAGAGGCATGCAGGAGATGCCAGCTTGGCCTAACAAACAGGACAGGGCTCGTTGAAGGCCCTCTCTCTTTCCCTAATCCCACACATCAGGTCAAAAGAGAAAACTCACATGAGCTGGTCTCTTTCTCCTTCTTCCCGCAAGCAAGACTAGTGGAGCAAGAAGACTACAAGGAGGGAGACAGAGAGGAACTTACCGTTCTCTCTGCATTGCAACAACAACAGGAGGTGGATGTGAGTAAGTAGAGAAGAGACCCAGAAGAGCAGAGACATTAGAAATTAAGGAAGAATAAGAAGAATGTCCCTCACTTTCCTTTACTACTCTTCTTATCCCCTCTCCAGGAGACCAATCTGGCAGAAGTTACATGGTGATCAGAGGACGAGACAACAGGTACGGGGAGACCTTCCTTACTTCTGGTCCTGGTCAACAAATTGGAAAAATTGTTGAGGAAGTAAAGGGGGTCTCAGCCGTATCTCTCTTCTCCTTTTCTCCTGCACTGTTCTAGGAAAGAGATGAGCAATACATGAGCAAGAGAGAAGATTGTGTTTTGCTGAGTCAGGCCACTAGGAACACAGCAAAGGTAAGGCAGTTTCAAAGAAAAAACACCTTTTTTCTCTTTTTGTCCGTTTTCTTTTGCATTTTTTTGCCCTGCTCTACCCTTCCCTCACTGCCCTCTGTGTTTCCCCTGTCTGCTCTGTCTTTCTCACCTTCTGGCACTCTCTGGGAAAAACACAGGAAATTGATGAGCAGTGGTACAGTACAATGACTTTTGGTCATTGCCAGGGTCTAACGTTTAGAATTCAGGGAAATAAATTCCTAGCTCTGAAGTCCCCTTCTCTCTCTCCTTCTTTCCTTGGCCCCCAGGAAAGGAGACTTTAGGAAAGGCAGGCCTCAGGCAGGAGGAGAGGGAAGCAATTGATGCCTGCTTGGCATGACAAAGAAGACAGGCTTCCTTCAATGCCCTCTACATTTGACTGATTGCAAGCATCAGGGAAAAGGAGAAAACTCAAAGGAGATCCTCTCTGTCTCCTGTCCACAATCAACGCTAGTGTTGCAAGAAGACTACAAGCAGGCTGGGGGAGAGGAGCTTATCTCTCTCCATTGCTACAGAGACTTGACTAGAAGGTGAGTATGGGAAAAGGGGGAAGTGGGAAGGTAGATGCTTTCTCTTTGAGATCCAGGACAAGAGGAGCAAAGCAAGGAGAAGATGAGGTAAAAACAGAAGATTGTCCCTCCCTTCCTTTTCCTCCTGCTGGAATGCCCTCTCCAGGAGACCCATCTGTCAGATGTTTGATGGTCATCAGAAGATGACCCCAGAGGTACGTGGAGACTCTCTTCATTCCTTGCCCTTGTCAACAAAGTGGACAGATTCTGGAAGAAGTGAAGTGGTTCTCACCCATGTCTTGTTTCTCTTTCTCTCTTCCAATATTTTGGCAAAGACATGAACAATAGGTGAGAAGGACAGACGATTCTCTTTTCCTGATTCGGGCTGCAAGGGCCACAGCAAGGACAGGGCAGGTAGGAAGAGTTAAATTCTTCTTCATTATTTCTTTCACTATTCTTTTGTCCCCTTTTCTTTCTCATTCCCTCCCTTCCTCTCTGTTTCTCCTGCTCTCTCTCTCTCTCTCTCTCTCTCTCTCTCTCTCTCTCTCTCTCTCTCAATCTCTCACATTCTGCCACTCTGGGGGGGAATCTGCACTAAATTGATGATTAATATATAAAGAAGAGACATGACTCTTTCTCTTGTAGAGTATTTTGACAGTAAGATTGAAGAAAGTAAAGGGCATGCAGTACAAGCACCATGCTCTCCCTATATTTATATCAGATCAAGAGAAAAAACTCACATGAGCTGGTCTCTGTCTCCTTCTTCCCGCAAGCAAGACTAGAGCGGTAAGAAGACTACAAGGAGAGAGACAGAGAGGAAGTTATAGTTCTCTCTCCATTGCAACAACCACAGTTGGTGGATGTGAGTAAGTGGAGAAGGAGCCATGGGAACGCTCCCTCTTTTGCCGGGGGGAGACCCTGAAGAGCAGAGCCATTAGAAATTCAGGAGGAACAAGAAGAATGTCCCTCGCTTTCCTTTATTACTGTTCTTATCCCCTCTCCAGGAGACCAATCTGGCAGAAGTTGCATGGTGATCAGAGGACAAGACAGAAGGTACGGGGAGACCTTCTTTACTTCTGGTCCAGGTCAACAAATTGGAAAAATTGTTGCGGAAGTAAAGAGGCTCTCACCCGTATCTCTCTTCTCCTTCTCTCCTGCACTGGTCTAAGAAAGAGATGAGCAATACATGAACAAGAGAGAAGATTGTGTTTTGCGGAGTCAGGCCACTAGGAACACAGCTAAGGTAAGACAGGTTCGAAAAAAAAAAAAAAACTTTTTTTCTCCATTTGTTCCGTTTTCTTTTTCATGTTTTGCCCTGCTCTCCCCTCCCCTCAATGCCCTCTGTGTTTCCTGTGTCTGCTCTGTCTTTCTCACCTTCTGCCACCCTCTGGGTAAAACACAGTAAATTCGTGATCAGTGGAGGAGGAAGACAAATGTCTTTTTGTCTTTTCTAGGATCTAGCGTTTAGAATTAAGGGAAGTCAGTTCCTAGCTCTGAAGTCTCCTTCTCTCTCTCCTTCTTTCCTTGGTCCCAGGCAAGAAGACTTTAAGAAAGGCAGGTCTGAGGCAGAAAGAAAGGTAAGCAAGAGGTGGCTGCTTGGCCTGACAAACAAGACTGGCTCCCTTCAATGCCCTCTCCGTTCAACTGATTGCAAACATCAGGGAAAAGGAGAAAACTCAAAGGAGATCCTCTCTATGTCCTGTCCCCAGTCAGCACTAGTGTTGCAAGAAGACTACAAGCAGGCTGGGGGAAAGGAGCTTATCTCTCTCCATTGCTACAGACACTTGACTAGAAGGTGAGTATGGGAAAAGGGGGAAGTGGGAAGGTAGATGCTTTCTCTTTGAGATCCAGGACAAGAGGAGCAAAGCAAGGAGAAGATGAGGTAAAAACAGAACATTGTCCCTCTCTTCCTTTTCCTCCTGCTGGAATGCCCTCTCCAGGAGACCCATCTGTCAGATGTTTGATTGTCATCAGAAGATGACCCCAGAGGTACGGGGAGACCCCCTTCATTTCTTGCCCTTGTCAACAAAGTGGACAGATTCTGGAAGAAGTGAAGTGGTTCTCACCCATGTCTTGTTTCTCTTTCTCTCTTCCAATATTTTCGCAAAGATATGAGCAATAGGTGAGAAGGAGAGACGATTCTCTTTTCCTGATTCAGGCCGCCAGGGCCACAGCAAGGACAGGGCAGGTAGGAAGAGTTAAATTCTTCTTCATTATTTCTTTCTGTATTCTTTTGTCCCTTTTTCTTCCTCATTACTTCCCTTTCTCCCTCATTCCCTCCCTTCCTCTCTGTTTCTTCTGCTCACACACTCTCTCTCTCTCTCTCTCTTTCTCTCAGTCTTTCCCATTCTGTCACTCTTGGGGGGAATCTGCACAAAATTGATGATTAATATACAAGGAAGAAAGATGACTATTTCTCATGTAGAGTATTTTGACGATAGGATTGAAGAAAGTAAAGCTCATGCAGTACAAGCACCATGCTCTCCCTGTGTCATTGCCATGGGCAAGAGCACTAAACCAGGGGCATGTTCAAGAACGAAAGAGAGAGACATGCAGGAGATGCCAGCTTGGCTTAACAAAGAGGACAGGGCTCCTTGAAGGCCCTCTCTCAGGTCAAAAGGGAAAACTGGCATGAGCCGGTCTTCCTCCTTGTTTCCGCAAGCAAGACTAGAGCGGCAAGAAGACTATATGGACAGAGACAGAGAGGAAGTTAACGTTCTCCATTGCAACAACAACAAGAGGTGGATGTGAGTAAGTGGAGAATGAGCAATGGGAAGGTTCGCTCTTTTGCCAGGGGGAGACCCAGAAGAGCAGAGCCATTAGAAATTAAGGAAGAACAAGAAGAATGTCCCTCGCTTTCCTTTGCTACTCTTCTTATCCCCTCTCCAGGAGACCAATCTGGCAGAAGTTGCATGGTGATCAGAGGACAAGACAACAGGTACGGGGAGACCTTCCTTACTTCTGGTCCTGGTCAACAAATTGGAAAAATTGTTGCGGAAGTAAAGGGGGTCTCACCCGTATCTCTCTTCTGCTTCTCTCCTGCACTGTTCTAGGAAAGAGATGAGCAATACATGAGCAAGAGAGAAGATTGTGTTTTGCTGAGTCAGGCCACTAGGAACACAGCTAAGGCAAGGCAGGTTCCAAAAAAAAGAAAAAGGTTTTTCTCTATTCTGTTTTCTTTTTCATGTTTTGCCCTGCTCTCCCCTTCCCTCACTGCCCTCTGTGTTTCCTGTGTCTGCTCTGTCTTTCTCACCTTCTGCCACTCTCTGGGAAAAACACAGTAAATTCGTGAACAATGGAGCAGGAAGAGAAATGTCTTTTTCTCTTCTAGGATCTAGCGTTTAGAATTAAGGGAAGTCAATTCCTACCTCTGAAGTCTCCTTCTCTCTCTCCTTCATTCCTTGGTCCCAGGCAAGAAAAGTGTAAGAAAGGCAGGTCTGAGGCAGAAGGAAAGCTAAGGAAGAGGTGGCTGCTTGGCCTGACAAACAAGACTGGCTCCCTTCAAAGACTTCCGTGTTTGACTGATTCCAAACATCAGGGAAAAGGAGAAAACTCAAAGGAGATCCTCTCTATGTCCTGTCCCCAGTCAGCACTAGTGTTCCAAGAAGACTACAAGCAGGCTGGGGGAGAGAAGATTACCTCTCTCCATTGCTACAGAGACTTGACTAGAAGGTGAGTATGGGAAAAGGGGGAAGTGGGAAGGTAGATGCTTTCTCTTTGAGATCCAGGACAAGAGGAGCAAAGCAAGGAGAAGATGAGGTAAAAACAGAAGATTGTCCCTCCCTTCCTTTTCCTCCTGCTGGAATGCCCTCTCCAGGAGACCCATCTGTCAGACGTTTGATTGTCATCAGAAGATGACCCCAGAGGTACGGGGAGACCCTCTTCATTTCTTCCCCTTCTCAACAAAGTGGACAGGTTCTGGAAGAAGTGAAGTGGTTCTCACCCATGTCTTGTTTCTCTTACTCTCTCCCAATATTTTGTCAAAGACATGAAAAATAGGTAAGAAGGACAGACGATTCTCTTTTCCTGATTCGGGCCGCCAGGGCCACAGCAAGGACAGGGCAGGTAGGAAGAGTTAAATTCTTCTTCATTGTTTCTTTCTCTATTCTTTTGT
Source organism: Dromiciops gliroides (assembly GCF_019393635.1). Classification (NCBI taxonomy): domain Eukaryota; kingdom Metazoa; phylum Chordata; class Mammalia; order Microbiotheria; family Microbiotheriidae; genus Dromiciops; species Dromiciops gliroides. Next base: position 3,482,575 of record NC_057867.1, on the reverse strand, counting down.
CCCTTTTTCTTCCTCATTCCCTCCCTTCCTCTCTGTTTTTCCCTCTCTCTCTCTCTCTCTCTCTCTCTCTCAGTCTCGCACATTCTGCCTCTCTGGGGCGGATCTGCACTATATTGATGATTAATATACAAGGAAGAGACATGACTCTTTCTCTTGTAGAGTATTTTGACAACAGGATTGAAGAAAGTAAAGGGCACTCAGTACAAGCACCATGCTCTCCCTCTCTCTCATTGCCATGGGCAAGAGCACTAAACCAGGGGCATTTTCACATCAGGACAAAAGAGAAAACTCACATGAGCTGGTCTCTTTCTCCTGTTTCCCGCAAGCAAGACTAGAGCGGCAAGAAGGCTACATGGAGAGAGACAGAGAGGAACTTATCTTTCTCTCTCCGTTGCAACAACAGGAGGTGGATGTGAGTAAGTAGAGAAGGAACAGTGGGAAGGCTCCCTCTTTTGCAAGGGGGAGACCCAGAAGAGCAGAGCCATTAGAAATTAAGGAAGTACAAGAAGAATGTCCCTCGCTTTCCTTTGCTACTCTTCTTATCCCCTCTCCAGGAGACCAATCTGGCAGAAGTTGCATGGTGCTCAGAGGATGAGACAACAGGTACGGGGAGACCTTCCTTACTTCTGGTCCTGGTCAACAAATTGGAAAAATTGTTGAGGAAGTAAAGGGGGTCTCAGCCGTATCTCTCTTCTTCTTTTGTCCTGAACTGTTCTAGGAAAGAGATGAGCAATACATGAGCAAGAGAGAAGATTGTGTTTTGCTGAGTCAGGCCACTAGGAACACAGCTAAGGTAAGGCAGTTTCGAAGAAAAAATACCTTTTTTCTCTATTTGTCCGTTTTCTTTTGCATTTTTTTGCCCTGCTCTCCCCTTCCCTGAGTGCCCTCTGTGTTTCCCCTCTCTGCTCTTTCTCACATTCTGGCACTCTCTGGTAAAAACACAGCAAACTGAAGAGCAGTGGTGCAGTATATTGGCTTTTGGTCATTGCCAGGGTCTAGCGTTTAGAATTCAGGGAAGTAAATTCCTAGCTCTGAAGTCCCCTTCTCTCTCTCCTTCTCTCCTTGGCCCCAGGAAAAGAGACTTTAGGAAAGGCAGGTCTCAGGCAGGATGAGAGGGAAGCAAGTGATGCCTGCTTGGCATGACAAAGAGGACAGGCTCCCTTCCAGGCCCTCTCCATTTGACTGATTCCAAACATCAGGGAAAAGGAGAAAACTCAAAGGAGATCCTCTCTGTCTCCTGTCCACAATCAACACTAGTGTTGCAAGAAGACTACAAGCAGGCTGGGGGAGAGGAGCTTATCTCTCTCCATTGCTACAGAGACTTGACTAGAAGGTGCGTATGGGAAAAGGGAGAAGTGGGAAGGTAGATGCTTTCTCTTTGAGATCCAGGACAAGAGGAGCAAAGCAAGGAGAAGATGAGGTAGAAACAGAAGATTGTCCCTCCCTTCCTTTTCCTCCTGCTGGAATACCCTCTCCAGGAGACCCATCTGTCAGGTGTTTGATGGTCATCAGAAGATGACCCCAGAGGTACGGGGAGACCTTCTTCATTTCTTGCCCTTGTCAACAAAGTGGACAGATTCTGGAAGAAGTGAAGTGGTTCTCACCCATGTCTTGTTTCTCTTTCTCTCTTCCAGTATTTTGGCAAAGACATGAACAGTAGCTGAGCAGGAGAGACGATTCTCTTTTCCTGATTCAGGCTGCCAGGGCCACAGCAAGGACAGGGCAGGTAGGAAGAGTTAGATTCTTCTTCATTATTTCTTTCTCTATTCTTCTTCCCTTTTTCTTCCTCATTCCCTCCCTTCCTCTCTGTTTTTCCTGCTCTCTCTCTCTCTCTCAGTCTCTCTCATTCTGCCGCTCTCGGGCGGATCTGCACTAAGTTGATGATTAATATACAGAGAAGAGACATGACTCTTTCTCTTGTAGAGTATTTTGACAATAGGATTGAAGAAAGTAAAGGGCACTCAGTACAAGCACCATGCTCTCCCGCTCTCTCATTGCCATGGGCAAGAGCACTAAATCAGGGGCATGTTCAAGACAGAAAGTGAGAAGCATGCAGGAGATGCCAGCTTGGCCTAACAAACAGGACAGGGCTCTTTGAAGGCCCTCTCTCTTTCCCTAATCCCACACATCATGTTAAAAGAGAAAACTCACATGAGCTGGTCTCTTTCTCCTTCCCGCAAGCAAGACTAGAGCGGCAAGAAGCCTACATGGAGAGAGACAGAGAGGAACTTATCTTTCTCTCTCCATTGCAACAGGAGGTGGAAGTGAGTAAGTGGAGAAGGAGCAGTGGGAAAGCTCCCTCTTTTGCCAGGGGGAGACCCAGAAGAGCAGAGCCTTTAGAAATTAAGGAGGAACAAGAAGAATGTCCCTCACTTTCCTTTGCTATTCTTCTTATCCCCTCTCCAGGAGACCAATCTGGCAGAAGTTGCATGGTGATCAGAGGACAAGACAACAGGTACGGGGAGACCTTCCTTACTTCTGGTCCTGGTCAACAAATTGGAAAAATTGTTGAGGAAGTAAAGGGGGTCTCAGCCGTATCTCTCTTCTTCTTTTGTCCTGAACTGTTCTAGGAAAGAGATGAGCAATACATGAGCAAGAGAGAAGATTGTGTTTTGCTGAGTCAAGACACTAGGAACACATCTAAGGTAAGGCAGTTTTGAAGAAAAAACACCTTTTTCTCTATTTGTCCGTTTTCTTTTGTATTTTTTTGCCCTGCTCTCCCCTTCCCTGAGTGCCCTCTGTGTTTCCCCTCTCTGCTCTGTCTTTCTCATCTTTTGCCACTCTCTGGGAAAAACACAGCAAACTGAAGAGCAGTGGTGCAGTATATTGGCTTTTGGTCATTGCCAGCGTCTAGCGTTTAGAATTCAGGGAAGTAAATTCCTAGCTCTGAAGTCCCCTTCTCTCTCTCCTTCTCTCCTTGGCCCCAGGAAAAGAGACTTTAGGAAAGGCAGGTCTCAGGCAGGAAGAGAGGGAAGCAAGTGATGCCTGCTTGGCCTGACAAAGAGGACAGGCTCCCTTCCAAGCCCTCTCCATTTGACTGATTCCAAACATCAGGGAAAAGGAGAAAACTCAAAGGAGATCCTCTCTGTCTCCTGTCCACAATCAACACTAGTGTTGCAAGAAGACTACAAGCAGGCTGGGCGAGAGGAGATTACCTCTCTCCATTGCTACAGAGGCTTGACTAGAAGGTGAGTATGGGAAAAGGGGGAAGTGGGAAGGTAGATGCTTTCTCTTTGAGATCCAGGACAAGAGGAGCAAAGCAAGGAGAAGATGAGGTAAAAACAGAAGATTGTCCCTCTCTTCCTTTTCCTCCTGCTGGAATTCCCTCTCCAGGAGACCCATCTGTCAGACGTTTGATGGTCATCAGAAGATGACCCCAGAGGTACGGGGAGACCCTCTTCATTTATTGCCCTTGTCAACAAAGTGGACAGAATCTGGAAGAAGTGAAGTGGTTCTTACCCATGTCTTGTTTCTCTTTCTCTCTTCCAGTATTTTGGCAAAGACATGAACAGTAGCTGAGCAGGAGAGACGATTCTCTTTTCCTGATTCAGGCCGCCAGGGCCACAGCAAGGACAGGGCAGGTAGGAAGAGTTAAATTCTTCTTCATTATTTCTTTCCGTATTCTTTTGTCCCTTTTTTTCCTCATTACTTCCCTTTCTCCCGCATTCCCTCCCTTCCTCTCCTTCTCCTTCTCCTTCTCCTTCTCCTTCTCCTTCTCCTTCTCCTTCTCCTTCTCCTTCTCCTTCTCCTTCTCCTTCTCCTCCTTCTCCTTCTCCTTCTCCTTCTTCTTCTTCTTCTCTCTCTCTCTCCCTCTCCCTCTCCCTCTCCCTTTCTCTCTGTCTCTCTCTCTCTCAGTTTTTCCCATTCTGTCACTCTTGGGGGGAATCTGCACCAAACTGATGATTAATATACAAGGAACAGAGATGACTGTTTCTCATGTAAAGTATTTTGACGATAGGATTAAAGAAAGTACAGGGCATGCAGTACAAGCACCATGCTCTCCCTCTCTTTCATTGCCATGGCCAAGAGCACTAAAACAGGGGCATGTTCAAGAAAGAAAGAGAGTGACATGCATGAGATGCCAGCTTGGCCTAACAAACAGGATAGGGCTCCTTGAAGGCCCTCTCTCTTTCCCTAATCCCACACATCAGGTCAAAAGAGAAAACTCACATGAGCTGGTCTCTTTCTCCTTCTTCCCGCAAGCAAGACTAGAGCTGCAAGAATACTACATGGAGGGAGACAGAGGGGAACTTATCTTTCTCTCTCCATTGCAACAACAACAGGAGGTGGAAGTGAGTAAGTGGAGAAGGAGCAATGGGAAGGCTCCCTCTTTTGCCAGGGGAAGACCCAGAAGAGCAGAGCCATTAGAAATTAAGGAAGAACAAGAAGAATGTCCCTTGCTTTCATTTATTACTGTTCTTTTTTTTTTTTTTGAGGCAATTGGGGTTAAGTGACTTGCCCAGGTCACACAACTAGTAAGTGTCAAGTGTCTGAGGCCAGATTTGAACTCAGGTCCTCCTGAAACCAGGGCCAGTGTTTTATCCACTGTGCCACCTAGCTGCCCCCCTTTATTACTGTTCTTATCCCCTCTCCAGGAGACCAATCTGGCAGAAGTTGCATGGTGATCAGAGGACGAGACAAAAGGTACGGGGAGACCTTCCTTACTTCTGGTCCAGGTCAACAAATTGGAAAAATTGTTGCGGAAGTAAAGAGGCTCTCACCCGTATCTCTCTTCTCCTTCTCTCCTGCACTGTTCTAGGAAAGAGATGAGCAATACATGAGCAAGAGAGAAGATTGTGTTTTGCTGAGTCAGGCCACTAGGAACACAGCTAAGGTAAGGCAGGTTCGAAAAAAAAAACCAAACTTTTTTCTCTATTTGTTCCGTTTTCTTTTTCATGTTTTGCCCTGCTCTCCCCTCCCCTCAATGCCCTCTGTGTTTCCTGTGTCTGCTCTGTCTTTCTCACCTTCTGCCCCTCTCTGGTAAAAACACAGGTAATTCGTGATCAGTGGAGCAGGAAGAGATATGACTTTTTGTCTTTTCTAGGATCTAGAGTTTAGAATTAAGCGAAGTCAATTCCTAGCTCTGAAGTCTCCTTCTCTCTCTCCTTCTTTCCTTGGTCCCAGGCAAGAAGACTTTAAGAAAGGCAGGTCTGAGGCAGAAAGAAAGGTAAGCAAGAGGTGGCTGCTTGGCCTGACAAACAAGACAGGCTCCCTTCAATGCCCTCTCCGTTCGACTGATTGCAAACATCAGGGAAAAGGAGAAAACTCAAAGGAGATCCTCTCTGTCTCCTGTCCCCAGTCAGCACTAGTGTTGCAAGAAGGCTACAAGCAGGGTGAGGGAGAGGAGCTTATCTCTCTCCATTGCTACAGAGACTTGACTAGAAGGTGAATATGGGAAAAGGGGGAAGTGGGAAGGTAGATGCTTTCTCTTTGAGATCCAGGACAAGAGGAGCAAAGCAAGGAGAAGATGAGGTAAAAACAGAAGATTGTCCCTCTCTTCCTTTTCCTCCTGCTGGAATGCCCTCTCCAGGAGACCCATCTGTCAGACGTTTGATGGTCATCAGAAGATGACCCCAGAGGTACGGGGAGACTCTCTTCATTTCTTGCCCTTGTCAACAAAGTGGACAGATTCTGGAATAAGTGAAGTGGTTCTCACCCATGTCTTGTTTCTCTTTCTCTCTTCCAATATTTTGGCAAGGACATGAACGATAGGTTAGCAGGACAGACGATTCTCTTTTCCTGATTCAGGCTGCCAGGGCCACAGCAAGGACAGGGCAGGTAGGAAGAGTTAAATTCTCCTTCATTATTTCCTTCTGTATTCTTTTGTCCCTTGTTCTTCCTCATTACTTCCCTTTATCGCTCATTCATTCCGTTCCTCTATGTTTCTTCTCTTCTCTCTCTCTCTCTTTCTCTCAGTCTTTCCCATTATGTCAATCTTGGGGGGAATCTGCACCAAATTGATGATTAACATACAAGGAAGAGGGGGCAGCTAGATGGCGCAGTGGTTAAAGCGCTGGCCCTGGATTCAGGAGTACCTGAGTTCAAATCTGGCCTCAGACACTTAACACTTACTAGCTGTGTGACCCTGGGCAAGTCACTTAACCCCCATTGCCCTGCAAAAAAAAAAAACCAAAAAAACATACAAGGAAGAGAGATGACTGTTTTTCATGTAGAGTATTTTGATGATTGGATTGAAGAAAGTAAAGGGCATGCAGTACAAGCACCATGCTCTCCCTCTCTTTCCTTGCCATGGCCAAGAGCACTAAACCAGGGGCATGTTCTTTTTTTTTGTTTTTGTTTTTGTTTTTAGTGAGGCAATTGGGGTTAAGTGACTTGCCCAGGGTCACACAGCTAGTAAGCGTTAAGTGTCCAAGGCCGGATTTGAACTCAGGTACTCCTGACTCCAGGGCCGGTGCTTTATCCACTGTGCCACCTAGCTGCCCCCAGGGGCATGTTCAAGACAGAAAGCGAGAGGCATGCAGGAGATGCCAGCTTGGCCTAACAAACAGGACAGGGCTCCTTGAAGGCCCTCTCTCTTTCCCTAATCCCACACATCAGGTCAAAAGAGAAAACTCACATGAGCTGGTCTCTTTCTCCTTCTTCCCACCAGCAAGACTAGAGTGGCAAGAAGACTACAAGGAGAGAGACAGAGAGGAACTTATTGTTCTCTCTCCATTGCAACAACCACAAAAGGTGGATGTGAGTAAGTGGAGAAGGAACAATGGGAAGGTTCTCTCTTTTGCCAGGGGGTACCCCAGGAGAGCAGAGCCATTAGAAATTAAGGAAGAACAAGAAGAATGTCCCTCGCTTTCCTTTGCTACTCTTATTATCCCCTCTCCAGGAGACCAATCTGGCAGAAGTTGCATGGTGATCAGAGGACAAGACAACAGGTACGGGGAGACCTTCCTTACTTCTGGTCCTGGTCAACAAATTGGAAAAATTGTTGAGAAAGTAAAGGGGGTCTCAGCCGTATCTCTCTTCTCCTTCTCTCCTGAACTGTTCTAGGAGAGAGGTGAGCAATACATGAGCAAGAGAGAAGATTGTGTTTTGCTGAGTAAGGCCAGTCGGAACACAGCAAAGGTAAGGCAATTTCGAAGAAAAAACACCTTTTTTCTCTATTTGTCCGTTTTATTTTGCATTTTTTTGCCCTGCTCTCCCCTTCCTCACTGCCCTCTGTGTTTCCCCTGTCTGCTCTGTCTTTCTCACATTCTGGCATTCTTTGCTAAAAACACAGCAAATTGATGACCAGTGGTGCAGTACAATGACTTTTGGTCATTGCCATGGTCTAGCCTTTAGAATTCAGGGAAGTAAATTCCTGGCTCTGGTCTCTTTCTCTCTCTCTCCTTCTTTCCTTAAACCCAGGAAAGAAGACTTTAGTAGGAAAGGCACGTCTCAGGCAGGAAGAGAGGGAAGCAAGTGATGCCTGCTTGGCATGACAAAGAAGACAGGCTCCCTTCAATGCCCTCTCCGTTTGACTGATTCCAAACATCAGGGAAAAGGAGAAAACTCAAAGGAGATCCTCTCTGTCTCCTGTCCACAATCAACGCTAGTGTTGCAAGAAGACTACAAGCAGGCTGGGGGAGAGGAGCTTATCTCTCTCCATTGCTACAGAGACTTGACTAGAATGTGAGTATGGGAAAAGGGGGAAGTGGGAAGGTAGATGCTTTCTCTTTGAGATCCAGGACAAGAGGAGCAAAGCAAGGAGAAGATGAGGTAAAAACAGAAGATTGTCCCTCTCTTCCTTTTCCTCCTGCTGGAATGCCCTCTCCAGGAGACCCATCTGTCAGGTGTTTGATTGTCATCAGAAGATGACCCCAGAGGTACGGGGAGACCTTCTTCATTTCTTGCCCTTGTCAACAAAGTGGACAGATTCTGGAAGAAGTGAAGTGGTTCTTACCCATGTCTTGTTTCTCTTTCTCTCTTCCAGTATTTTGGCAAAGACATGAACAGTAGCTGAGCAGGAGAGACGATTCTCTTTTCCTGATTGGGGCTGCCAGGGCCACAGCAAGGACAGGGCAGGTAGGAAGAGTTAAATTCTTCTTCATTTTTTCTTTATCTATTCTTTTGTTCCTTTTTCTTCCTCATTCCCTCCCTTCCTCTCTGTTTCTCCTGCTCTCTCTCTCTCTCTCTCTCTCTCTCTCTCTCTATCTCTCACATTCTGCCCCTCTGGAGGGAATCGTCACTAAATTGATGATTTTTTTTTTTGCAGGGCAATGAGGGTTAAGTGACTTGTCCAGGGTCACACAGCTAGTAAGTGTCAAGTGTCTGAGGCTGGATTTGAACTCAGGTCCTCCTGAATCCAAGGCCAGTGCTTTATCCACTAAATTGATGATTAATATACAAAGAAGAGACATGACACTTTCTCTTGTAGAGTTTTTTGACAATAGGATTGAAGAAAGTAAAGGGCATGCAGTACAAGCACCATGCTCTCCCTCTGTCTCATTGCCCTGGGCAAGAGCACTAAAGCAGAGGCATGTTCAAGACAGAAAGCGAGAGGCATGCAGGAGATGCCAGCTTGGCCTAACAAACAGGACAGGGCTCGTTGAAGGCCCTCTCTCTTTCCCTAATCCCACACATCAGGTCAAAAGAGAAAACTCACATGAGCTGGTCTCTTTCTCCTTCTTTCTGCAAGCAAGACTAGAGTGGCAAGAAGCCTACAAGGAGGGAGACAGAGAGGAACTTATCGTTCTCTCTGCATTGCAACAGCAACAGGAGGTGGATGTCAGTAAGTGGAGAAGGAGCAATGAGAAGGTTCTCTCTTTTGCCAGGGGGAGACCCAGAATTGCAGAGCCATTAGAAATTAAGGAAGAACAAGAAGAATGTCCCTCGCTTTCCTTTGCTACTGTTCTTATCCCCTCTCCAGAAGACCACCGTGGCAGAAGTTGCATGGTGATCAGAGGACGAGACAACAGGTACGGGGAGACCTTCCTTACTTCTGGTCCAGGTCAACAAATTGGAAAAATTGTTGCAGAAGTAAAGAGGCTCTCAGCTGTATCTCTCTTCTCCTTCTCTCCTGCACTGTTCTAGGAAAGAGATGAGCAATACATGAGCAAGAGAGAAGATTGTGTTTTGCTAAGTCTGGCCCCTAGGAACACAGGTAAGGTAAGGGAGGTTCGGAAAAAAAACACCTTTTTTCTCTATTTTTTCTGTTTTATTTTGCTTTTTTTTTCCCTTGCTTTCCCCTTCCCTCACTACCTTCTTTGTTCCCCTTGTCTGCTCTGTCTTTTTCACCTTCTGCCACTCTCTGGTAAAAACCCAGTAAATTCGGGCCAGCTAGGTTCTGCAGTGGATAGAGCACTGGCCCTGGAGTCAGGAATACCTGAGTTCAAATTTGGCCTCAGACATAGGTGTGTTACCCTGGGCAAGTCACTTAACCCCAACTGCCTCACCAAAAAACAAACAAACAAACAAACAAAAAAGTACAGTCAATTAGTGATCAATGGAGCAGCAAGAGAAATGGCTTTTTGTCATTTTCAGGGTCTAGCATTTAGAATTACGGGAAGTAAATTCCTAGCACTGAAGCCCCCCTCTCTCTTTGGCCCCAGGCAAGAAGACTTTAGGAAAGGCAGGTCTGAGGCAGGAAGAAAGAGAAGCAAGAGGTGGCTGCTTGGCCTGACAAACAGGACAGACTCCCTTCAAAGCCCTCCCTGTTTGATTGATTCCAAACATCAGGGAAATGGAGAAAACGCAAAAGAGATCCCCTCTGTCTCCTTCTTTCCACAATCAAGTCTAGTGTTGCAAGAAGACTACAAGCAGGCTGGGGGAGAGGAGCTTACCTCTCTCCATTGCTAGAGACTTGACTTGAAGGTGAGTATGGGAAAAATGAGAAGTGGGAAGGTACTTTCACTTCGAGATCCAGGACAAGAGGAGCAAAGCAAGAAGAAGATGAGGTAAAAATAGAGGATTGTCCCTCCCTTCCTTTTCCTCCTGCTGGAATGCCCTCTCCAGGAGACCCATCTGTCAGATGTTTGATTGTCATCAGACGATGTTCCCAGAGGTACGGGGATGCCCTCTTCATTTCTTCACTTGTCCCTGGGTAATCATATATCTGTCTGTATATCTATTACCATCTAAGTGTTTTGTGAACTTTTAATCTTTACAGTAAGCGGTGGTCTCCTCAGCACAGGCATCAAGACAAGTTGACTTAAGTGGCCCACTGAAGTATTTTTAGAGAGGCTGCCTGAGAGACTTAGATCTCTTTGGGACAGACTTGTGTCATCCCAGTCTTGTAGATCAAGTATGGTCCAAATTCTCTTACAGAATAGTTAAGGTAGAAGAGCCCTCAAGTTCTGCCAGGAAAAATGCATGGTATGCTGAAGCGAGCTTTTGAGAAATTCTGTTTAACAGTGCTTCATATCAGAAACCACATCCATTATGAGAGTACATTGTATGTTCTTGTTTATCCTTGTTTGTCTCTGTGTTCATTTGTGTGAAGTTTTTTTAAGAAGTAAGGGAGCTAGGCGCTGTTAGGTGGCACAGTGGATAGAGTGCCAGCCCTAGTTTCAGGAGGTCCTGAGTTCAAATTCTGCCTCAGACACTTAACACTTACTTGCTGTGTGACCCTGGGCAAGTCACTTAACCCCAGTCGCCTCAAAAAAAAAAAAATAAGGGAGGTATAAAAGGCAGTTTGAAACTCCCAGGAGTTAGTTTAGAAGCTGTAGTAGCTTTATACTGATGAGACCTAAACTAAGGAGCTGGAAGGTAGCAGGGGTTGATGAGGGAAAGCTAAGAGAGTTTTTGTTACTCCAAAGTTAGATGAATTCAGGTTTAATTAGATTCCAGTGCTTAAGTTTCTTGATTATGTTTAAATTAAATCTAGAGAACTGTCTTCCCGCCCCCCCCCAAGTATGTCTGGCATCAGGGCAATGTGTTTAAAACTACACAAGTGAAGGGTTTTTTTTGTCTTATTAGACACTTTTACCAGGGCTTTTATTTAATATCCTTAAATGTAATCACTTTAGGACTTCTGGTATTTGTTTTAAATTCATTAACATTATGAAATCTGGTTTTTATAAGTAATATTGGTGAAGGGTTTGAGAGAGACACAGCTCTCTTGATCTGCAAATTATTAAGTATTAACTCTCTTCTGATTCTAAAAGGTAAAGAGCAGCAGGAGAAACAGGTGGGTGTGTATGATTTTTAGTTTGGAGAACTGTTAAGTAGGCTGTCAAGCCCTTTTATAATCTGTTAAGAGTTTGGGAGTAGCCAGAACTCCATTCTTGTGTTTCAACAGGAGTATAAGCCATTGCATGTTTCCTAAAAGTTTTTGTAACAATTAAACCCATCTTAATGGATTTTAAAGGATTTGTCCAAAAAAAACCAAAACAAAAAGGATTTGTTCCACAAATTTCTTCCTATATAGGAACAATTTCTCTCTCCTTTTGAGAATGAAAAATATGAAGCTCTGTTATTTCCTAGAGAGCACCTGAATTTTGTGGTAGGCAGATTAATGAAGAGAATCCCCTGGGCTGAAATTAACTCCATAGCTTGGAAACATAGGGCTTTAGTAAGACATTGGCTTAACAGTAGTATGTTTAGGTGGCACAGTGGATAAAGCACTGGCCCTGCATTCAGGAGGACCTGAGTTCAAGTCTGGCCTTAGACTTAGACTGGGCAAGTCACTTAACCTTCATTGCCCCACCCCCCCCAAAAAAGAAAGAATATTTCATTGAGCTGTGTATAATTTAAACAAAGGTTTGTTCCCAAATGATTTTGCCCACCTTGATTTTTTTTGGTGGTTTTTGCATAGTGTGTACAGGGGGCATCAAAAGCCCCCTGGAGCATAATCTTATCAAAGGGATATGTTGTTAATAACATGTATTTAAAATTCTAAAATTTAAAAAAATTATCTCTCCTATATCTATTTTCCAGGTCAGCTGTTTTTCCAAGAAGATATTCCACATTGTCTTCAATTTTCTCATTCTTTTGATTTTGTGTTATTGTTTCCTGATTTCTCAAAGTTCTCTATTTCTCATAAAGCTTCCATTTGCTCAATTCTGATTTTTAAGGAATTATTTTCTTCAGTGAGTTTTTGTACCTCCTTTTCCATGTGGCCAATTCTACCTTTTAAGGAGTTTTCTTCAGTGAATTTTTTTTGCCTATTTTTCCATTTGGCCAATTCTGCTTTTCAAGGCATTCTTCTCATTTGATTTTTTTACTTATTTTACCATTTGCTCTAGTCTGTTCTTAAGGTGTTATTTTCTTCTGTATTTTTTGTATCTCCTTTACTAAGCTGTTGACCCTTTTTTCATGATTTTCTTGCATCACTCTCATTTCTCTTCCCAATTTTTCCTCTACTTCTCTTACTTGATTTTCAAAATCCTTTTTGAGATCTTCCATTGCCTAAGACCCATTCATATTTTTCTTGGAGATTTTGTAGATTTGACTTTATCTTCTTCTGAAGGTATTTTTTGATTTTCCTTGTCACCATAGTAACTTTCTGTGGTCAGAATTTTTTTCTGTTTACTCATTTCGCCAGACTATTTCTCGATTTTTAGCTCTTTATTACAGTAGGGACTCTGCTTCCAGGGTGGAAGGTACACTGTCACAGTCTTCAGGGGTTTTGTGCAGCTGTTTTCAGAGATATTTCTAGGGACCTGTAAGCTTTCAGTTCTTCCAAGGTGGTATGATCTAAGGAGAGGTGTGTTCACTACTCTTCTGGCCTATGCTCTGGTCTATGAACAACCATGAGCACTCTTTTCTGCCCTGGAACTTTGACAAGGGTGCCTGCTTCACTGCTGCCACAAGCTTAAGCGTGCTAGTGGTGCTCTTCCTTGCCCTGGGAATGCCACCCAAAACTGCAACACAAATCCCAATATAGGCAAAACAAGAGAACCCTGCCTCAGTGCTACCAAAGACACCCCTATAATCTCCCTCTGACAAGCTGTTCAACCCTCTTACTGTCTATGGGCTGAGACCTTGGGTTGGGCCTGACCAAGATGGAGAGATTCAATGGAATCTCTCAAGGAGAGTTTGCCTTTGTGTGGAAGAAAAAGAAAAGGGACTTGATCACCGGGTCCTCTAAGATATCAATTATTAATCATTATTTCTCACACTAAAAATGTAAATTCCTTTGTCTAAAGTGTTCCAGATTTTATTTTATAGTAATAGAGTAACATAAGGATTTGGTTAATTTTCATCATTTGACCTGGTTATTGGCAAAATAATTTAAAATTATGTTAAGAGCAATTTTGTAGGAAATTTTTACCAAAGACCATTTCTACAAGTAACCTGAGTTTAAGAAGACAGCTGGAAATTGCACTGAAACCACACCCAGACCAGAGAACCACATCATATGGTGTCCTAAGAATCAGACAGCTGTATAAGATGAAGCCTTCTGAGCCTTAAATGGACAATTTTTTTTAACTGTTTACTTTTTCCCTTTGCATCTTTTATCTGTAAGTTCTACTTACTAAAGGGGACTGCCCCCTTGGGTTTTATCAATGCACCAATCCATTTCTCCTCTTTTTCCCCCTCACCTTGTTACCCATAATAAGCCTCATAGTTGAGAATCTTTAATGAAGTGGTTTATAATAACAATTAGTGATTGAGGAGACTTCATCTCTCTCTTAGAATCAAATGGGGGAATGTGAGAAATATTTCTCTTTTATTCAATACCTAATTATTGTATTAGGACCTAGGTTGTTCCCCTTTTCTACTTCCTTATCCAGAAACCAACCAGTGTGGGAATTTTCTCTTAGAGATTTACCTAGGCCAAAATCTAATCAGACAGTAAAAGAAATTCTAAATTTGAGCTAATGGATGAATTTCTGTTCATTGTGTTTGCTTAGACAGGTCCTGGGAAAATGTTTATTCTCCCTATTATCAAAATAGGTGATATGGAAATTGATGTGTCTTTTATCAAGGTTTGAGTGACCTAAGTCATGTACCCCAAGATAGCCTACCTCTAATTTGATTAACCAATCAGAATAAGAATCCCTCAGGAATATTTCCTCTTCAAAGGACATAAAACTTTGACTCTACCACAATCAGCAGTCTTTGGTTGATGAGAAATAACCAAATGACCATCCTTTATTAATAACCTGCCAGCTTATTAATCAAATTGTTAAATTACCCAGAAATTATCTCCCATATTTTTAATCATCAAAAGGCCCTCATTATTTCTAACCCTTGTTGCCAGATTGGAAAAATTTATGAGGAGGTAAAGAGTCTGTCACCCATACCTCTCCTTCCTTCTCCTTCTCCTCCTCCTCCAAAGAATACCAAAGTGAGCAAGGAAGAAGATCCTCTTTTCCTGGGACAGGCCAATAGGACCATAGCAAGGAGATGATGGGCTGGAAGAGGAATCTTCTCTTTTTTTTTCTTCCTTCCTTCCTCCCTTACTTTCTTTAGTTCTGACTTTCTTTATACTTCTCTCTCTCTCTCCCTCTTCATCTTTGTCTTCCTCTTGCCTACCCCCAGCAAACCCAGCTACCAGAAGCCTGATTATGAAGAATGTACCACAAGAAAGGTATGGGGAGATCCTTTTTATTTGGGGCCTATTCTACAGATTGGAGGAAATTGAGAGTTGAGACAGGGTCTCTCACATCTCTCTCTTCCTTTATTCCTCTCTTCTATATAACTACAGCAGAGAGATGACCAGTGTGTAAGCAAAAGAGAAGATTCTTTCTCTTTTCCAGGGTCTGACCAATAGGAATAAAGAAAGGAACTTCTCACCAGTCATTTAACCACTTGCTGGGACCAGGTTGAACTATGGACAGAATATGATATTCAAAGATTGTTTTTTAAAATAATAATTCAAGTGGGTTAAAAAAAAAAGAAATAAAGCAAGGAAATGACAGAGTCAAAGACAAATATTCTCTCTCCCTCTCTGTCTCTGTCTGTGTCTGTCTCTTTCTCTCTTTCTCTCAGACAAGGCCACCATTTTTAGGGGGAGGGGAGCAAGGAGAAGACTTTTTCAGGTCCAACCAATAAGAGTACAGTGAGGAGAAGATGTCTTGGTAGAGGAAGATTCTCTCTTCTGTTTCCTCTTTCCCCTTCTCTGTCACACCCAGTTAGTAGAAGCCTGACTGTGAAGAGAATACCAGTACACAGGTATGAGGAAACCCTTTTTATTTGGGGATCTTCTCACTAGATGGGAAGAAAATTATGAAATGGGACAAAGTGTCTCACACATTTCTCTCTTTTTTCCTTTATCCTTCTCTCCTGCAAAACTACAACGAGGGGCAGCTAGGTGACGCAGTGGATAGAGCACCGGCCCTGGAGTCAGGAGTACCTGAGTTCAAATCCGACTTCAGACACTTAACACTTACTAGCTGTGTGACCCTGGGCAAGTCACTTAACCCCAATTGCCTCACTAAAAAAAAAACTACAACGAATCGATGACCAACGTGTAAAGAAGAGAAAACATTCCTCTTATCTTGTTCAGGCCAATAGGACCACAACAAGGAGTGGAAGAGAAAGATTTTCTTTCTCTCTCTCTCTCCCTCTCTCTCTCTCCCTCTCTCCCTCTCTTTCTCTCTCCCTCTTCCCCCCTTCCTTTCCTCCCTTTCTTTCTTTAGTTCTGACCCTCTCTCCTTCTTCATCTTCCTCTTGCCCATCCCCAGCAGACCCAGCTAGCAGAAGCCTGACTGTGAAGAATGTGCCACAAGAAAGGTATGGGAAAGCCCCTTTTTTTGGAGCCTATTCAATAGACTGGAGGAAATTAAGAGTTGGGACAGGTCTCTCACACATCTCTCTCTCTTCCTTTATCTCTCTCTCCCACATGCTACAGCAAAGAATTGACCAATATGTGAACAAAAGAGAAGAGTCTTTCTCTTTTCCAGGGGCTGGCCAATAGGAATAAAGCAAGGGAATGACAGACTAGAAGACATAGATTGTCTTTCTCTCCCCCTCCCTCCCCCCTCCCCTCTCTCTCCAACTTTCCCACCCCCAGAAAGCCCAGCTAGCATATGCCTGACTGTGTAGAGATTACCAGAAGGCAGATTTGAGGAGACCATCTTTATTTCTGGGCCTTGTCACCAGATTGGAGGAAATTGTGACAAGAGAAAGATTTTACGACCCATATCTCTCTCTCTCTACTGCAAAACTACCACAGAGGGATGACCAATCTGTGAGCAAGGGAGAAGACTCTTTCTCTTTTCTAGGGACAGACCAACATTAAAAATTCTCTCCTTCTCCCTTTATCTTTCCCTTCATATTCCTCTTACTCTTCTTCCTGCCCTCTAGGCCTAGCCAGAAGAAACCTGACAATGAAGAGAATGCCAGGTATAGGGAGACTGTTATGATTAAAAAATCCTGAGAAACATAGTTTCTGAGTAATTTAATCATTTTATTAATAAGGCCAGCATGTTTATTAATGAAAAGCTGGTCATTTGACTATTTCTCTTAAACCAAAGACCCCTAATGGCAGTGGGCTCACAGTTTATATGAAGGGTGGCAACCAACTCTAGTCAACAACAGAATGAATATTAAAATGGAAGGTGGGCTCTGTTAAAAGAAGGGTCTTTGGGGTCCTTGACTTAGATCCCCCAAATCTTGGCTTAAGGACACTTATCAATTTCCATATCACCTACCTGACCTAGAGAATCAGTGCTTCTCAGACCTGTCTAAGCAAACACAATGACCAGGAAAGTGCCCATTAATCTTAAATTAGAATTTCTTTTACTGTCTTTTACTGTCTTAGATTTTGGCCTGGGTAAATCTCTAAGAGAAATTTCCCACACTGGTTGACTTCTATATGAGGAAGTTCTCAGTAAATTTTGCAGTTCTCAGGAGAATATTCAGTTTTTCTGAGCCAAATATATGTGTCTATACAATTAATTTTGATATTTATATACATACATATCCAAATAAATTAGACTTATCACAGTAACAAAGCTTACCAAGCCTTTAAAATTTTACTCAGTATCTTGGGGGAAGCTAGATGGCGCAGTGGATAGAGCACTAGCCCTGGAGTCAGGAGAACCTGAGTTCAAATCCTGCCTCAGACACTTAACACTTACTAGCTGTGTGACCCTGGGCAAGTCACTTAACCCCAATTGCCTCACTAAAAAAAAAAAAACCAAAAAACAAAATTTTACTCAGTATCTTTTTCTTCCTTTTTTCTTCTTCTAGAGTATAAATTCAAGCTGGTATGAAATATATCACTAGAAATTAGGAAAATAATTACATTCTGGAATCCCACATAGTAATATGTGATGGTTTCACTTAAACCCCTAGAAAAACAACACTGGCCAATTGTTGTAAACTTCTAGATTCTTCTCTCTCTCTCTCTCTCTCTCTCTCTCTCTCTCTCTCTCTCTCTCACAGTCACCCTCACTTACACTTACACATCCTTAAATGAAATTCACTCTCCATCATAAGCAAGCTTGAAAATTACACTCCCGTTTTGTGCAAGGATTATTTGTATCCCATTTATTCAGTAGGAATTCCACAACACAGAAAACTCTTGCACAGAGTTGATAAGAATGTATGTCTAGATGGTTCCAAAAATCCTTGTAAGTTTACAAAAGGAGATTTTACAAGGTCTTTTCTTTATACAATTACCAATTTCCCCTTTTTAAAAATACCTATGATGGGGCAGCTAGATGGCGCAGTGGTTAAAGCACCGGCCCCGGATTCAGGAGGACCTGAGTTCAAATCTGCCCTCAGACACTTGACACTTACTAGCTGTGTGACGCTGGGCAAGTCACTTAACCCCCATTGCCTGCAAAAAAAAAAAAGAAAAGAAAAGAAAAAAGAAAAATAAATTAAAAATACCTATGTAAATACTTGATAAGTTTTTAACAATAACGTTTTCATAAGTGATAGCCAAATAATTTTAGGTGAACCTTCCTCTTAAATTTAGGCAAGACTTGGAGGTTTAAGTTCTTAATTACAGTACTTCAGTGATATTCTGAATATCACAACACACTGTTGATAAGATGATAAGTTTTCAAACTATTTTAAACCTTTTAACAGTACAGTCTTAAACAACATCCAGATTATAAGAGAAGTTGCTTTTCTAACAGCATCTGATGCAATTGTTTGCTAAATTTCTATAGTATAAGAAAATTTAGAAACATAACAATACCATAGATAATATCCATGTATTTGAAACTTGAAACAAACCTCATTAAAAACCATTACCACCTGAAGTGGCCTCAATTCAGTTGAATACATTTCCAAATTACTTTACACAGAAAATCATTCATCTCATCACTATTGACAGAGCATACTGATCACATCTAAAACTCCATATAAAGTTCTGAAGTATTAAGTAATTACATCTAATTAAAGAAATGATAAAAACAATGATTACAATACTAGCTCAATATTATGGAATCACTATTTCCAGTTTTTAAAAGCAGGAGCACATAATGGATTTGAACTGTCACACTTAGAAGCACCGATTATCCAATTTCCCTTAACTTTGTAGAGTGGCCTGTACAGGCTTCCAAATCAAGTTGCAAAATTTCTCTTTAATCTTTCAACCACATGCCAGACTACACCTCATTCCACTGGTTTCCAATATTTTCCTTATCTGTCATTCTCTCATGTGCCTCTCCAGCTTTGGTGGTAGTCACAAAGGGAGAGGAGTGAGCTTCTTGTTTTTTTCAATTTTTAATACTATTTAAAATTTTTCCCAATTACACATAAATACAATGTTCAACATTTTTTTTTTTGGTGAGGCAATTGGGGTTAAGTGACTTGCCCAGGGTCACACAGCTAGTAAGTGCTAAGTGTCTGAGGCCGGATTTGAACTCAGGTACTCCTGACCCCAGGGCCGGTGCTCTATCCGCTGTGCCACCTAGCTACCCCCAACATTCATTTTTAAAAGATTTTGAGCTCCAAATTTTTCTCCCTCCCTTCCCTCTTCCCCAAGACAGCAAGCAATCCTATATAGGCTATAGATGTGCAACAATGCAAAACATATTTCCTCAGTCATGTTGTGAAAGAAAAAGCATAATGAAAGGAAAAAAATGGGGAAAAAAAGGAAAAATAGTATGCTTCAAAATGCATTCAGACTCCATCAGTTTTTCCTCTGGTTGTGGATAGCATTTTTCATCATGAGTCTTTTGGAATTATTTAGTATCAGTGTATTGCTGAGAAGAGCTAAGTCAGTCATAGCTGATCATCACACGGTGTTACTGTTACTGGTTACAATGTTCTCCTGGATCTGCTCACTTCACTCAGCACCAGTTCATTTAAGTATTTCCAGGTTTTTAAAAAATCTGCCTGCTCATCATTTCTTATAGCACAACAGTATTCCATTATGTTTATATGCCACAACTTGTTCAGCCATTCCCCAATTGATGGATATCCCCTCAATTTTTAATTCTTTGCCATCACAAAAAGAGCTGCTATAAATATTTTTGTACATGTGGGTCCTTTTCCCTTTTTTATGATCTCTTTAGGACATAGACCTAGTAGTGGTATTGCTAGATCAAAGGATATGCACAGTTTTGTTGTCTTTTGAGCATAGTTTCAAATTGCTCTCCAGAATGGTTGGTTCAGTTAACAATTCCACCCGTAGTACAATAGTCCCAGTTTTCCCACATCCTCTCCAACATTTATCTTTTTCCTTTTCTATCATATTAGTCAATCTGATAGGTATGAAGTAGTACTTCAGAGTTGTTTTAATTTGCATTTCTCTAATCAGTAGTGATTTAAAGCATTTTTTCATGACTATAGGTAGTTTTGATTTCTTCATCTGAAAACTGCCTGTTCATATTTTTGACCATTTATCAATTGGGGAAATTATTTATATTCTTATAAATTTGACTCAGTTCTCTACAAATTTGAGAAATGAGGCCTTTATCAGACAGTTGCTATAAAAATTGTTTCCCAGCTTTCTGCTTTCCTTCTAATTTTGGTTGCATTGGTTTTGTTTGTGTAAAAGCTTTTTAGTTTAATATAATCAAAATTATCCATTTTGCATTTTGTAATGGTCTCTATCTCTTGTTTGGTCATAAATTCTTCCCTTCTCCATAGATCTGGCAGGTAAACTATTCCTTGCTCTCTTAATTTGCTTATGGTATCACCTTTTTTGATTAAATCATATATCCAAAAAAATAAATCATATATCCATTTCCTTTTTTTATTTTACAAGATTTTTTTTTCAAATTACATGTAAAGATAGTTTTCAACATTCATTTTTGTCAGATTTTGAATTCCAGGTTTTTCTCTCACCCTCCCTTCTGTCTCCCCTCCCAAGGCCAGCTTGCAATCTGATACAGGTTATACATTATAGTCATGTTAAACATATTTCCACATTAGTCATGTTGTAAGAGAAGAGTCAGAACAAAAGGGAGAAAAAACCACAAGAAAGAAGAAGCAACAACAGTAGTATGCTTCAATATGCATTCAGACTCCATAGTTCTTTCTATGTGGAGAACATTTTCCTTCATGAGTCTTTTGGCATTGTCTTGAATCATATTGCTGAGAAGAACTAAATCTATCACAGTCAATCATCACACAATGTTTTTGATGCTGTGTATAATGTTCTCTTGGTTCTGCTCATTTCACTCAGCATTAATTCATGTAAGTCTATCCGGGTTTTTCTGAAATCTGCCTGCTTATCATTTCTTACAACATAATAATATTCCATTATATTCACATACCACAACTTGTTCAGCTACTCCCCAATTGATGGGCATCCCCTCAGTTTCCAATTCTTTGCCACCACAAAAAGAACATCTATAAATATTTTTGTACATATGGATCCTTTTCCCTTTTTATGATCTCTTTGGGATATAGACCTAGTAGTGGTATAGGTGGGTCAA
Source organism: Dromiciops gliroides (assembly GCF_019393635.1). Taxonomy (NCBI): domain Eukaryota; kingdom Metazoa; phylum Chordata; class Mammalia; order Microbiotheria; family Microbiotheriidae; genus Dromiciops; species Dromiciops gliroides. The sequence goes on along the minus strand of NC_057867.1, from coordinate 3,461,849 downwards.
AGGGTATGCAGTTTTAAAGCCTTTTGGGCATGGTTCCAAATTGCTCTCCAGAATGGTTGGATCAGTTCACAGTTCCACCAACAGTGCATTAGTGTTCCAATTTTACCACATCTTCTCCAACATTTATCATTTTCCTTTTTTGTCACATTAGCTAATTGGATAGGTATGAGGTGGTAGCTCAGAGTAGTTTTTTTTTTTAAGTGAGGCAATTGGGGTTAAGTGACTTGCCCAGGGTCACACAGCTAGTAAGTGTTAAGTGTCTGAGGCCAGATTTGAACTCAGGTAGGTACTCCTGACTCCAGGGCCAGTGCTCTATCCACTGCGCCATCTAGCTGCCCCATGCCATCTAGCTGCCCCGCTCAGAGTAGTTTTAATTTGCATTTCTCTAATCAGCAGTGATTGAGAACATTTTTTCATATGGCTGTAGATAGCTTTAATTTCATCATCTGAAAACTGTTTGTTCATATCCTTTGACCATTTCTCAATTGGAGAATGACTTGTATTCTTATATATTTGATTCAGTTTTCTATATGTTTTAGATATGAGGCCTTTTGGCTGTGAAAATTATTTCCCAGATTTTTGCTTTCCTTCTAATCTTGTTTGCATTGGTTTTATTCGGGCAAAAACTTTTTCATTTAATGTAATCAAAATGATCCATTATGTATTTCATAATGTTCTCTATCTCATTTTCAGTCATAAATTCCCCCTCTCCATAGATCTGACAAGTAAACTATTCCTTCCTTTTCTAATTTGTCTATGACCCTTTATGTCTAGATCTTCTACCCATTTTGACTTTACCTTGGTGTATGGTGTAAGATATTGGTCTACGCCTAGTTTCTGCCATGCTATTTTCCAGTTTTCCCAGCAGTTGTTGTCAAAAAGTGAGTTCTTATCCCAGAGGCTAGAGTCTGGTTTTATCAAACAGGAGATTTCTATATTCCTTTACTGCTGTGTTTTATGTGCCTAACCTGTTCCACTGATCCACCACTCTATTTCTTAGCCAGTACCAAATATTTTTGATGGTTTCTGCTTTATAATAGTTTTAGATCTGGTACAGGTAGGCCACCTTCCTTTGCATTTTTTCATTAATTCCCCTGATATTCTTGATCTTTTGTTATTCTAGATGAATTTTATTATTTTTTCTAGCTCTATGAAATAATTTTTGGTAATTTGGTATGGCACTGAATAAGTAAATTAATTTAGGTAGAATTGTCATTTTTATTATATTAACACAGCCTACCCACGAGCAATTGATATTTTTCCATTTGTTTAGATCTCATTTTATTTGCGTGAAAAGTATTTTGTAGTTGTGTTCATATAGTTCCTGGGTTTCCCTTGGCAGTTAGACTCCCAAATATTTTATATTGTCTACAGTTATTTTAAATGGAATTTCTCTTTCTATCTCTTGCTGCTGGGTTTTGTTGGTCATATATAGAAATACTGATTATTTATGTGGGTTTATTTTATATCCTGCAACTTTGGTAAAGTTGTTAATTGTTTCAAGTAGGTTTTTAGTTGATTCTTTTTTTAATTATAAAAGTATTTTATGGGGCAGCTAGGTGGCGCAGTGTATAGAGCACTGGCCCTGGAATCAGGAGTACCTCAGTTCAAATCCGGCCTCAGACACATAACACTTACTAGCTGTGTGACACTGGGCAAGTCACTTAACCCCAATTGCCTCACTAAAACAAACAAACAAACAAACAAAAGTATTTTATTATTTTCCAGTTACATGTAGAGATAGTTTTCAACATTTGTTTTTATAAGATTTCTAGTTTCAAATTTTTCTTCCTTCCTCCCCCCTCCCCAAGACAGCAAGTAATCTGATATAGGTTATATATGTGCAATAACATTAAACATATTTCTACATTTGTCATATTATAAGAGAAGAATCAGAGCAAAAAGGAAAAACCTCAAAAAAGAAAAACAATAGCACCAAAAACAAAAGAAATAGTATAGTACAATCGGCATCCATATTCCACAGGGTTGTTTTTTTTTTGTTTATTTGGTTTTGTTTGGTTTTTTTGGATTTGGAGAGCATTTTCCATCATGAGTCCTTTGGAACTATCTTGGACCATTGTATTGCTGAGAAGAATCAAGAGTTGTTTTAATTTGCATTTCTCTAATCACTAGTGATTTAGAGCATTTTTTCATATGGTAATGGGTAACTTTGATTTCTTCCTCAGAAAACTGCCTGTTCATATCCTTTGACCATTTCTTAATTGGGGAATGACTTGGATTCTTATAAATTTGATTTAGTTCCTGATATATTTTAGAAATGAGGCCTTTATCAGACGTACTGGCTATAAAAATTGTTTCCCAGTTTTCTGACTCCCTTCTAATTTTGGCTGCATTGCTTCTATTTGTACAAAATCTTTTTAATTTAATGTAATCATCCATTTTGCATTTAATAATATTCTCTATCTCTTGTTTGGTCATAAACTGTTTTCCTTTCCAAAGATCTGAAAGGTAAACTATTCCTTCCTCTCCTAATTTACCTATGGTATTACCTTTTATGTCTAAATCATGTACCCATTTTGACCTTATTTTAGTATAAGGTGTAAGATGTTGGTCTATGCCTAATTTCTGCCATACTATCTTCTAGTTTTCCCAGCAGTTTTTGTCAAATAGTGAGCTTTTATCCTAGAAGCTCGAGTGTTTGGGTTTATCAAACAGTACATTACTAAAGTCATTTACTACTGTGTCTCCTGTGCCTAGCCTATTCCATTGATTCTTATTCTATTTCTTAGCCAGTACCAAATAGTTTTGATGACTACTGCTTTATAGTAGAGCTCCAGATTTGGTACAGCTAACCCACCTTCCTGTGCATTTTTTTTCATTAGTTCCCTTGACATTCTTGACCTTTTGTTTTTCCAGATAAATTTTTTTATTATTTTTTCTAGCTCTATAAAATCATTTTTAGGTAGTCTGATTGGTATGGCACTGAATAGGCAAATTAATTTAGGTAGAATTGTCATTTTTATTATATTAGCTCAGCCTATCCATGAGCAATTGATATTTTTCCAATTATTTAGAGCTGATTTGATTTGTGTGAAAAGTGTTTTGTAATTATGTTCATAGAGTTCCTGGGTTTGTCTTGGCAGGTAGACTCCCAAGTATTTTATATTATCTACCATTACTTTAAATGAAATTTCTCTTTCTATCTCTTGCTGCTGGATTTTGTTGGTCAGGTATAGAAATGCTGATGATTTATGTGGTTTTATTTTATATCCTGCTACTTTGCTAAAGTTGTTAATTGTTTGAAGTAATTTTTTAGTTGATTCTCTAAGTATACCATCATATCATCTGCAAAGAGTGCTAATTTTGTTTCCTCCTTGCTTATTCTAATTCCTTCAGTTTCTTTTTCTTCTCTTATTGCTAAGGCTAACATTTCTAGTACAATATTGAACAATAGTGATGATAATGAACATCCCTGTTTCACCCCTGATGTTATTGGGAATGCTTCTAACTTATCTCCATTACATATAATGCTTGCTGATGGTTTTATATAGATGCTGTTTATCATCAATAGGAATGGTTGCTCTATTTTGTCAAAAGCTTTCTCTGCATCTATTGAGATAATCATATAATTCTGGTTAGTTTTGTTATTGATGTGGTGGATTATGTTGATAGTTTTCCTAATATTGAACCAGCCCTGCATTCCTATATAAATCCCACCTGGTCATAGTGTATTATCCTGGTGATGTAGTGCCATAATCTCTTTCCTAATATTCTATTTAGAATTTTTGCATCAATATTCATTAGGGAGATTGATCTATATTTTTCTTTCTCTTTTTTTGCTCTTCCTGGTTTAGGTATCAGCACCATATTTATCTCATAAGAGGAATTTAGTAGGACTCCACCTATTTTTTCAAATAGTTTGTTTAGTATTGGAATTAATTGTTCTTTACATGTTTGGCAGAATTCAATTGTAAACCCATCTGACCCTGGAGATTTTTTTTTAGAGAGTTCGTTGATGGCTTGTTCAATTTCTTTTTCTAAAATGGTCTTATTTGAGGATTTTATTTCCTCATCTGGGCAATTTACATTTTTGTAAATATTCATTCTTTTCATTGAGATTGTCAAATTTATTGACATATACTTGGACAAAATAGCTCCTAATTATTGCTTTAATTTCCTCTTCATTGGTGGTGAATTCACCCCTTTCATTTTCGATACCAGTAATTTGGTTTTCTTTCTTTCTTTCTTTCTTTCTTTCTTTCTTTCTTTTGGTGAGGCTATTGGGATTAAGTGACTTGCCCAGGGTCACACAGCTAGTAAGTTGGCAAGTGTCTGAGGCCGGACTTGAACTCAGGTCCTCCTGACTCCAGGGCCAATGCTCTATCCACTGCACCACCTAGCTGCCCCTTTCTTTTTGTAATCAAATTAACCAGAGGTTTATCTATTTTATTTGTTTTTTGATAGAACCAGATCTTAGTTTTCTTTATTAATTCTATAGTTTTCTTACTTTCAATTTTATTAATTTCTCCTTTAATTTTCAGAATTTCTCATTTGGTATTTAATTGGGGGTTTTAAATTTGTTCTTTTTCTAGCTTTTTTAGTTGCATGCCCAGTTCATTGATCTCTTTCTTTGTTTTATTCATGCAGGCATTTAGAGTTATAAAATTTCCCCAAACAACTTCTTTGGCTGCATCCCATAAGTTTTGGTATTTTGTTTCATTGTTATCATTCTCTTGGATTAAATTTTTTATTGTTCCTATGATTTGTTGTTTGACCACTCATTCTTTTTTTTTTTGACCACTCATTCTTTAAGATGTGATTATTTAGTTTCCAATTCATTTTTAGTCTATCTTTCCATGGTCCTTTATTACACATAATTTTTGTTGTATCATGATCTAAAAATTATGTATTTACTATTTCTGCCTTTCTGCATTTGGCTGTGAGTGTTTTATGCCCTAATACATGCTCAATTCTATTCACCTCCTTAACTTCTTTCTTATTAATTTTGTAGTTATATTTATCTAGTTGTGAGAGGAAGAGATTGAGGTCCCTAACTAATATAGTTTCACTATTTCTTTCTTCCTGTAGGTCACTTAACTTCTTCTCTAAGAATCTGGATGCTGTACCATTTGATACATATATGTTTAGTATTGATATTACTTCATTGTATGTTACCTTTTAGCAAGATGTAGTTTCCTTCCTTATCTCTTTTAATTAAGTCTGTTTTTGCTTTTACTTTGTCTGAGATAAGGATTGCCAACCCCTGGTTTTTTTACTTCAACTGATGCATAATATATTCTGCTCCAGGCTTTTACATTTCCTCTGTGTGTATCTTTCTGCTTCAAATGTGTTTCTTGTAAACATCTTGTAGGGTACAGTTTTTAATCCATTCTGTTATCTGCTTCCATTTTATGGGAGAGTTCATCCCATTCACATTCACAGTTATTATTACTAACTGCGTATTTCCCTACCTCCTTTTTTCCCCCTTGTTTATACTTTTCTCTTTCCTTTCCCTTTGTTCCTTCTCACTAGTGTTTTACTTCTGAACACCACTCCCTCAGTCTACTCTCCCTTCTATCAGCCTCACCTCCCTTTTGTCCTTTCCTTTTTTGCCTCCTAGCTTTGCCCTCCGTTCTGTCAGCCACACTTCCCTTTTTCTTTCCCCTTTTGCCTCCTAGTTTTACCTTCCCTTCTATCAGCACCCCACCCTTTTCTTTCCCCTTTCCCCTCTTACTTCCCTATAGGGTAAGATAAATGAAGTGTGGATGTCATTCCCTCCCTGAGCCAAATCAGATGAAAGTAAGGTCAAGAAGTCTTTTGTGCCTCTTCATGTGATGTGTTTAACCCCATTCTTCCTTCCCTTTTCTCCCAGTATAATCCTTTTTGTCACCCCTTAAGGTTTTTTTTAATATCATCACATCAAAATCAACTTGTACCCACACCCTCTGTCTATGTGTACTGCTCTTATCTGTCCCAATAAAGATACAGTTCTCAAAAGTCAGAAGTATCTTCTTCCTGTGTAGGGATGTAAACATTTCAACTTTATTGAATAACATGTTTTACCTTTTTATGCTTCTTTTGAGTCTTGTATTTGTAGATTGAATTTTCTGTTCAGTTCTGGGCTTTTCATTAGGAAAGTTTTAAAGTCCCCCATTTCATTGAATGTCCATCTTTTCCCCTGAAAGATTATGATTAATTTTGCTGGATATTACATTCTTGGTTGTAATACAAGTTGCTTTGTTCTCTGGAATATCATATTCCAAGCCCTCTGATTTTTTAATTTTGAAACTGCTAGGTCCTGTGTGATCCTGATTGTTGCTCCTTGATATTTAAATTGATTCTTTCTGTCTGCTTGATGTATTTTCTCCTTTATGTGATAATTCTGGAATTTGGCTATGATATTCCTTGGAGTTTTCCTTTTGAGGTCTCTTTCAGGAGGCAATTGGTGGATCCATCTGCCCAATTCTGATGCTTTTTTAAAAATTATAAAAGCATTTTATTATTTTCCAGTTACATATAAAGATAGTTTTCAACATTTGTTTCTAGTTTCAAATTTTTCTCCCTCCCTCCCCCCTCCCCAAGACAGCAAGTAATCTGATAAATGTTATATATGTACAATCAAATTAAACATATTTCTGCATTAGTCTTGCTGTGAAAGACAAATCAGAGCAAAAAGGAAAAACCTCAAAAAAGAAAAACAACAGCACCAAAAAGAAAAGAAATACTATGGTTCAGTCTACATCCATATTCCACAGTTCTTTTTTTTCTGGATTTGGAGAAAATTTTCCACGATGAGTCCTTTGGAACTTTGTACCATTGTATTGCTGAGAAGAATCAAGTCTATCACAGTTGATCAACATATAATTCCCAATTCTGATTCTTAAGGAATTATTTTCTCCAGTGAGCTTTTGCACCTCTCTTTCTATTTGGCCAATTGCATTTTTTAATGAGTTGTTTTCCTCAGTCAATTTTTGTCCTTTTTCCAAGCTATTGACTCTCTCTTGCATAACTCTCATTTCTTTTCCCAATTTTTCTTCTACCTCTCTTATTTGGTTTATAAAATCCTTTTTGACTTCTTCCTAGAGGGCTTTTTGGTCTTGAGACCAATTCCTCTTCCCCTTTGACATAGTTGGCCTCCTCTGAGTTTATGTTTTGATCTTCCCTGTCATCATAGTAATTTTCTATGGTAAGGGTTCTTTTCTATTTCTTATTCATATTTTAGCCTCTTTCGTGCTTTTTAAAGTTGAGTTCTGTTCCTGAGGTACAGCATGCACTGTCTCAAGCTACTTTTGCTGGAGGCCAGGAGCCCAGCACTGGAGTGGCCCAGCCTAGTTGGACCTCTTGGGTAGTAGATACCCCAACTGGCAGATTGCCTTCTGAGTTGGGGCTGGCCACCTCACAACTGTCCTGCTGTACCATTAGCTTGCTGAGCTAGGACCAAAGGTCCTTAGCTGCTGATCTATACTATGGCTAAGAGCCTTTTGCTGGCTTGCCCAGACACCCTCTGCACTGAGCTTTTACCCAGCTGAGACAGACCTTTCCTGAAGACTTTCTAGGTTATCTTAAGTCAGAAGGTAGTTTTATTCCATCTTTTTGCAGGTTTTGCAACTCCATATTCTGTTGAGAGGCTTAATTTAACATTGTTTCTTAGGGAAATTTGGGAGAGCTCAGACAGCTTCCTGACTTCACTCCACCATCTTGGCTCTACCTCCGGAACTCCCCATATACCTGTTTCAACCTTATCTTTGTTTATGGTATGAGATGTTGGTCTATACCTAGTTTCTGCCAGCAAGTTTTGTCAAAAGGTGATTTCTTGACCTGAAAGCTTGGATCTTTGCATTTATCAAGTACTAGATGACTATGGTCATTTACTATTGTGTATTGTATACCTAATCTATTCCACTGATCTACCACCCTATTTCTTATGCAGTATCATATTCTTTTGATGACTACAGCTTTGTCATACAGCTTTTGTTCTTCCAGATGAATTTTGTCATCATTTTTTCTAGCTCTATAAAATATTTTTGGTTGTTTGATTGTTATGGCATTGAATAACTTAATTAATGTAGGTAAAATTGTCATTTTCATTATATTAGCTCAGTCTACTCATGAGCATTGATATTTTTTCCAGTTGTTTAGATCTGACTTTATTTGTGTGAAAAGTGTTTTGTAATTTTGTTCATATAATTTTGTTCCTGGATTTCCCTTGGCAGGTAGATTCCCAAACATTTTATGTTGTCTACAGTTATTTTAAATAGAATTTCTCTATCTCTTGCTTCTTGGCTTTGTTGGTAATATATAGAAATGCTGATGATTTATGTGGGTTTATTTGATATCCTGCAGCTTTGCTAAAGTTGTTAATTATTTCAAGCAGTTTTTTAGTTGATTCTCTAGGATTCTCTAAGTATACCATACTATCATTTGCAAAGAGTGATAGTTTTGTTTCCTCATTGCTTATTCTAATTCTTTCAATTTCTTTTTCTTCTCTTATTTCTAAATCTAACATTTCTAATACAGTATTGAATAATAGCAGTGATAATGGGCCTCCTTGTTTCACCCCTGATCTTATTGGGAAGGCTTCTAGCTTATCTCTATTACAGATAATGCTTGCTAATAGTTTTAGATACATAGTACTTATCATTTTAAGGAAAGCTCTATTTATTCCTATGCTCTCCAGTGTTTTTTTTAACAGGAATGGGTGCTGTATTTTGTCAAAAGCTTTTTCTATATCTATTAATATAATTATGTGATTTCTGTTGGTTTTGTTATTGATGTGATGGTTTTCCTAAAATTGAACTAGCCCTGCATTCCTGGTATAAATCCTGCCTAGTCATAGTATAGTATCCTCATGACAAATTGCTGTAATCTCCTTGCTAATATTTTATTTAAATTTTTGCATTAATATTCATTAGGAAGATTAGTCTATCATTTTCTTTCTCTGTTTTGGTTCTTCCTGGTTTATGTATCAGCACCACATTTGTGTCATAAAAGGAATTTCGTAGGACTCCTTCACCTATTTTCCCAAATAGTTTACACAGTATTGAAATTAATGGTTCCTTAAATGTTTGGTAGAATACGGGGCAGCTAGGTGTTACAGTGGATAAAGCACCAGCCTTGGATTTAGGAGGACCTGAGTTCAAATCCAGCCTCAGGCACTTGATGCTTACTAGCTGTGTAACCCTGGGCGAGTCACTTTATCCTCATTGCCCTGCAAAAAAAAAAATGTTTGGTAGAATTCACTTGAGATTCTTTCTTAGGGTATTCATTGATGACTTGATCAATCTTTTTTTCTAAAATGTAGTTATGGGGCAGCTAAGTGGTATAGTGGATAAAGCACCCACCCTGGATTCAGGAGGACCTGAGTTCAAATCTGGCTTCAGACACTTCATACTTACTAGCTGTGTGACCCTGGGCAAGTCACCTAACTCTCATTGTCCCACAAAAAAATAAAATAAAATGTAGTTATTTAAGTATTCTATTTCCTCTTCTGTTATTCTGAGAAACTTATATTTTTGACAGATGTACTTGATAATGTACTTGTAATTCTTCTCTGTGAGTGAAAGTTACAAGGCTACAGCTCAAACACTAAAAACAGAAATATAGACACATAAACTCTTAGCCAGAGATGATTGAAGGTTAGAATCCGAAGTTTTAGGTTGAGGAAAGAGTCAAAATCTCAACTTATAGTTTCTCAGGAAAGGCCCTCTTTGTAGGTGACAGGCCCTATTTCTAGCTGACAAAGTTTCACCTGTTGAGCACTCAAAAAAGGAGGTTCCTGGGAGACCCTAAGGCAGACTTGTCTCTTTTCCTCTAAAGTCCCTTCTTGATCACCAACTGTGACGATCAAAAAATTCCAAGAGGGGGCAGCTAGGTGGCGCAGTGGATAAAGCACTGGCCTTAGATTCAGGAGGACCTGAGTTCAAATCCGGCCTCAGACACTTGACACTTACTAGCTGTGTGACCCTGGGCAAGTCACTTAACCCCAATTGCCTCACCAAAAAAAAAAAAAAATTCCAAGAGACATAGTCTAAGAGACATCTGGTTAATTTAATCATTTTAATAATAAGGCCAACATGTTTTTAATAAAAGCATGGTCATTCATTTGGCTGTCACTCTTAGACCAAAGATCCCTAATGGCAATGGGCTCACAGTTTATATGGCTTTCAAAGAGTAGGTATTGGGGAGGGAGGATCAGGGATCAAAAATGGGAGGTGGGCTATTATTAAAATGAGAGTCTCTGGGGTCCATGATTTGAATTACCTAAATCTTGACTTAGGGAGACTTTATCAATTTCCATATCACCTGTCTAACAAAAGAAAAAATCAACACTTCCCAGACCAGTCTTAGCAAAGACAATGAACAAGAAAGTACCCATTAGCCTAAAATTATAGCTTCTTTTACTTCTGATTAGATCTTGGCCTGAATACATCTTTAGGAGAGATTTCCCAAACTGGTTGATTTCTGGATGAGAAAGCAGAAAAGGGCAAAAACCTTGGTCTAAATACAACAATACAAAAGGGAAATATTCATTTCTCACAAGACACTCTATTTCTGGGCCTTGTCAGATTAAAGGAAATTATGAGGCAAAAAAAGAATCCTTCAATGATATCTTTATCTCTCCCACAAAATTACAACAAGATGACCAGTATATGACCAAGTGAGAAGATGACACTTTATCTTTTCTTTGGGTAGAGCCAATAGAACAGCAACAAGATAATGGGCTGGAAGAGGAGGATATTCTCATTCTCTCTTTCTCTCCCCATCCCGTCTCCCTCTCCCCATCTCCTGTCTCCCTCTCCCCATCTCCCCCCTTCCTCCCCCTCTCTCCTCCCTCCCCCTCTCTTCTCTCTCCTCTCCCTCCCTCCCTTCTCCCCCCTCTCTCTTCTCTCTCCCCACTTCACTCCCTCCTACTTTGCAGGTCCAGCTAGGAGAAGTGTAGCTGTGAAGAAAGTACCAGAAGACCTGAATGAAGAGACTCTATTTCAGGGCCTTGTCACAAGATTGGAGGAAATTATGAGGTGGGATAGAGTGTCACCCATATTTCTCTCCCTCTCCACCACAAAAATTGCAGAAAAGGGCTGACCAGTGTGAGCAAGTGAAAAGGCTCTTTCTCTTTTTCAAGCTTAGGCCAATAGGCAAACAGCAAAGAGGAAATTATGAGGTGGGATAGGGTCTCTCACCCATATTTCTGTCTCCCTCTCTACCACAAAACTACAGGGAAGGGATGATTATCTTTAATAATGGGCTGGAAGAGGAAGATTCTCTGTCTCTGTCTCTCTCTTCCCCTTCCTCTACCTCTTACCCCCAACCAGCAGGTCCAGTTGGCAGAAGCCAGCCTATAAAGAGAAAACCAGAAGACAGGTATGATAAGACCCTCTTTATTTCTGGGCATTGTCTTATAAGAGAACAAATTGGGGCAGCTAGGTGGCACAGTGGATAGAGCACCGGCCCTGGAGTCAGGAGTACCTGAGTTCAAATCCGGCCTCAGACACTTAACACTTACTAGCTGTGTGACCCTGGGCAACTCACTTAACCCCAATTGCCTCGCCAGAGAGAGAGAGAGAGAGAGAGAGAGAGAGAGAGAGAGAGAGAGAGAGAACAAATTAGGAGAGGAGGAAAAATTTCTCACCCATGTCCCTCTGTCTCTCCCACAAAACTACAGTAAAGATATGACCAATGTTTAACCAAGGAAGAAAACGCTTTTGCATTTCCAGGATCTGGCCAACAGAACTAAAGCAAGGGTTATAATCAGCAAGAAAAGGATAATATTTTCCATCTCCCTCTCTCCTGCTCTCCCATGCTCTCTCATTCACTCTCCTCTCCCTCTCTCTCTCTCTCTCTCTCTCCCCCTCCCTTTTCTCTCTCTCCCTCCCTCTCTTCTCTCTCTTCTCTCTCTCTCTCTCTCTCTCTCTCTCTCTCTCTCTCTCTCTCTCTCTCTCTCTCTCTCTCTCTCTCTCTCTCCCTCCCTCCCTCCCTCCCTCCCTCCCTCCCTCCAGAAGAGATATGACCAGTGTGTGAATAGAGGGCAAGAGAGGGAAGGGGAAGACTCAGTTTTCCAGGGTCAGACCAATAGGACCACAGCAAAAAGATAATGGGCTGGAAGATGGTTTCTCTCTTTCCTCCTCTCCGTTTCTTTTTCTTTTTCTCTTCCTCTTCTACTTCTTTCTTTTTCTCTTCCTCCTGCTTCCCAGGCCCCAGCTAACAGAAGCCTGAGTGAAGAGAGTGCTAGACCTGAATGAAGAAACTCTCTTTATTTCAGGGCCTTGTCACAAGATTGAAGGAAAAGCTGGGGTGGGATAGGGTCTCTCACCCATATTTCTCTCTCCCTCTCTACCACAAAACTACAGGGAAGGGATGACCAGTGTGAGCAAGGGAGATGTCTCTTGTCCAAGCTTAGGCCAATAAGTCAACAGAAAAGAGATAACAGACTGGAAGAGGAAGATTCTATCTCTCTGTCTCTGTGTGTCTCTATCTCTCTGACTCTCTCTAGCAAAGAGATGATCAGGGTAAGGGGTGGGGGGCGGAGATAAACACTCTCTTTTTTCCACAGTCAGAAAAACAGGACCAAAACAAGAAGATACCGGGCTGGAAGAAGAAAATTCTATCCCTCCCTCCGTCTCTCTCTCTCTCTCTCTCTCTCTCTCTCTCTCTCTCTCTCTCTCTCTCTCTCTCTCCTCTTTCTATCTCTCTGTCTCCCTCCCTCTCTCCTCTCCTCTCTCTCCTCTCTCTTCAGAAGAGAGATGACCAGTGTGTGAAGAGAGAGGGTAAGAGAGGGAAATGGTAAACTCTCTATTTTCCAGGGTCAGACCACTAGGATCACAGCAAAAAGATAATAAGCTGGAAGAGGAAGATTCTATATCTGTCTCTCTGTCTCCCTGTCTCCCTTCTTCCTTCCCTCCCTCCCTCTCTCCCTGTCTGTCTCTCTCTCTGTCTTTCTGTCTCTCTTCCCCTTCCTCTACCTCTTATGCCCAACCACCAGGCTCAGTTGACAGAAGCCAGCCTATACCAGAACACAGGTACGGATGAGACCCTCTTTAGTTCTGGGCACTGTCATTATATGGGAGGAAATCAAGAGAAAAGAAAGAATTTCTCACCTATATCTCTGTGTCTCCCACAAAACTACAGTAAAGAGATGACCAATGGTTGGCCAAGAAAGAAGACAATTTCACATTTCCATGACCCAACCAATAGGACTAAAGCAAGGAGATAATCAGTGAAAAGAGGATAATAGATTCCATCTCATTCTCTCCCTCCTTTCCTCTCTCCCTCTCGATCCCTCTCTTTCCCTCTCCCCTCCCTATTCCTCTTTTTCATCCTTTTTACCTTCCCTCTCCTTGGAAGGACCACCTTATCAGAAGCCTGGCTATGAAATAAGTATCAGATGCTAGGTGTGAGGAGACCCTCTTTATTTCAGGTCCTTGTCACCAAATTGGAGGAAATTATGTATTGGGACAGAGGCTGCCACCCATCTGTGTGTGTGTGTGTGTGTGTGTGTGTGTAAGTGAGTGTATCTCTGTCTCTCTCTAGCAAAAAGATAACCAGCATATAAATATGGGGGAGTGGGGAGAAGATAAAGACTCTGTCTTTTCCAGGGTTAGATCAACAGGATAAAACAAGGAGATAACTGGTTGGAAGAGTATTTCTTTCTTTCCTCTCTAAGTTAGTGTGTGTCTCTCTCTGTCTCTCTCTCCATTTTGTTCCTCTTCCATTTCCCTACCTGAGCAAGCCCATCTCGCAGAAACCTGACTGTAAAGAGAGTTCAAGAGGATAAGTAGGGGAAACCCTCTTTGTTTGTATACCTTATCTCCATATTGGAAGAAATTATGAATTGGGGCACACACTTCCCCTCCATCTCTCTCTCTTCTTTCTTTTCTGACTATTCTCTCTCTCTTCTTTCTCTTCAAAAGAGAGATGACCAGTATGTGAATAGAGGGTAGGAGACAGAAGAAGACTCCCTCTTTTCCAGAGTCAGAACAACAGGACCAAAACAAGGAGATAATAGGCTGGAAGATTTTTCTCTCTCCTCTATGTCTGTCCGTGTGTGTGTGTGTGTGTGTGTGTGTGTGTGTGTCCCTACCTCTTTCTTTTTCACTTCTTTCTTTTGTTCCTCTTCCTCTTCCCTATCCTGGGCATGCCATCCAATCTAGCAGAAGTCTGACTGTGGAAAGTGTTCAAGAAGACAAGTAGGGGAGATCTAATTTGTTTGTGGGCCTTGTCACATATTGGAGGAAATTATTAATTGTAATTGAGGTTGCCAACCATCCATCCATCTCTCCCTCTCTCTGTCTCTCCCTCCCCAAAAGAGAGATGGCCAGTGTGTGAATAGAGGGTAGGAGAGGGAAGGGGGAGACTCTGTTTTCACAGATCAGACCAATAGAACCATAGCAGAAAGATAATAGGCTGGAAGAGGGATATTCTCTCCCTCTCCCTGTTTCTCTTTCTTTTTCTCTTGTTCTTTCACTTCTTTTTTCTCTTCCTCTTCCTTCTGCTTCTCAGGCCCAAGCTAGTGGAGACCTGACTGTGAAGAGAGTACTAGATCTGAATGAAGAGACTCTCTTTATTTCAGGGCCTTATTACAAGATTGAAGGAAAAGATGAGGTGGAATAGAATCTCTCACCCATATTCCTCTCTCTCCTTCTCTACCACAAAACTATAGCAAAGGGATGACCAGTGTGAGCAAGGAAGAAGACTGTCTCTTGTCCAGGCTTGGGCCAATAGCTCAACAGCAAAGAGATCACAGGCTGGAAGAGGAAGATTCTATCTCTGTCTCTGTCTCTCTCTGTGTCTGTGTCTGTCTGTCTGTCTGTCTGTCTTCCTCTTCCTCTACCCCTTATGCCCAACCACCAGGCCCAGTTGTCAGAAGCCAGCCTATGAAGAGAATACCAGAACACAGGTACAATGAGACCCTCTATTTCTGGGCATTGTCATTATAATGGAGAAAATTAGGAGAGAAGAAAGAATCCCTCACCTGTGTCTCTGTGTCTCCCACAAAACTACAGTAAAGAGACAACCGATGGTTGGCCGAGAAAGAAGACACTTTCACATTTCCAGGACCCAGCCAATAGGACTAAAGCAAGGAGATAATCAGCAAGAAGAGGATAATATTCCCCATCTCTCTCTCTCTTGCTCCCACTATCTTTTTCTCTCCCCTCTCCCCACTCCTTCTCCTTCTCTTTTCCCTTTCCTCATCCTTTTAATCTTTCCCTCCTTAGAAGGACCAGCTTATTGGAAGGCTGGCTATGAACTGGGTACCAGATGCCAGGTATAAGGAGACCCTCTTTATTTCAGGGCCTTGTTACCAAATTGGAGGAAATTATATATTAGAACAGAGACTGACACCTGTGTGTGTGTGTGTGTGTGTGTGTGTGTGTGTGTGTGTGTGTGTGAGAGAGAGAGAGAGAGAGAGAGAGAGAGATTGTCTCTGTCTAGCAGAAAATTAACCAGCATATGAATACGGGGGAAGGTGGGGGGGGGGAATAAAGATAAAGACACTCTTTTCTGGGGTTAGACCAACAGGATCAATATAACAGGCTAGAAGATTATCTTTCTCTCCCTCCCTCCCTCCCTCCCTCCCTCCCTCCCTCTCTCCTCCTTTCTCCCCCAAGAAGAGAGAGGACCAGTGTGTGAATAGAGGGTAGGAGAGGGAAGAGGAAGACTCTGTTTTCCAGGGTCCGACCAATAGGACCACAGCAAAAAGATAATGGGCTGGAAGTGAGACATTTTCTTTCCCTCTCCCTGTTTCTCTTTCTTTTTTTTCTTCCTCTTCTACTTCTTTCTCTTTCTCTTCTTCTTGCTTCCTAGGCCCCAGCTAGCAGAAGGCGGACTGTGAAGAGAGTATTAGATCTGAATGAAGAGACTCTTCATTTCAGGTCCTTGTCAAAAGATTGCAGGAAATGATGTGGGATAGAGTTCTTCAGCCATATTTCTTTTTCTCCCTCTCTACCACAAAACTCCAGCATAGGGATGAGCAGTATGAGCAAGGGAGAAGACTCTGTCTCTTTTCCAAGTTTAGGCCAATACATCAACAGCAAAGACTTAACAGGCTGGAAGAGGAAGATTCTATTTCTATTGCTCTCTCACGCTCTCTTCCCCTTCCTCTACCTCTTACCTCCAGCCAGCAGGCCCGGTTGGCAGAAACCAGCCTGCGAAGAGAATGCTAGAAGAAAGGTCTGATGAGACCCTCTTTATTTCTGGGCATCGTCATTTTATGGGAGTAAGTTAGGAGAGAAGGAAAAATTTCTCACCCATGTCCCTCTGTTTCTCCCACATAACTACAGTAAGGAGAGGACCAATGTTTGACCAAGGAAGAAGACATTTTTGCATTTTCAGGATCCAGCCAATCCTGGCTATAAACTGGGTACCTCTATTTCAGGGTCTTGTCGCAAGATTGGAAGAAATAATGTATTGGGACAGAGACTGACACCCATCTCTCTCTCTCTCTCTCTCTCTCTCTCTCTCTCTCTCTCCATCTCCATCTCCATCTCCATCTCCATCTCCCTTTCCCTCCCTCTCCATCTCCCTTTCCCTCCCCTGTCTCTCCTCTGTCTCTCTCTTCAGAAGAAGAGTATACAGTATATAAATAGAAGGTAGGAGAGGGAAGGGGAAAACTCTATTTTCCAGAGTCAGACCAATAGGACCACAGGAAAAAGATAATGGGCTGGAAATGGGACATTCTCTTTCTTCCTCTCTCCCTCCCTGTTTCTCTTTCTTTTTCTCTTTCTCTTGCTTCCCAGGTCTCAGGTTGCAGAAGCCTGACTGTGAAGAGAATACCAGAAGACAGGTATGTTGGGACTCTATTTCTGGGCATTGTCATTATATGGAAGCAAATTAGGGGAAAAGGGAAAATCTCTCACCTATGTCTCTCTGTCTCTCCCACAAAACTACAGTAAAGAGATGACCAATGGTTGGCCAAGAAAGAAGAGGATAATATTCTCCATCTCCCTCCCTTCCTCTCCTCTCCTGCTCCCACTTGCTCTTTTTCTCGCTCCCCTCTCTTCCCCTTCCTCATCCTTTTTGTCTTCCCCATCCTTGGATGAATCAGTTTGTCAGAAGCCTGACTGTGAACAAGATACAAGATGCCAGGTATGAGGATACCCTCTTTATTTCAGGACCTTGTCACCAGATTGGAGGAAATTATGAGGTGAGATAGAATCTCTCACCCATCTCTATGTCTCTCTCTGTCTTTCTGAGTCTCTGTCTCTGTCTCTGTCTCCCTCCCTCCCACAAAAGTACAGCAAAGAGATGACCATTATATGAGCAAGTGAAAAGACTTTCTTTACCATGGTCAGGCCAAGAGCATAACAACAAGGAAATAATTGGTTGGAAGAATATTTTCTTTCTCTCCCCCTACTCTCTCCCTCTGTTTCTTTTTTCTTCTTCCTTGGAAGGATCAGCTAGCAGAATTTTGACTGAATAGAGTGCCAGAAAACAGGTGTGGGGAGATTCTATTGCTTGGTATTGCCACCATAAGGGAGGAAACTATGAATTGTGACAGAGGCTGCTACCTATTTCTTCCTCTCTCACCTCTCCTCCTTTCCCCCTCTCATCTCTTCCACTCTCACTTCTCCCTGTTTCTTTTTTTATCTTACTCTTCTACTTCTTCTTTTTCTTTCTCTTCCTCTTGCTTCCCAGGCCCCAGCTAGCAGAAACCTGACTGAAGAGGCTCTCTTTATTTCAGGGCCTTGTCACAAGATTGAAGGAAATTATGAGGTAGAATAGAATCTTTTACCCATGTTTCTCTCTCTCCCTCTCTACCACAAAACTACACCATTGTGAGCAAGGGAGAAGACTGTCTCTTTTCTAGGCATAGGCTAATAGGCCAACAGCAAGGAGATAACAGGCTGGAAGAAGAAGATTCTCTCTGTCTTTCTCTTGCTCCCTCTCTCTTTTTCTCTCTAGCAAAGAGATGACTAGCATATGAGTACAGGGGAGGGGGAGAAAATGTCTCTTTTCGAGGGTCAGACCAAGAGGACCAAAACAGGACCAAAACAAGGAGATAACAGGATGGAAGAAGATTATCTCTTTCTCAGTCTCTCTGTCTCCCTCTCCCTCCCCCTCCCCCTCTCCCTCCCCCTCCCCCTCTATCTCTATCTCTTTCTCTTCTTTCTTTTGTTCCTCTTCATCTTCTGTACCCTGGACAGGCCCATCTAACCTGACTCTAAAGGGGGTTCAAGAAGACAAATAAGGAAGACCCTCTTTCTTTGTGGGCCTTGTCACTGTATTGGAGGAAATTGGGACAGAGACTGCTCACGCTTGGGTATGCTCTCTCTTCCCCCTCCCCCTTCTCCCCCTCTCTCCCTTTCCCTCTCCCTCCCATTCTCCCTCCCTCCCATCCTTTCCCATTCTCTCCCCTCACCCAACCAACAGGACACAGAGAGAAAATCAAGTGATGCCTCCCTGGCTCTGACAAATAGGACAAGATGCCCTCATTGTTTCCATGGTGCCATCCAGCAGGTAAAAGCATAATACCAGAAGGAGAACCTCTATTTCTTCATGGCCCAGGATGTATGACTGTTGCTGTAAGAACACAGTGTACAAAAAGCTCATCTCTCCTCCCTTCCTCCCTCCTACATTTGCACTGGCTCACACTCTCTCACTCTGTCCCCCACCCCACCCGCTTCCCAGCAAAGAGATAACCAGCTTGTGAGTGTGGGGGAGGGAGCGAAAAGGAAGACTCTCTTTTCCAGGGTTAGACCAAGAGGACCACAGCAAGAAGATAGCAGGCTATAAGAGGACGATTTTCTTTTGTGTGTTCTCTCTTCCCCTTCCATATCAGAAACCTGGGCTGTGAACAGGATACCAGATGCCAGGTATGACAAGACCCTCTTTATTTCAGGGCCCTTGTGACCAGATTGTTGAAAATTATGACAGGGGACAGACTCTCTCACCCCTATATCTCTTCCTCTCTCCCACATAACTATAGAAAAGAAGTGATTAATGTGTGAGCAAGACATAAGGCTCTTTGTCTTTTCCAGGCTTAGGCCAATAGGACCATAGCAAAGAGATAACAAGCTGGAAGAAAAAGATATTCCCTCTCTCCCTCTCTGCCTCTGTGTGTGTGTGTGTGTGTGTGTGTGTGTGTGTGTGTTTTGGTCTCTCTTTCCTTCTATCTATTTTTCTTTCTTGCACTTGCTCTCTCATTCGCTACCTGGCCCTAGCCAACAATACTTCAGTAAAGAGATGTCTAGAAGAGATTGAATCAGGAGATGACAAGAAGATGAGATGTGCTTTGGCTGGAAGTGTCTTGTCAAGAAGTTGAGAAGAGGAGAGGAACATTGAAGATTGAAGAAGATACTCTTTTTCCCTGGGTCAAGCTGGCATATCCTGTGGCAGAGACTTTTTCTCCCTCCCTTTGCTGCAGCTGTCAGGATTATGATGAGGAGATAGGGTGAGTACCAGTTTTCTCTTTCTAGGTCCTGTAATAAGAACCAAAATGAAAAGATAAATAGTGGAAAAGGTTTTGACCAAGTCAGAAGACAAATTATTGAAGGGTGTTGGGATAATTCTCTTGCTCCCTCCCCTTTGACGTTGCCAGTAGAACCACACCAAAAAGACAACTATTGGAGAGAGGAGTGAGACGTGGGTCTTCACATATATTTCTAGGTTTTAAAGTCCATATATCTTGAGTCTCTGAGTCTATATCTAGAGGTAAATACATCTAGAAGTCTAGGTCTTAAAAGCTAGTCTTTTTTTCAAGTCTTGAGGTCTACAGAACTAGAGATCTAGGCATGGAAACCTAGAGGACTCTAGAGCTAGACACTGAATCTCTGGACAACAAAATCCCCACACTTAGATATGGACATTTAGGAAACACAATTTCAACACATAGAAACACACAATGAAGGAAATCCCTAGAGCCTTAAAGACTACAGAGAGTAAATCCCAAGAATTAAGACAGCTAAAGCCTTAGAGATCTAGAAAATTGGAGATTTAGAAATTGTTACCTGGGAGACTAAATCCCTATACTTAGACACCTAGATACTTGAAAGCATCAGGAACTATAGATCTAGATACACAAAGAACTAGAAACTTTAGAGCCTAGGGAACTAAATCAGCTAAAACAGTTCCTTGTATCTCTTAGAGATAAGACCTTTATCAGAGAAACTTTGGTGCAAAGATTTTCCCCAACTAATTGCCTTCTCATTTTAATTGCTTTGGGGGAAAAAAAACTTTTAATTTTATGTAATCAAAATTATCCATTTTATCTCTTGTGATAACAAGGGATCTCTATCCCTTGTTTGACCATGAATTCTTCCCCTAGCCATAGATTTGAAAGGTAATTTCTGTCTTGCTCCCCTAATTTGTTTACAAGGTGAAATTTTAAATCTGAGTCATGTATCCATTGGAACTGTTGAAGTGAACTGTATCCCCTCCCCCCAAAAAATAAATAAATGAAGTATAAACTGTATCCATTGGAACTGTTGAAGTGAACTGCTGGTTTAAACCTACTTTGTGTCAGACTGATTTCCAGTTTTTCTCAGCAATTTTTGTCACATTGTGAGTTCTTACCCTAGTAGTTGGGGTCTTTAAATTCATCAGATAGTAGAACACTAGGTTCACTTGCTTCTGTATGTTGTATACTTAGTCTATACCAGCAATCAACCTCTCTTCTTTAACCAGTAACAAATAGTTTTCATAATAACTGCTGTGCATTAGAGTTTGAGATCTGATGCTCCTTAGACTCCCTTCCTTCCCACTTCTGTCACCATTTTCCTTGAGATTCTTAATCTTTTGTTCTTAGAGTTGAATTTTATTATTACTTTTTCTAGCTCTATAAAATAATCCTTTGGTAGTTTGTTTTCTATGGCATTGAATAAGTAAATTAACTCAGGTAGAATTGCTATTTTTATGTAAGACTGCTCATGAGAAATTAGTATTTCTCCAATTATTTAGGTCTATATTTCCATGAAAACTGTTTTGTAGATATGTTTATATAGTTCCTCTATGTATCTTGGAAGGTACACTCCCAAGTACTTTAAATATTCCACAGTTATTTCAAATGGAATTTCTCTTTTTTATTTCTTAGAGGCATCTATGTGATGCAGTGGATTGAGAGCTGAGCCTGGAGTCAGAAGGACCTGAGTTTTGGGAGGCAGAACCAAGATGACAGAGTGGAGACAGCAATCCAGCCAAACTCTCCCAACATTCCCCTCCAAACAACTTTAAAATAACGTGTCAAAATTGAATTCTGGAACAGCAGAGCCAGCAGAGGTCAGGGTGAGTCATTTTTCCAGCCCAAGACAACTTAGGAGGTTGATAGAAGAGGTCTGTGACACTGGGGTAGAAGCCAGTCTGGAGTGTACATGGCAGCAACACCAATAGTGGGCTCTAGAGGCAGGTATGACAGTGACAGCTTCAGAGAACCCTCAGCCCAGAGACTGTAAGGGGATTGGACAACTGGTCAGAATGAGATTCCAGGGCAACCTGAGATGGTACTGAGTACAGGAATCTGTTGCATTACCCATATGCAGTTCTGGGCCACAGTTCCATGGCAGAGAGGATTACTAGCACTTGTGGCTTCAGAGGCCCTTCCTGGGTAAAGACCAGGAATGTAATGATCATACCTTTACCCAGATCACACCACCTTGGAAGCACCAAAAATTTATAGTCCCCTAGAACTAGCTCTTGAGAACAGAGCCCAGATTTAACACAAAGGAAAAAATGAGCAAAAACCAAAAAAGAACCTTACCATAAAAAGCTACTGTGGTGACAGGGAAGATCAAGACACAAACCTAGAAGAAGAAAACAATGTGAAAACAGCTACAAACAAAGCCTCAAAGAAAAAAAACTGCAAATTGGGCACAAGCCCAACAAGAATTCCTAAGAGTATTAAGGAAAGAGCTAATAATGATAGAGGAAAATTTGGGAAGAGAAATGAGAGTGATGCAAGAAAATTTTGAAAACAGAATGAATAGCTTAGTAAAAGAGGCACAAAAAAGTACTGAACAGAATGGCACCTTAAAAAGCAGAGTTACCTAACTGGGGAAAGAAATACAGAAGTTCACTGAAGAAAATAATTCCTTATAAATTATAATTGGACCTAGGTTTATATCCCAAAGATATCCAAAAAAAGAGAGAAAGACCTATTTGTACAAAAAAAAACTATTTGGGGGCAGTTAGGTGTCACAGTGGATAGAGCACTGGCCCTGGATTCAGGAGGACCTGAGTTCAAATCTGGCCTCAGACATTTGACACTTACTAGCTATGTGACCCTGGGCAAGTCACTTAATCCTCAATGCCCCACCAAAAGAAAGAAAGAAAGAAGTGATAGCAGCTCTTTTTGTAGGGGCTCAGAATTGGAAATCATAGGAATGTCCAATTGGGGAATGGCTAAATAAGCTGTGGTATATGATGGTGATGGAATATTATTGTGCTGTAAGAAATGACAAGCAGGATGATTTCAGAAAGTCCTGGAAAGATTTGTATGAAGTGATGCAAAGTGAAGTGAGCAGAACCAAGGGAATATGCACAGATACAGCAATATAATTTGATGAAGAAGTATGAATGACTTAACTACTCTCAACAATACAATGATCTAAGAAAATTCCAAAGGACTAATGATGAAGTATACTATCCATCTCCAAAGAAAAAACTGATGTTGATTGAACACAAACTGAAGCATGCAATTTTTTACTTTCTTTCATTTATTCAAGTTTTCTTATACAAAATTACTAATGTGGCAATATTTTACATAATTGTATATGTATAACCTATATCTAATTGCTTACCAGGGGAAGGGGAGGAAGGGAAGGAAGGATGAAATTTGGAATTCAAACCTTTAAATAAAGGAGTATTTATTGGAAAAAAAGTTATAATTAGGCAAGTGAAAATTAATGACTCCATGAGAAATCAAGAAACAGTAAAACAAAATCAAAAGAATGAAAAAAATAGAAGAAAACATGACATATTTCATTTAAAAAAACCAATTGAGCTGGAAAATAGATTAAGAGATAATTTAAGAATTATTAGACTAGGAGCAGCTAGGTGGCGCAGTGGATAGAGCACCGGCCCTGGAGTCAGGAGGACCTGAGTTCAAATCCGGCCTCAGACACTTAACACTTACTAGCTGCGTGACCCTGGGCAAGTCACTTAACCCCCATTGCCTCACTTAAAAAAAAATAATTATTAGACTACTGGAAAGCCATGACAAAAAAAGAGCCTAGCTATCATATTACATCTCAGAACCAATGCCCTTTACTTAGGGTAATCAGCTTTGATCCCTTATCCCTCTTTTCTTCCCCTCATACAGAATTCAGTCACAGGTTCTTAACCTTTCTTATTTCCCTTTTAAATTCTTTCCCAATCCACCAGAGAGCTGATGTATTTAACTTTTTAAAAATAAGGCTTTGTGCTTTCCTCTACTTTTTTAATCTTTGTTTTCATATTTCTAGTTATCTCATACAGTCTTAACATCTGATTGATCCATTCTAATTTTCAAGAAGTCTGTTAATTGGATGTTTTGCACCTCTTGTGCCAAGTCTCTCTCCAAGTCTTTCTTCCAATGTTCTCATTTCTTTTCCATTCTTTGTTCTAGAAAACAGTTTTGTTTTACTCTAACATATGCACTGCCCTAATAATGCAGTCAATACATTCCCAGTAATCTTTCTTGAGCATTGTCAAATTGCTATCCACCAAGGTTTTGTTTTTAAATATTTAATCCCATTTCTAGGTAGAAGCAGCATTTGATACAAAGAACTGGTTTTTGACACTTCCTGATAAGTGTGCAATTGAACTTTTAACTATGTCCACATTTGCCTTTCATTGATAAAAACAATTTATGCATTGTGCCATTCAAAAATTCACTGTATAGAGGAACTTAATTTTTAAATTTTACACTATAATATTATAAATAAATCAATGACAGTACTTTAACCTTTAAACATTTCTTCAGAATCTCTTCAGCAATAGAAAATAAAGTCAGTGTTTGCAGGCTTGTCTTCTTTTTTTTTTTTTTTTTTAGGGAGGCAATTGGGTTAAGTGACTTGCCCAGGGTCACACAGCTAGTAAGTGTTAAGTGTCTGAGGCCGGATTTGAACTCAGGTACTCCTGACTCCAGGGCCGGTGCTCTATCCACTGCGCCACCTAGCCGCCCCAGGCTTGTCTTCTTAAGGTAATAACAGAATATTTTCAAAAGAACAAATGTCATTCTCAAATAAGGATAATATGAATATTGTAGGAGTTTTGTGCATTTTGTGCAATAAAGTCATTGTTTGCAGGCTTGTCTTCTTAAGGTAATAACAGAATATTTTCAAAAGAACAAATGTCATTCTCAAATAAGGATGATATGAATATTGTAGGAGTTTTGTGCATTATTAAATTTAGTACATTTTCCCTTTCTCTCCCTCCCACCTCTACCCACCCTATATACCTTTAGTACCAAATGTACTTTCCACAGACCTGAGTGTACAAACCCATCACACATTTCTAACTTTGTGTCCTTATAGCAGGACCTGTGCCCCAGAATGTTTACTAGATATCTTACTTCATCCCATAAGCCAATCTAATCTTCAAGATCAAAATCAAATTTATGCCTAGATTTTCATTTTTTATCTCTTCCATCATTTCTTCTAGGTATTAATGTAGTCTGTTTAAAAATCTGTTCTACACACACACACACACACACACACACACACACACACACACACACACACACGTTTTTCTTTGATTTAATCATCTCGTCAGTTCTAGTTCCTCAATTGAGGTTTTTGCCAGGGCTAGGCCTGACCCTCTCCTGAACTTTTAGGTGGAAGGTCACCTGAGTTCTTATGCCTCCTTGGATTTTTGAGGTCCCTGGACACAGAGTCTTATAGAGTATAGGGATCTTGTCTCTGGTGACAAGGAGGAAGGAAGACAGTACTTTTCTCTTGCCCACTGGTTGCCTTTTTGTGCAGTTATAAGGTGGCATATTTTACTTGTTATAGTTTTTTTTTAGTGGGGCATTGAGGGTTAAGTGACTTGCCCAGGACCACACAACTTAGTAGGTATCAAGTGTCTAAGGCCGGATTTGAACTCAGGTACTCCTGAATCCAGGGCTGGTGCTTTATCCACTGCACCACCTAGCTGCCTGCCTTGTTATAGTTTCTTAATGGATTTCTTGATTATTATTTAGCCTGGTGAGAACTTCAGGGTTTGCTGGAGTAGATACATGATGGTTTGGTGGCCTGCCTCCTCTTCAGGTGGCCATCTTGGCCAGAAGTCCTTATAGCAGCAATTCTGTTCTTTTAATGTCACCCATTTTCTTCTTTTCTGCCAGATTTTCCTCTACTTCAGTACTTTTATGTTTCAAAACTTTTAATCTCCTTCACTTCTTTAAAGCAACTCTCCATCATAGAGTCAATATTTTTCTTAATCTGCTAATTGAGTTTTTAAAATCCTGCATTGAGCACTAAAGGTTCTAGCCTTTATCCATTCCTAATTTTTTCTTTTACAGATTTCATTTCTATTTTGAACCATTTTGGAGTTTCTCAGTGTTGTTCTGGGTTGTTCTGAAAATCCACAGGTATTCTTTTATTCCATCAGGAATTTTTTACTTTGCTTTGTAATATTTTTAAAAGAACTTTGTATTCTCTCTGATGATTTACTAGTCATCCTTCGGTTTTTAAATCCTTTCAGTTAATTTATCTGCTTGTGCTCTGGTCTTTTTCTTGAAATCTTTGATATTTCAGTCTTTTCTTTAGTTCCCCCTTTCCTTACTTTCTGGATCCTCCTTCTTTGCATTTTGGGCTGTAAGGCTGTCTCGTTCTTCTCACAGTAGGAGACAGAGAAGCCTATGTTCCTGCTCTGGGTACCCTTTAGGAGGACAAGACCGATCCTAGCTTGGTTTCAGTCCCCTTTTCTTCAGGTTCAGCATAGTCACACACTGCCTCCCCACCTCCATCAATTCTTCCCTTGGTTGTTGTTTCTTTCACAAGGCTGGGCTGTTGTTGATTTTGTGGGGTAGAGTGAGGGCAAGGTCTTCTTGTTCCTCAAGTCTTTTGACTGAAAGCACATTTTTTTGCTCATCAAATTTGCAAAAGATACAAAGCTTATAGAGATAACAGACTGGATGAAAGAGTCAGGATATAAATAGATTATTACTTCTCTTGGTTGGGTGACATGAAGCTTGGGGCTCTTTAGATTTTCTTTAATCCCTAAAACACCAAAGCTTAAAATAACAGGTACCTGATATTGTCAAACATTAATACATTTAGAATAAAGCCCGTGACCCCATTCTTGGTGGTATTAAAGACACAAACCAGGAATTCCATCTTCTCAAGCTTCAGTGTCCCCAGACTATTTAGCAGGATATGATTGAAGTGCTCTACCTGGGATATTACTGCAGATTTAATTTCTGCCAGGTTGAGTACCTCCCTGAGTAACTTGCTCATAAAATTTCAATAATGGTCAAAAAGAATCCTGGTAGTTAAGCCATACAATAATAAATATCCCTCCCTTAACACCAGGTAATATGGTCAGTCACCACTGGGTGCTGCTCATGTGCTTCTGCCCTCCAGAAGAAATCTCAAACTGTGCTGCCCTTTTCTATGTCACTTTTTTCTATGGGGATGTTCTAGTGGGGATTCTGTTATGTCTAAGTTGGGCTAAATGGTCTCAGAGGTCCTTTACAACTTCCAAATCTATGTTATAGGTCAGTGGGCTATTGTCTATTTCCTCACCAGAACTGAGCTCTATACACTGTCTGAAAACTTTTCAGCAACAACCCACCTTAAGGGGGGCAAGAACTTCAATTTGTAGATGAGATAAAATGGATTTTTATATTTGTTTAGGAGTTTTTAACCCCTAGCATATGGTCAATTTTTTTTAAAAGGTGTCATACATGACTAAGAAATATGTATACTCTTTTTAATTGCCTTTCAGAAATTGACAAATATTTATCATTTCTAGCTTTTCTAAGAAAAGTCTTCATTCTCATTTATCTTTTTGTTAGACATGTCTAGGCTTGAGGGGGGATACTACGGGATTAGAATTTTGCTTTCTTTTTCTCTGTGTAATTCAATTTGCTTTTCCTTTGAGGACTTAGATGCATTATCCTTTAGTACATATTGTCAAGCCATACACTAATAAATTAACTATCAACATTTAGCTATGGTCTTTTTAAGTGTAGTGTAGTTTCCCTATTTACCCATGTCTATTTTTATTGTTGCCTTGTCTGAGCTCAGAATTGGCATGTGGTAATTTTAATGACATCAAGGAATAAAGGCCCATCTTTTAAATTTTAACATCAGTGTTCTTTTCATGAAATCATATGGCTTTTGAGTCACCAGATACCACAGACTCCAAAGAACGAAAGTGTGGGGTCACAATCTAATGACCCTCAAGGAGGACCCACAAGATTGGGAGTATAGGGATGGTTCAACCTTTAGAAAAGTCAAAACATCATAAATCATGTTAATAATTTTTAAAAAGTTAATTGATTATATCAATAGATATAGGAAGAACCTGGTAATATATAACCCTCATTTTTGTTAGAAAAAATTAAAATTTTAAAAAGTACAGGAATAAAAGGACTTTCCTTATTGTGATTAGAAGATTTTCTGTCATCTCCACCATTGAGATAACAGATGGAAGGTGCTTTGCTAACCTTCAAGAGTAGTAGAAATGGTAGCTAGAGTTATTTGCATATGTATAGAGTTCTACAAATATGCACTATAGTAATCAGAAAAGAAAAATCAATTGAGGCAATATGCATATTACTTTAGGCCATGGTATCAAATGCAAAACTCAAAGGCACATCAGAAAATCACCAGTTCTCATTGTCTATGTTGTTGTGATTTTACCTCCCCAATGACACTGGAATCTAGTTCAGCTGTGCTGGGACTTTTGGGGGCCACCTCTGCTGGAGAGCACTCCAGAGATTTAATGGAAACAGTAACTAGCTCCATAAAGTACTCCATTATAAAAGCAACCATCTGAACAAGTTCTCCACTGTCAGACGTAGCTTAACTTTCCTTTGTTACAAATGTCCAATGACATGGAGGAATTAGGCCAAGATGTGATTTTTTGTTTGCTTTTAACACCGTCATCTTTTTTTTTTTTTTTTGGAAGAATGGGGAAAAAATGATGTGATTTCTTCGGCTTTATCCTAAAGTGGCAGACCAAGGAACAAGTATTGAAAATTGTGAGGGAGTCAATTAACCCTAACTGCCCAATAGTGAAGGCAGCAGGCACTGAGCTTCCCTTTTCTTCAAGCAAAAGTGGGACAACCATGTGGGACCTGTTGTTGACCATGGAGACCCCATCAGACCCTGACTTGCTCATGGATTGGTTGGGTGAGCTGGTCAGTTCTAAGATTCTGTTCCACATATGTGTCTGGACTCTGTCTGCCCTTCTGTACCAAAGCCCCACAATTTCTGTCCATCTCTTCTCACTGGTTGTCCATTTCTCTCTTGCTTTTTCTTTGTCCATCTCTATCTTCATGTCTGGCATCCTTTTTCTGGTTGTCTCTCTGTGTCAACCTGCCTCTTTGTCTCTGTGTGTATCTCCTGCTTCTCCTCTCCCCTTCATCCCTCTGTCATCCCTTCTCCACCCACCTTTTTTTGGGGGGGATTACTGAGTTCATCAACTCTCCTTGATTTAATTATTATCCCTATGCAGATGAGGCCCAGATCTATATGTCAAACCCCATCCTTTCTCCTGAGCTCCAAGTCAGGGTGGATAGAGGACAGGCCTGGGACCCTGGCACACAAGGGAAGGATCTTCCAAGCTTAAAATGTGGCAAGCCAATTTGGCCTCTATAGACAATCAGCTTGGGCAGAGCCAAGCCAGATGGCGGAGAGAAGCCAGGAAGTTGCCTGAACTCTAAGTTTTCCTCAAAAACATTAAATCAAGCCTCTAAACAGATTCTGGAACTACAGAACCTACAAAAAGACAGACACAATCTTCTTACTTGAGATAATTTAGAAAATTTCAGGAAAGGTCTGTCTCACTTGGGTGAGCTCAGCTCAGTGGCACTCCACGGAGGGGGTCTGGGCAAGTCAGCAGGAAGCTCCTGATCACAGCATAAATAAGTCGCTGAGACCCTTTGTCCTGGCTCAGAAGGCTGGTGGCACAACAAGC
The DNA here is from genome assembly GCF_019393635.1 of Dromiciops gliroides. Taxonomy (NCBI): domain Eukaryota; kingdom Metazoa; phylum Chordata; class Mammalia; order Microbiotheria; family Microbiotheriidae; genus Dromiciops; species Dromiciops gliroides. Next base: position 3,432,833 of record NC_057867.1, on the reverse strand, counting down.
CATTTGTGAGACCTGCCATCCCTGGCTGAGAAGGCAAACTGCCAGTTAGAGAATAGGCATGACTTAGCCAAGCCATCTCAACACTGGGAGCAAGCCCAGGGTGGTGAGAAATTCAAAAGCCACAGAAGCCTCAGAACAGAAAGCCAGTGACCTGGCCCCTATCCCCCAGCACAAGAAGCTTGCAACAGTGACCCCTGTGCCCCAGGAGCAGACCTCAACTTTATAAGTTTAAAAATAGGATACAATATAAGTAAGAAACAAAAAAAGGACCCTTAGCATTGACAGCTTCTATGGTGAAAAGGAAGACCAAAACACAAACTCAGATGAGTTTTTCTGATGCTGACTGAGAGGAGCAGAACCAGATGAGTTTGTCAAAATGCCTACAAGTAAAGCCTCAAGTGGGAAGATGATCTGGTCTCAAGACCAAAAAGCCTTCTTAGAAGAGCTCAAAAGGGCTTTTAAAAATCAAATGAAGGGGCAGCTAGGTGGCGAAGTGGATAGAGTGCCGGCCCTGGAGTCAGGAGGACCTGAGTTCAAATCCGGCCTCAGACACTTAACACTTACTAGCTGTATGACCCTGGGCAAGTCACTTAACCCCAATTGCCTCACCAAAAAAAAAAATCAAATGAGAGAGGTAGAAGAAAAAACGGAAAAAGAAATTAGAGTTATGCTGGGAAAAGAAGCACAAAAATTGACTGAAGAAAATAATTCCTTAAAAAATACAATTGGGGGGGGGCAGCTAGGTGGCGCAGTGGATAGAGCACCAGCCCTGGAGTCAGGAGTACCTGGGTTCAAATCCGGCCTCAGACACTTAACATTTACTAGCTGTGTGACCCTGGGCAAGTCACTTAACCCCGATTGCCTCACTAAAACAAACAAACAAACAAACAAACAAAAAATACAATTGGGGACAGCTAGGTGGTCAGTGGATAGAGCACTGGCCCTGGAGTCAGGAGTACCTGAGTTCAAATCCGGCCTCAGACACTTAACAGTTACTAGCTGTGTGACCCTCGGCAAGTCACTTAACCCCAACTGCCTCACTTAAAAAAAAAAAATTTTTTTAATCTTTCAGGGGGAAATAAGGATATTCAATGAAATGGTGGACTTCCAGGGTTTCCTAAAGAAAAGACCAAAACTGAACAGAAAATTTGATCTTCAGATACAAGACTCAAAAGAAATATAAAGAGGACTAACCAACTGGAAGAAGAGAAACAAAAACCAATAACAGTAAGAGAACATATGATCTCTGCATAAGAAAAATGCATTGGTCTCAAAGACACACTGTGTAGAGACAACTTGAGGATTATAAACCTCTTAGAGAACATTAAAAATCAAAAAACTTGACACCACAATGTAAGAAATAATACAAAAGCCCCACCCAGAGCTTGTAAATACAGAAAAGCACCAATCACAGGATTTGTAGATCATCTGCAGAAAAAAAAAAAGTGGTTAAAAAGATTCCAATGGGGGCAGCTAGGTGGCGCAGTGGATAGAGCACTGGCCCTGGATTCAGGAGTACCTGAGTTCAAATCCGGTCTCAAACACTTAACACTTACTAGCTGTGTGACCCTGGGCAAGTCCCTTAACCCCAATTGCCTTACTAAAAAAAAAAAAAAAAAAAGATTCCAATGACAACAAATTCTTCAAGCAATGATGAGAAAGACCTTCAAATATAAAGGAAAATGGGGGCAGCTAGGTGGCGCAGTGGATAAAGCACTGGCCTTGGATTCAGGAGGACCTGAGTTCAAATCCAGTCTCAGACACTTGACACTTACTAGCTGTGTGACCTTGGGCAAGTCACTTAACCCTCATTGCCCCACAAAAAAAAAAAATTAAAAAAAAAAATATAAAGGAAAATGAACTTAAATAACACAAAACAATTTTGTACCCACCCAATTGAATGGAATAATATATTTTAAAAAATAAAGGTGTAACCCAAAAACTATTTCAGGTACCACCTGTAAAACAAAGATGGAATAAATCACATTTACTCTCAAGAAGTTTGGGGGCAGCTAGGTGGCACAGTGGATAAAGCACCAGTCTTGGATTCAGGAGGACCTGAGTTCAAATCCAGGCCTCAGACACTTGACTCTTACTAGCTGTGTGATCTTGGGCAAATCACTTAACTCTCATTGCCTTGCAAAAAACAAACATACTCTCAAGAAGTTTGTTGTTCATCCTTCATTTTTGAAGAGGACCAATAACATCATGGAGTGATGTCTTAACTTGTTCATGAATTGGATTTAAGTAAGGTAGAGTTGTACAAAGTCATCAGTTTCACTCTCACTTCCAGAGTCATCAAAGTTCAGTTGTAAGACAAAAGTCAAGATGACTGTCAATAACCTGGGGTGCAGTGACCCTGTTGTCTTCAATGTCTGACCAATCACCCCACAATGCTTGCTTCAGCCACCTTCATAACTTCTGGAACACATTGTTCTCATCCACCCATTCTACTGGGGGAAATCTTCACATGCTTGAGGTAAGTATCCCCTTAACTCACCAAGTTTGAGGTCTGTTGGTTACCCTCAACCTAGTTTAGGCCATTGTGGCTACTGCTCATGCTATAGCTTCTTGGCACCACAGGTGAGACTCGGATGAAGGTGGAAACCAAAGGTGGGTGAGCAGCCTCAAAAAGGGCTTTGCAAACCAAGCACCAGAGGTACTAGTCCTCTCTGAACACCCCATACTCTTTGCTAACCACATAAGCAGTGGGTTCTCTCTGGTGTTTCCAGAAACATCCATAAGTCTCAGACTAGGGATGGACTTTAATTACTATAATGAAACAAAGCCATGGAGGGGAGGAGAGCCAGGGACAGGGAATCTATAGGTTACAACAGACTCTAGAAGCATAGCCTTACCCAGTTTATCAATCATTCCTGTCAACTATTACAAAGAACTACGGGAAAAATGGCCAAGTTCAGTCTGCCTTAGAGACAGAGACAATTGGCCGGCCTGCTTTCATGAGGCTCCACCTGCATGCTGGATGATACCCACCCATGGCAGAGGAAATGCCAGTCTTTGATGTTCAATATTAAAAGAAACTTCACTTTTTAGGGGGGAAAATGTGGCAGGTCAAGTAAAGCCAGACCTTCCATGAGCCTGTGTCCTCTGCACGTTGTTTCGTGTCCTCTCTGTGATTCCTGTTTGCCTCTCCAGGGGCTGGGAGGGCTCTGGGTGAAGAGGGACAAAGAGATCCAGTGCCTGGGGAGGTTGCGGCCAAACTGACCACTTGGTTTTCTTGGTTGCTAGGCCTGGGACCTTCAAGCAAGCAGTAGCTACCCCAGAGGATCTCACCTGTGCCCACAGTGTCTGCACAATTTTAAAGCTCTGTTCATCCTTTATTCCCTACAGAGACCTCAGAAGTGCCCCTGGCTCAGAACAGCTGTGGTGGCCAGAGCTGAAGCCAGACCCCCAGAGGGAGATCCTTCCCAAGAGCCCCGCGGCCAGCTGAGCTTCTTTCAGACTGTGCATATCCATCCAGAAGCTGCCTCTTCCATTGGAGAGTAGGACTTTCTATTTGCTGGTACATGGGCTTCCATCGCACCTTCATTCCTCCTAACCTCCATTTTCCCCACTCTGGCCAAGGCCATTGGCCTCCCCAGGTAAGGCCCTCTCTGGGGGGAGGGACTTCAGAGAGGCACTGACTGGAGGCAGTATAAGTATAGATGCTCCAAAGAAGGACCCTCCCCCCCCCACCAAGGAGAGGTCCCCTCCCTTTTGAGTTCTGTTCCCTCTGCAGCGCCCAGATTTGGGGCACTTGTTCAGAAGGCCCTCTCATACTCCCCTCCCCCCAAACCACAGCCTTAAGGTGTGAAGACAACAGGAGGCTGGATCAGCCCCCAACCTTCCTGCCTGGAGGAGGCCAGAGAGGGGAGAGGATACAGGTGCAGGGCTGAGCACTTCACACCTTGGCCACAGGTTGAGCCTGGAGCAGCTTCATTCTGAGTAACTTCCTCTCCTGGCCCAGGCCCAGCCTGCTTCTCTTCAGGGCTGGGGGAGGGTGGCTTGCAAACTCCTGCTGCCCCCTTCCCTCTTCCCTCCTAGCCTCGGTCCTCATCCCTACCCATCACCTTGGGAGGAAATGCCCCCTTCAAAGCCTTTTCTCCTCCTCAGTGTGGCAAGGTTTGGGATAATCCTTTGATCTCATCAGATCATGGGCTGTAGTGGAGAGAACCGAATTTAAACCACATGGGAAGTCACACAGCCCAGGTTCAAATCATGGCTCTGCCAGTTACCTTGGGGACTTCAGCCCTCTGGGCTCCCTCAGTTTCATCTGTTGAAAGAGGAAGTTGGACTAGACCTCTAAAGGTTCTTCCAGCTCCCCAAAGTTCAACATTCTTTGATTCCATCAGTATGGGAGTTCTGGCCACACCTCTGCTAGCCTGAATTGCACCCTTCCTGAAGGTTGCTCTGAACCTATCATCTCCCCTGAGTCCCACAACCATCCCATGAGGCTGTTCCTATAGGGGTTATGGCCTCCATTTTACAGATGAGGAAACTGAGGTAAAATGCCTTGTAAATGGTAAAATGATCACACAAAAGTTGCAATGGAAACTCCAGGTAACCCTGACTCCAAGTCCGTCACTGCCCCATGTGGGGACCAATTTTTAATTGGGGAGTGTTAGCTAAGCAGCTCACCACAATATTGGGGTAAGGAAGGAGACAGCCTCCCTCAAAACAGAGCAGGATTTATTTAACAAGAACGAACTTAAAAAACCACAAACAGGATCAGTAGGATCAAGAGAAAGGAAATAAAATGGGGAAAGGGAAATTATACAACCTGAACAACACCACTGCCCAGGAATCAGCTGAGAACACATAGCAGTGTCCTGTTGCCTTCCAGTTTCCAGCTAGAATGGTGAAAAAACCTCCCTTCTTCCCAGCAGACCCCAGGCTGACCACACACAGCCCCCAGCCAATTGGCTGGACACTCTGACAGTCACATGACTGCCCTCACTGGGCTTCCAATCATTATAATTTTGCCAGGCCCGTGTATGCGTCAGCAAGTGGTGATGACATGAGGTACCAGCGCCATGGCGACAGCTACAACCAGTGGGTGGAGCACCGTGCTGTTTGGGGAGCCCCAGAGGCCAGTGCGTGCCCCGAGGTTTTTTTTTTTAATTCTAGCCAAGGAGGCAGCTAGGTGGCGCAGTGGATAAAGCACTGGCCCTGGATTCGGGAGGACCTGAGTTCAAATCCAGCCTCAGACACTTAACACTTACTAGCTGTGTGACACTAGGCAGGTCACTTAACCCTCATTGCCCTGCCAAAAAAAAAAAAAAGAAAGAAAAATTCTGGGGTCATAAAAACCTCAAATAACAATTAATTCTTTACACCCATCATGTTCTCTGCCAGAACTCCACAGCACCTGCTCTAGTGGCTGCTTCTACTTCCTCCCAACCAGCCAATCTGACAGTTTCCTGGAAGCTGGAGGGACAGAGGGCCTGGTTGGCATTTATGGGAACTGCTTACTGATTAGTCAGTTACCCCTCCTGCTTCACTGAAATGGCCGCCCCCCCCCCAACTGCAACCTCCAATGGCCTCTTCTGTTCTGAGCACCCTGACACCCCAGAGGCTGGGCCAAGGTTGCTTTGAGACAATCAGGTGAAGGACTTGGAAACCTCTGGGTAGCAGGAGAAGGATGGGGCCCAGTGAACTTTGTTGAAAGAGGGGCCTCAGCACAGCTTTTGTGAAGCCTTCACTGTGGCCCTCCCCCACCTCCCTTTTGCTTATTGACTCACTGATACCTGTTTGAAAGGCTGTTTCGTGTGCTCTCTTTGGCCCCAGAGCACAAACTAGGCCTAATGCGCTGTTGGAAAAAAGTGACTAAAATGAGAGCCATTGGAAGATAGTGAATCCCTCAGCATTAGGGCTACTTGGGGCTCTGGAGGCTGGAGGCCCATTGGTCAGGGATGTTCATTCTCTCCAGCCTAAAGACACTGAGATTCTCAGCCATTCCCTCATCCTCTCCTTTGATTTCTGACACTGCTCTCTGCAGGTTGGGAGAGGGAGGAGGAGGAGGGAGAGAGACAATCATTTGAAATACAGTCATTCAGTAGAACCATGAAAGATCACTGTCCCTGGAGTGAGAGGACCTGGGTTCCAAACTGCTTTGTGACCTTAGGTTGGTCACTTAACCTCTGTGCCTCAGCTACCTTACCTTAAAATGACAGTACTGGATTGGGGAGTTCTCAGTTCTCCTGCAGACCTCTCAACCTAATTAAATCATGTCATAAGCATAAGGGAGGGGAAGGGAAAATGAAAAAGATTCCAAAGGCCCAGTAAGCACCTCTTGCATACCCCACCATGTACCCCCAAAGATGCCAGAATTAGAATGGGGGGTAGCCAAGTAGAAACGAGATTTGGAATGAGATGCTGTCTTCCCCAGGAGGCCCTGTCTCAATGTCCCCTCTCCTGGGCATGAACACACTTGGCCCATGCCTCTCTCCCAGACGCTGAGCAACTCCAGCAGCAGCCCAGGAGGTTTTGACTGTCTGGGTGAGAGCTGCCCCCCAGAAGTGCCCCTCCCTTCTGCTCGCCCCAGGATTGGCTCCCTCTCGTTTGTCACCTGCCTGGTGTCACAAGGGTGGGGGTGTGCACATGCATGGGTATATGTACACCCTTTACTTCCTCTGAATTGCTCAGTCCTGATTTTAACCCCACAGCTGGCTGGCTGGTGGTAGGCAGGGAGCAGCACACGGCCTCCACCACCTGCGGGGCTCCAGGACTGCCATGACGTCCCAGGTAAGGATCTGGGCACACACTTTGCAGCCCAGGAAGCTCTCAGGGTGTAGGGTGGCAGATGGGGGCGGGGGGGAGAAGGAAGACAGGTGAAAAAACGGGACCAAAGAGCTGCTGGCCTGCAGGTAGAGAAGAGAGGGAGCTTCTGAAGGAGTAAGCAACTTCGGAATGGTACAGCAATGTGATGAGAAGTGGAGGGGAAGCTCCGGGGCCAGAGGAAGGGAGCAGCCTGCTGCCAAGCTCTTGGGGGCCAACCCTTCCACTATCTTCCCAGGTCAGAGAACATTTGGTGCTGTCTGATCTTGACTACCTGGAAAACAGCAGCTTTTCCTACTACTCAGAAAACGAGTCCACTCCCTGCTGTTCCTCTCCACCCTGCAGCCATGACTTCAGCCTGACCTTTGACCTGGCCTTCTTGCCCACTCTCTACAGTCTTCTCTTCGTCTTTGGCCTGTTGGGCAATGGAGCTGTGGCAGTTGTCCTTCTGAGGCAGCGCCGGGCCCTGAGTGGCACTGACACCTTCCTGCTCCATCTGGCTCTGGCTGACATGCTGCTGGTGCTGACACTCCCCCTCTGGGCTGTGCAGGCTGCCCGGGAGTGGGTCTTCGGCTCTGGCCTCTGCAAGGTGGCAGGGGCCCTCTTCAAGATCAATTTCTACGCAGGGGCCTTCTTACTAGCCTGTATCAGCTTTGACCGCTACCTGAACATTGTCCATGCCACCCAACTCTACCGGCGGGGCCCTGGGACACGCGTGACCCTCACTTGTGTCATTGTCTGGGGACTCTGCCTGCTATTGGCCTTTCCAGACCTGCTCTTCCTGTTGGCCCAGCATGAACCTCGCCTCAATACCACACGTTGTCTTTATACCTTCCCCCAGACTGGCCACACAGCCTTAAATATCCTGCAGCTGCTGGCTGGTTTCCTCTTCCCACTGCTCATCATGGCGTACTGTTACACTCACATTCTCCTAGTGTTGCTGGGCTCTCGGGGGCAGCGAAGACTTCGGGCCATGAGGGTAGTGGTAACGGTGGTAGTGGCCTTTGCCCTCTGCTGGACGCCCTATCACCTGGCCATGCTGGTGGATATACTCATTGATGTGAAGGCAGTGAGCAGAGACTGTGAGTGGGAGAGCCAGCTGGATGTGGCCAAGTCCATCACTTCAGGTCTTGGCTTTCTGCACTGCTGCCTCAATCCCCTGCTCTATGCTTTCGTGGGGGTCAAGTTCCGTGGCCAAATGCGGACACTGATAGGGAGGCTGGGCTGCCCAGGCCAGGAGGCCCTCTTGCGCCCAACTCCAACATCTTCCCGGAGAGATTCCTCTTGGTCTGAGACCACAGAAGCCTCATACTCAGGCCTGTAAAGCTGCAGCCCTCTGCCATCCCTGGTCTGGCCCATCCCTGCCCAGATGCTAGCCTCAGCAGGCCTGCTTTACCTGGGCTCTGTGAACTTCTAACTGAAATGGAGCATTTCCTTCCATTCTGAACATAGGCCACCAAACCATTTCTCTGAGAAGGTTTTTTGGCTCCAGGAGGCCAGCTGAAGAACCCCCGGACTGCAGCAGCCCAGCTTGGGGGGGGGGGGGGGGAGGGTCTGTGGGCACTAAAGGAGAAGATGGTCATTCAGGTCCCTGGAGGGGGAGAGTCTGGGTGGAACCCTGGGGAGCACCGGCTGTTGGTGTCTAAATTAAAGGTTTGACTAATGCCATGAAAAGATTTTATTCTTCATAATAAACTCCAATGCTTAGTGCTTAGTTTTTCCCTGGGAGATAAAAACCAACTCGGTAACAAACTAATCCTGGCTAAAATCCACATTAAAATCCCCGCCTAAAACGCCCCTGATTGTGAGCTCCCTGGTCTTGTTTCTCTCCCCACTTCGAGAGCTGTTGTTGCCTTCTTTCCCCAAGGGCTTTACCTCCTCTTAGCCATTTCACCCAAACAAGTGCAGCTCCCAACACCATCAAGATCATGGGTTCAAGGAGAAAGAAGGAGAGGGCAGCTAGACATTTGCACAGCCACAATCCTGATGTTACTTGGTCAGTGACAGGAAATCACTACTCAAATGCACAGAATTCTAAATCAGCACTAACTTTTACATCAAACACCTGAAAAAATCTTTAACAGTTCATTTAACGTTACTTCTCCAGCTAATTGTCCCTAAATACATTTGCTAGAAGCAGCAGTGCTCTGAGGCACAGTCACCTCGCCCTCCTGGGTCTCAGCATCCTTGGGTGGTATCTCCTCTTTGTGCTGCGAGTGAATCCTTTTTCCCTTCTTGGCAGAATGGTGGCTTGTTTTCGTGCATGTAGCAGCTGGAGTGGGCTGAGTCTTCCCAGATGTGCCAGCTTTTGGGGTGGGTGGGAGGAGGAGGAGAGGCCCATGGCACAGAGAACAGACTACACAATCGGTATCCACCGACTTGGAGTGGCGACCAACCCTAGAGGAATCAGATCATGGGAACAAAGGTGAGCACTAAGCTATTTGCCAGAGAAGTGGACAAAAGAGAAAACGGGCAGGGCAAAGGGACTTTGTTACCTGGCTTTGCACTGAGAACATTCATAGATAAATTTATAGTGAATCTCATAAGTGTGGCATCGTTTCACCATGGGCAGCTCTGGGTGCACCAATGCAGATCTTTGGGCATAGACCCTCCAAAAGGGACCATGACAGTCTCTGACACCATGAAACAGCCAAGTAGCTCCGTGGCATAATTCATGGATCAGTGTGTCCCGGAGCCGGTCTTGGAAGAGAAAGGGAGAAAAATTAGGAGCACTTGAAATATTCCTCAACTTTCTCCCATATAAAAGCGACACTGTACTCATATATACACATAATCAGCATTAAGGATTTTCTTTTCAGAGGATGGAAAAATGAAATTTCTTTTTCTCAGAGAGATTCAAACATTCAATCAAAGGAACAAGCCCTCATTAAGCACCAGTAGGTGTGCAAGGCACTGGGGATACAAAGACAAAATCAATCCATCAATCTCAGCTCTCAAGGAGGTCACTTTCTGTGACTCAGTAAGTATTCACTGTTATGTTAGTTCTGTTCCCAGCACTGTGGCCTAACACAACTTGTGCTCTCAAGAAGCTGACAGTACAGTTAGGGAGGTAACAACCACCTGAGCCACAGAGACAAAAAAGGGAAGAAGAATTGCGGGGGGGGGGGGGCTGGCTACTCTGCAAAGATTGCCTGGCTCGACCTGGCCCCCTGAAAACCAAAGAGAAAAAGGCAAGGTCCCAGTAAGATCCAGCAGCTCCAGGTAAGACCCTGCCCCAGAAAGCACCAGCCAGCTTCCAGTGGCCTCCTGGGCCTTCCCTAGTGCCACTGTGTCTCATTCTCTGCTCCATCTCTCCACAGCAGCCCTTTCCAGTTCAGAGAAGGGACTGCTGCTCCTACTAGTGTGAGACTGCTGGGGGGAGGTCACAAAGCATGCACTGCCATGCTGCTACAAGGTTGGTCTTCAAGGGAAGGCCTCAGTCTAATCACATGCCTCTTTCAACAGACCCATCTCCAACCACAGAGAAACAGAAAGAGATAGAGAAAAATACATAGAGGAGATGAGGGGAGAGTGAGTCAGATATAGGAAATAGAGACAGATAGATAGATTTAGAGAGATAGAGGAGACAAAGAGAGGAAGGAGATAGAGATATATAGAGGAGAGAGATAGCCAGATAGAAGAAAGAGAGACAGAGATAGAAAGACAGAGATAGATGGACATGGAGATATAGAAAAACAAATAGAGAGATGTGTGTATATAGAGATAGAGTGAAAGAGAGAAAGTGAGATAGAAGAAATAGAGATTTAGAGAGCGAGAGATAGAGAGCCGGATAGAGAGATAGGGAAAGAGAAAGATCAAGATACACAGAGAAGAAATAGAGATGGAAGAGAGCAAGAGACAGCTAGATAAAGGAAAGAGAAAGATAGGTAGAAATAGAGAGAAAAAGAGATAAGGAAAGATCAAGAGAGAGGAGATAGATACATAGAGGAAAGAGGGATAGAGGAGACAGAGTTAGAAAGAGAGAAAGATGAGAGAGGAAATAGAGATACAGGAATGAGAGAGAGAATAAGAGATACATCAAGATAGAAAGAGATAGGGGAGAAAGAGAGAGGAGATATTGATTGATTGAGATAAATTTAGATAGAAGAGAGAGAGGAAAAGAGAAACAGACAGAGATATGTTTAGAGAGAGAGAGAGTAGAAAGATATAGAGATAGAAGAAACAGACAGATAAAGATTGAGTAAGATAGAAGAGAGAAAAAAATAGATTGATTTAAAGAAAGACAGATTTACAGAGAGGGAGATAGAGAGAGATACAGGAGGTAGAAAGATTTAGAGAGTGACTGAGAGAGATAGAGGAGATAAGAAGATAGAGATGAGATAGAGATACAGAAGACAGAGAGAAAGTGATAGAGGAGATAGAGTTAGAGAAAAATATAGAGAGATAGGGGAGAAAGAGAGAGGATTGATTGATTTTAGAGAGATAGAGATAGAAAGAGAGACAGATAGACAGAAAAAGATAGAGAGATTGAGGAGAAAGGGAGAGAGATAGCCAGATATAGGAAATAGAGAGAGAGAGAGAGACAGATTTAGAGAGCAATAAAGAGAGATAGAGGAGAGAGATTGTCAGATATAGGAAATAGAGATAGATTTAGAGAGAAAGGAGAGTTATAGATTGAGTTAGAGTTAGAAAGAGACAGAGGAGATAGAGATTAGATAGATTTAGAGAGGGATAGAGAACTTAGGGTAATAGAGAAAAACAAAGAAAAATCAAGAGAGAGGAGAATAGAGCGAGAGATACATAGAGGAGAGAGTGATAAGAGAAATAGAAAGAAAGTGATAGAGACAGAGTTAGAGATAGAGAAAAATATAAAGGAGAGAGAGAGAGGAGATTATATATAGCCAGATATATGAAATAGAGATAGATTTAGATAGATTGAGAGAGGGAGAGGAATATAGACAGAGAAGAGTTATAGATAGAGGAGAGATATGGGAGCCAGATATGGGAGATACATATGAGAGAGAGAGGAGAGATAGAGGATAGATATAGATTGCTTTAGAGAAAAGTAGAAAGGAAACAGATAGCCAGATAAGGGAAATAGAGAGAGAGAGAGTTAGAAAGAGATAGAGAAAGATGAGAGACATAGAAAGATAGAGATAGAGGAAATACAGAAAGAGAGATTAGATAGGTAAGATTTAGAGAGCAATAGAGAGAAAGGAAAATAGGACACAGAGAGAGAGATGGATAGATTTAGAGAGTTAGAGAGATAGATAGAGAAAGGTATAGACAGATAAAGGAGATAGAGAAAGAGAGAGAACGAGAATTCAGGAAGAAGGGACAGATCTCAGTGAATGATTGGGTATAAGAAAGAATAGAGGGGGCAGCTAGGTGGTGCAGTGGATAAAGCACTGGCCCTGGATTCAGGAAGACCTGAGTTCAAATCCAGCCTCAGACACTTGACACTTACTAGCTATGTGACCTTTTGCCCTGCAAAAAAAACCCAACAACAACCCCCAAACAAGAAAGAATAGAGTAGGAAGAGTCAAAATGACTTGAAGGCTTCAAGACTGAAGGGAGCAGGTGCAATCTGAAGGCCTGCTGTTATCTTGGGAAAGACATTCAGGTCACACACCATACATCACTCATTACCTGCCGAGTCACAGACTTTTTCCGAAAGCTCAATGCGGATGCCACGAGTTGCTTGTGGACCCCCTTCCTTGCCTGAAAAGTGGCAGTATCCTGCTGTTGTACGCATCTTTTTATTCCAGTTTATGCTAATTTTCTCTGGTAGCTAAAGGCAAAGAACACATGAAGGGAGTCAGGAGGTAGCCCTCTGAAGATCTGGAGTGCCACGCTGGTGCCCCACCCTGCTCTAACAGCCCAGTGCCTTCCCTTAGCAGTGTGTCTCTCTCCACTGGAGTGGAGGCTCCTTTAGGGCAAGGGCTGCCTCATTTTTGTCTTTTCCTTCCTCCTACTTCTTAGTATGTGCTTCATAAATGCTTTTCATTCATTTACTCACTGACTTTCCCCCAATCAAAAGGGATCATGCCCAAAACAGGTCCAAAAAGCCTGCCTGTCTTAGGGAAAGGCCAAGAAGCTCTCCTCCCTCCTGCTCCCAAGAATGAATATGGGCCCAGGGAGTAAGACGGACCAAGCTGCACTGGTCCTAGCCAGGGTTCAAGCTGGAGCTGAGTGGCAGGAGGGCATCTCTCCATTCCATTCCCCTCATCTCCATTTTCACAAAGCAGGATGTTCATACACACCCTTAAAAGATGATCTGCTTGGGGAAGATGCTGTGTTGTCAAACTGGAGAGAACTCGAGAAGAGGCACATGGACAACTTTTTGTTTCAAGTACCACAAATCAAAAGATTTTTCCTTAAGAGGAAAAATGTGTAAATAAGCCTCTCCTGTAGCTCACATGGAGCTAAGACACAAACAGATCAATATAAGAATAAAGACTTTGAAAAATATAGGCCTGGAGCAGGAAATGGCAAACCACTCCAGTATCTGTGCCAAGAAAACCTCAAATGGAGTCACAGAGAGTCCAACCCAACTGAACAACAACTACAAAATACAGGATCATGTGAGGTTCAAAAATCCAGGTAACTACCATGTGGGAGTACTACAGAGGACTTCACTGAGGAGGTAGCAGAGAAGGAAGAGTACAGGGGAGAAGGGGCAGGGCACTAGCTCCTGTTTTTCATATATTCGTTCATTTGATCCTCACAATGACACTGGGTGGGTACACCCATACCCTTTTTTTTTTAAAGCAGGGCAATGAGGGTTAAGTGACTTGCCCAGGGTCACCCAGCTATTAAGTGTCAAGTGTCTGAGGCCAGATTTGAACTCAGGTCCTCCTGAATCCAGGGCCAGTGCTCTATCCACTGCGCCACCTAGCTGCGCCCCCACACCCACATTGTTAACATGTACCCTGCTCATTTGGGCCTATGTGCTCCCCACCTTCACCTAGACTTCCCTTCCTCTACTCTCTCTTGAAATCCTATCCATCCTTGGGGCAGCTAGGTGGCGCAGTGGATAGAGCACCAGCCCTGGAGTCAGGAGGACCTGAGTTCAAATCCGACCTCAGATACTTAACACTTACTAGCTGTGTGACCCTGGGCAAGTCACTGAACCCCAATTGCCTCACCAAAAAAAAGAAAAAGAAGAAATCCTATCCATCCTCCAGGCCCCGGGTCAAGGCCCACCTCCTTCCTTCCAAAAGCCTTCTCTGAGAACCTCCTCCAAACTCCTTTGGCTGGCAGAATGTATGCCGCCCACCAGCGTGGTGCTACCTGGTCACCAATCCATTTGTGTGCACCTGCCCACCCAGTATCCCTACTGAGGGCAGCAGTCCCACCTTTCCCACTCTGTGCCCTACCAAGGTGCCTGTTTGCCAACTGACCCACTCTACCTTTTTCCCAAAGATTGTGGCGTTAAAGAAGTGGTAGAGCTTCCAAGTCAGCTCCTCCTTTTTCAGCTGAAAGTACTTCACATAATCAGATGTGGAACTCGACAGCTCAGCCAGGAAACAGCCGGCCACCCGGCAAGTCTTCACCCTGCAGAGACAGGCTCCCATCAGTTTGGCAAACAAGAAGTGCAAGCCCCCTTCGATCCCTTCCCCTCAGATTGATGATGCCTCATTCTTCCAGTCATGCAGGTCTGAAGTCTTGGCCTTGGCTCCTCCCTTGTTTTCACACCCTCTTCCCAGTTGGCTGGCCAATTCTTCCTTTAGCACATTCCTTGCATTCATCTCCTCCTTTCCATTTCCACTACCCACCCAGGCCCTTGATGCCTCAAGCGGTCAACCAGAAGCTGAATGGATCCAATGCAGAATGAAATGTTGATTTTGAGGGCATGACCAATGTGGGAATTTATTTTGCTTGACTATATGTTTGTTACAAGGGTTTGGTTTTTCTTTTTTTTCTTTTTTTCTCTATGGAAAGGCAGAAAGGATTAGGGTTAGGGTTAGGGTTAGAGGAGTTGGGAGAAAAAGTTGATTTTTAATGGAAGAAAATAAAAAATTAAATTTGAAAAACCCCGAACCAAAGGATTAGTCTAAGAGATAGGAAGAGAATGAATTTGACAAAGTCAGAGCCATTCTGGTCAAATAGACCGTCTGGCTAGATGGTCTGGATTAATGGCTTGGTACCCAAGTCTCAGTGCTGCCTTTAGCTTTGGTAGCTCTGGGGACACCCTTTTGGGATGTGCCCACATTAAAGCACTTCATAAAAATAATATAAAGAAATGATGATGCTGTTATAGCTATGGAACCTGGACTTCCACTTGATTTAATAAGCATTTATATCCTTAGAAGTATTCTATCAACCTTTAGCCGTTCCATCACTTCCTTACCAACTAGATCCTAGAATACAACCAATGTTCTCCAACCTAAGTGACACCCATTCTGTCACCAAGCACCATGGCACATGCTGGGGCAAAAGGCAAAAACGGGGGCCCAGTTCTGTTGAAGGAGACAGGCTCTGAACAATCTGAACAAATGAGAGGCAAGGAATGGGGGACAGTGGGATGCCATTTGATTGACCAAAGTCAAACAGCCATAAGCAAGAACAAATTCCAGGACGTCTCTCCTGTTTAAGATCTTAGATCATAGGGGGCAGCTAGATGGCGCAGTGGATAGAGCACTGGCCCTGGAGTCAGGAGTACCTGAGTTCAAATCCGGCCTCAGACACTTAATACTTACTAGCTGTGTGACCCTGGGCAAGTCACTTAACCCCAATTGCCTCACTAAAAAAAAAAAAAAAAAAAAAAAGATCTTAGATCATAGATTCGGAGCTGGAAGGGTCCTTAGACACCATCAAGTCCAACCCCTTCAACTTGAGAGGTGAGGAAACTGAGGCACTAAGCAGTTAAATGAATTGCCCAAGCGATTAAGTGTTTGAGGCAGAATTCAAACTCAGGTCTTTCTGACTCCAAATCCAGCCCTCTAAGCCCATCTGATGAGGTGACTTGTCCAAGGTCACACAGGTAGTTAAATAGCAGAGACAGAATTTGAACTCAGGTGTTCTAACTCTCCAGATTTCTTTCCCAACCATTTACCAGCAGCCTTTTCACCCTGGAAGATCCCTCCAGTCCCTGTGGCCCCATCCTCTGGTCAATTCCTCCCAGAACCTCCAGTGGAAGGAAGGGCCCAGGCCTGTGTTCACTACTTCATTCCTCTCCAAGATCCATTCCTGACATCCCCTTCTCCCCACCACAACATCCACCCTTACTTTTTAACTTCCTTTTATGTGCTGTTTTCCCTCATTAGACTATAAGCTCCTTGAGGGCAGAGACTGCCTTTGCTTCTCTTTGTAAACCCCAGTGTTTAGTACAGTGACTAGCACATAGCAGACACTTGCTTGTTGACTCAAAATCCAATGATCTTTCTCTACTGCAGAAGTGTCAAACAACAGGCTGCCCAAACCAGATCAAAACATAATTGGGAGGGGCAGCAAGATGGCGCAATGGTTAAAGCGCTGGCCCTGGATTCAGGAGTACCTGAGTTCAAATCCAGCCTCAGACACTTAACACTTACTAGCTGTGTGACCCTGGGCAAGTCACTTAACCCCCATTGCCCCGCAAACAAAACAAAACAAAACAAAACAAAACAAAACAAAACAAAACAAAACCCCATAATTGGGAAATGCTGAACAAATAAAAATGTTACACAACATAGACGGTATGAATTTGTGGTTTTCTAGGTCAACATGCATCCCATAGGGATCCTCTTTCGGTAGAGTTTGACCCAAGCGCTCTACTGTGCCAATGATCCTCCAAGCGTCTCAGAGTCCTCATCAGTTCCATTTCAGCTCTGAATCACACACATTCCCAGAGAGGACCTGGGTCGTGCTCTCTAGCTTACATTCTTTGGAAGCTGCCAATGGATTCAAGTCCTTGAATCCAAACAAGCCCTTTCTGATACTGCGGCTAGAACTCCAAAGGAGAAGGAAGCAAGGGAAGGGGCCAGGCAGGCCTGTAGTATGCAACAGGATAGCATGAAGGGAGTGGGCCTGGTTACCTGAGAATTTCCTTTCTGTGTCTCTGTGCTCCATTTGTGAAATAACTTCACCAAAAAAGTGGCCAAGGTCTTTTCATTGTGTGTGTTTCCCCTCCTCCTTCAGTTAGGCATTCAAAAATCATTCATTAAGAGCTTATGAGGTGCCAAACACTGGGCCTCCACCCTGGAGGAGTTCACATTGGAAAGGGGAAGACAACACACAATTACATACGTAAAAGGGAGGCACATTGTAAGTGGGCATTGTAAGTTCCCAGAGGGAAGACAAAGGAGAAGGTGAGTGTGTGGAGAGAGAGGATGGCTGGGAAAGAAGGACTGCAAGGCCTGGGGGCCAGTTTGGAGATGGGGCATCCTATGAGGGGAATGGCCCAAAAAGTCAGTCACTAGATTGTAGAATGCCTGCAGAAGACTGGGAAAGGTAGGAAGGAGTCAAGTTAGAAAGAGCTTTACATGTCAAAGAGAATTTTTTTTCTATTTGATCCTGAAGGCACTGGACTAGATTGAGTAGGGGGTGATTTGACCAGACCTGCACCTTAGGAAAAGCAATTTGGCTGGAGGATGGATTGGAAAGATTCTTGAAGCAGGGAGACCAACCAAAAGTAATAGTCCAAGCATGAGGTGACAAGGGCTTGTAGCAGGATGGCAGCTATGTGAGTAGATAGGAGATGTAGGGAAAGTAGAAACGACTTGACAACAGATTGGATATGAGGGTGAGGGCAAGAGGGGAGTCAAGGTTGCCAGCCTGGGTGACTGGGAGAATAATAATGCCCTCGACTGTAATAGGAAAGGCAGGAGGAGGGAAGAATCTTGGAGTAATGATAAATTCCATCATGGACATGTTCAGTTGAGACTCCTATGGGACAACCAAGTCAAGATGTTCAAAAGTCAACACTGATTCAAGAGCAAGCTTAAGGTTAGGGAACCACATGCATCAAGATGATAATTGAGCCAATGGGAGTGGGTGAGATTACCAAGTGAAATGGTATCAAACTCAAATAGAAATGGGGGCCACTTATCTGTACAAAAGGATCCCTATGGGCCTGCTTGTTGACTTGGTTTTCAACTGTAATGTTAACTAAGTTTTATTCTATTTTTACTTATTTTATTAGATATTTCCCAATTACTTTTTTTTTTTTTTGCAACCCAATTACATTTTAATCTAGTCTCAGTGGGAATGGCAGGAGGTATGTTTGATAGAAAAGAAGAGGGCCCAAGACACCTTTGGTCATTGGGCATGACCAGGATGAAGTTTCAGTAAATGATACTGAGGAGAAGAATCAGGAGAAATCATTCAAAAAAACCTAAAGGAAAGAGAATATCTGGGAGAAGAGGGCGATTGATGGTGTCAAAGGGTACAAAGAGGTCACAGATGAGGATTGGGGGGAAAAAAGCCATTAGATTTGATCACCTTTTCTGAATCCTCATCTGGACACCAGTGGGTGGTCCAGATCTAGAGCTGAGGCAGGACACTAGGATGGCCCTATACGAAAAGTAGGGGCTGAAGACAGATGGCTGAATCCAAGGCTGACACGAGGCTCACTGGGAAGATCCTGGAGCAAAGTCTGACACGTGGTACTGGAGTCTTGGACACAGAAGTCCCCATGTGAACAGGGAGAGTGGAATCTGTATACCTATTAACTCCCATACAAGACAACCCAGAGCATTCCCCCTAGGCAGAGCTCTAGGGGGAAGACAGTGCTGACACCCTCACATCTCAGAGTCCCACATCATTTACAAAGTGTTTCTAAAATTGTCCACTGACTGAAAGCTTCAAACTCAACTTGGCTTAGAGAATTGACAGAAGCAGAGGGTGAAGAGTTCCCACAATAATGTCAAGAAGTTTTCTTTGGCTCTCAAAGGTGAGAGGAAGATAAGAGTTGACAGCATAAGAAGGTAATGAAATAAAGGAAAGAGGAGCATCTAGCCCCATGAGCTTGACCCCATTCCTGAAGGCCTCTTGAGACCTGAATTTCACTTTTAGTCTCCCTTTTTTTATCCAAATCTTAACCATCCCTCAGGACCCAAGTCCCAAACCTCCTCCTTCCTTGACCTCTGGCCACAGTGATTTCTAGCTCTTCTTCATGTGTCCTATTCTTCTTCATAGATCTGAAAGCTGGGCTAGTGCTGTGTCTCCAATGCCCATGTGATTTGGGCATGCCCTTTTGCTGCCTTGTCTCTACAGCTCTACCTCCAACCAGACTCTTTGATCCTTTAAGGTAGGAACCACCTTAAAGACTGGAGACTTCTCTAAGCAGTCAGTACGAAGTTTGGCCCAGAAAAGGTCTTTAATTACTCAATAAACACTGGTTGAATTAAGTTAGACAGAAGAAATCTGGGTGGGGACAAACTGAAAAGAGACAAGAGAAGGATGGACAATCCTAATTATAATAGAAGGGAGCAGAAGTAGTCAAAGCCTGAGATTTTATCAGAAAGCGATTAACCACAAATTCTACCTAAGGTGAAGGAAGTACCAAGGATGGCAAAAAGGCAAATGGGGCTTTCAACCTAAATCCCTTCTGTGATACTGCTGGAGTATTTTTGCCCCAAACTCGAGTTTTGGAAAACAATTTGAAATGCGTCTGCAAACACAAGCAGAGAGGACTCCCTACGTGCATATGCAAACTGGTCCTGCAAGCCCTGAATCCTTCTCCCTCATCCACATCGGAGGCACCCGACAGGCCCCCACAATGAGTATCACAATCTCAACAGGAACAACAGTGTGTATGGCAATAAGCCCACACACTGACCAAGGGGCACAATAGGAGAAAAGGGATGGGGCTAATCCATACCAAGGTCTCCTTCCTTAATTTCCTGATCTGGCACCTGCCAGTACCAGTCATTTGGGATTTAACTATACATGTCTTTGCATTGTTACTTGGCTCCTGTGTAGTTCCATCTTCTCTCTTCCACTGGACCACAAGGTCAACAAGAGAGACCATGCCTTATATATTACCCATAACACTCAGCATACACAGGGCTGAGTACGGACCAAGGACTTGGATCACAATCAATCACATACCTTCTACTGCTTTTCGGAGCATCTGGGTTACTGGCTGATGTAACTGGGGGAGTCAACAAGGTAGGTACTACCCCCGAAGTGCCTGAAAGGCCCGGTGTAGGGGTCCCTGAGTCCTGAACTGAGCTGGGCACATCCCTGGAAGGAGTCTTGAAGGCTTTCTTTTCTAAAAGCACAAACAAAATGTACTAGAAAATTGCTGAGTGTAAAGGATATTTTAATGGAGTAGAGTCAGTTAACTTGCACCCAGACAAAAGGCCACCAGCACCAAGGAGAGCCTGGGAGTCCAACCTGGAAGCACACATACCCAAATCTAGAGGGTGACGAGATCTGTATTGAAAAGTATTCAAAAGAATCTTAAGGGCAGCTAGGTGGCGCAGTGGATAGAGCACCGGCCCTGGAATCAGAAGGACCTGAGTTCAAATCCGGCCTCAGACACTTGACACTTACTAGCTGTGTGACCCTGGGCAAGTCACTTAACCCCAACTGCCTCACCAAAAAAAAAAAAAAAAAAAGAATCTTGATTAGATTCAGGGCAGGAAGGAAACTCCGAAGCTATTCACTCTAACATCCCCGCTGAGGCCCAGAGAGAAGTGACTTATGGGAGATCGCACACAGGACCTTAGATTTAGGGTCAGAGAGGCCCTCAGAGGGCAGCAAGGCCAATGCCCTCATTCTACAGATGAAGAACTAGGACCCAGGGAGGGGAAGGCGAGGGGAGTGGGTGAAGAGAACCTTCCTGTCTCCAGCCAGGCCACATACTGCTCAAGTGAAGCCCCAATTCGGACAGAATGCAGGATTCATTAACTAAGAGTGAGGGTTAACATGCTGGCCTGTCATTTCCCCACCACTTCAGCTTTTTGCTTCCTGATAGTGTTAACAAGGGGAAAAGGATTGTCATTCAACAATGACTGTCAATGATTGTACGTCCACCACCTACTGTGGGCATGGTATAACCCCAAAGACACAAAGCGAGCCAAAACAGCACAGAGCTGCCATCAGGAACTGGAATCTCCCCAGAGAAAACATCCAAATACACAGCACAACAGAGTGTAGCAACCACTGGGCTAGGAGACAGGAAGACCCAGATTCAAATCTTGCCATAGATACTTATCTGGGTGACCTTAGGCAAATCTTCCAACCTCCTTGAGACTGAGTTTACTTCTCTGTAAAGTGGGGTGAGGATCAAATGAGAGAATACCTGTAAAGCAAACCTTAAAGTGCTAGAGGAATGCATGCTCTTATTCTAGCTGCTAACTTCTGCTGCTGCTCAGGTATGGTAGCAGAAGCAGATCTGGCCAGCTAAAAGGTCTACCCAGAGGCAACACTGACAGGGATTTTTCCCTGAAGGGCTTTCCAACTGTCCTTTCAGGACCACTTAGAGACTTTTCTAATCAAATGCCTCTTATTTCTCACAGCCATTTGAAATTTTCTACTTTCTAGTTGTGTGAAGATGGGGAGAAAGACTGGCTCTTTCCTTCTAGACTTATTCTGCTTAAAATCCTTTGCGAGTGGGCAGCTAGGTGGCACAGTGGATAAAGCACCGGCCCTGGATTCAGGAGGACCTGAGTTCAAATCTGGCCTCAGACACTTGACATTTACTAGCTGTGTGACCTTGGGCAAGTCACTTAACCCTCATTGCCCCGCCTCCCCCCCCAATCCTTCGTGAGGCCTTTAACTTTTCTGGGGTCTTTCCTAGATGACTCTGGTAACTAAACAGAAGATCTAGAGTTCTTGAAGTATCCCTAAAAACAGCAACCCTAGGAAATCATGTGGTAGAGGTCTCAGAAAGGCATAAGTGAGGGAGATAGTGATCAACCAAGAAATGCCATTAAACAGAATGGACTGAGATCTATTGTATCCCACCCTTCCCTCACTGTAGGCCCTAATTCTCTCTTGAAACTGTGAGGACCCTAAACCAGAAGAGCTTCTTTCTTTCTTTCTTTTTTTGTGGGGCAATGAGAGTTAAGTGACTTGCCCAGGGTCACACAGCTAGTACTTGTCAAGTGTCTGAGGCCAGATTTGAACTCAGGTCCTCCTGAATCCAGGGCCAGTGCTTTATCCACTGCGCCACCTAGCTGCTCCAATGGCTGGCTGCTTATTTCAATGACTCTATGAGAGAAGAGTTTGGAGATGAGGGCACAGTAGCTCCTAACATCTGGTGATTGTCAGCTAAAATCTCAATTGTCAAATCTCAAAAATGGTGTCTTGGCACTGTAGCTCAAAGACAGTCTGTTGACTCTTGAAATCTATACTAAAGAATTCTTTCCAAAAGCAGCGAAGCCAGTCAGGGTAAAGTATACTCTATGACCTCAATGGGTACAGCCTCGATTTTTTTTTAAATGAGGGAAGAATCTTTTACCCAATTTGCAGACAGGCAATTCATTCACAAAGCCAAGCTGGAGTGCAATCCACTGAATGTGGCCCAGAGATTTGGTTCTGTAGACAGGTGCTGCCCCGACATGGCATCTGCCACTGGGGTCCTCCAATGAGGGGGGTTATTCAGCACAATTTTAAATAGGCTTGCTAAAACTATCAAAATGCAAGAAAAAACTGGGATTCAAGAGACCTTTAGAGCATATTCACTAAGTTTAGACAATAAGACCTAGCTAACGCACCACTGTAAGAGATGTTGCCAAAGCCTTTGAAGATAGATACTTTGTCTTCCAAACAGCCAGGACTGGCAAGATTGAGAAATATTACCTGGTCTGTCAGCATCTGGCTCAGGAAGGCTACAGACTATTTATGGCCACATGTCCATAGTCAGAGACCTAAAAGGATGGGATCCAGCCAACCAAAATTAAAAACCAGTCTGAAGGGGGGAGCTAGGTGGCACAGTGGATAAAGCACTGGCCCTGGATTCAGGAGGACCCGAGTTCAAATCTAGCCTCAGACACTTAACACCCCCCCCCACCCAAAACAAACAAACAAAACAACAAAAACCAGTCTGAGGTGGGCAACCCTGATGAAGAAGTACAGGACTCCATGAGATGGAGCCGGGACATATACATGGAACATAGACCAGGATTTTTCTTTTTGCAGGGCAATGAGGGTTAAGTGACTTGCCCAGGGTCACACAGCTAGTACTTGTCAAGTGTCTGAGGCCAGATTTGAACTCAGGTCCTCCTGAATCCAGGGCCAGTGCTTTATCCACTGGGCCACCTAGCTGCCCCCTTCAGACGGGTTTTTAATTTTGATAACACAGTGTCATTGGCTGGATCCCATCCCATCCTTAGGTCTCTGACTATGGAATTAGGCAGTTCTCTTGAGGAAAACATAGTGAGAGGCAATTGTGTCTCTTTATTCATTTATATACAGTGTGCAATAATATTCTTTCTTTAGTTTTATGCTGCACTTTTGATAGTATCGGGTATTTAAATTGGGAAACTGAAAAGACCATCCAGCTAGGCAGTAACTACAGAAATAACCATGATTTAATCACAAAATATGTTAAGGACATTCACTCGTTTGTCCTTGATGGAAGACCACCAAAGTCTGTTTAAGAAGTCACTTACTAGACTCCAGCTTCTGGGATATGAACTCAGTATTTGACAAAAACTGCTGGAAAAACTGGAAGATAGTATGGCATCTTACACCTTTTACTAAAATAAGGTCAAAATGGGGGCAGCTAGGTGGCACAGTGGATAAAGCACCGGCCCTGGATTCAGGAGGACCTGAGTTCAAATCCGGCCTCAGACACACTTAACACTTACTAGCTGTGTGACCCTGGGCAAGTCACTTAACCCCAATTGCCTCACTTAAAAAAAAAAAGTCAAAATGGGTACATGATTTAGACATAAAAGGTGATACCATAGGTAAATTAGGAGAGGAAGGAGTAGTTTACCTCTCAGATCTATGGAGAGGAGAACAGTTTATGACCAAACAAGAGATAGAGAATATTATGAAATGCAAAATGGATGGTTTTGATTACATTAAATTAAAAAGGTTTTGTACAAACAGAATCAATGCACCCAAAATTAGAAGGGATGCAGAAAGCTGGGAAACAATTTTTATAGCCAGTATTTTTTTTTTTTTTGGTCTTAATGTCCTTTATTTCTTAGGAGGCTCTTCATGAATGAATAAATAAAACATTTATTAAGCGCTTACTATGTGCAAAGCAGAGTGCTGAGCACGCTGGGGATACAAAGAGAAAAGACAGTTCCTGCTCTCAAGGAGCTCACATTATAATGCACCAAGCAATATATATGGAAGATTTCAGCTGCAAGTGGGATGGAAAGGCTCTGTGATCCATAAAACGCAGCAGCAAAGCAGATAGGAATGCCTCTTTGTCACTTCTATTGATAATAAAATCTTATCAATGTCTGATGTTAAACCATTTGACAGTGCCAAGGACTCAGGTAGCAAAAACTTTCTTTTCTGGGTCTTTAACAGCTGTGGTTATAGCACATTTAGGAGCAGTTGATGGGCTAGCTAGTCACAGGAATTGCTTCTCAGTATGATGGCTAAGGGCACTCTATTCCTTAAAATGGAAAATGTTAAGGTCTTAGGCTGTCCCCATCAGAGTATGAGGGAAAATGGTGGTCAAGGTGGTGGTGGTGGTAGTTTGATTTGCCTGCCAGATGTTATTTCCTGTCTCTCCTTCAGAATGGCTTGCTATTTAAATAGCTAGACTGGTTTTCCTGCCCTGTGGGTGGCAACTGGTTGGCTGTCAGTGGGGAAGGCTGCCCCCTTTTCCAAAGGAGCTGATTCCACAAATGATGGCTGTGAGGACTGGGCTGGAGACAACACTAATGGTCAGGGTGGAGATGCTATCACACGTACAGCTACTATGCCCATCTGCCTCTTGATGGCAGTTGGTCAGCAGTCGTTGCTGCTAGAGCTAGGCTAAACTGGCTTTTGTGGGACATGGCATCTCCGCTGGATAGATGTATAGCCAGTATTTCTGATAAAGGCCTCATTTCTAAAATATATAAGGGAACTAAATCAAATTTATAAGAATCCAAGTCATTCCCCAATTGAGAAATGGTCAAAGGATATGAACAGGCAGTTTTCTGAGGAAGAAATCAAAGCTATCTATTGCCATATGAAAAGATGCTCTAAATCACTATTTATTAGAGAAATGCAAATTAAAACAACCCTGACATACCACCTGATAGCTATCAGATTGGCTAATATGACAAAAAAGGAAAATAATAAATGTTGGAGAAACTGTGGAAAAATTGGAACACTAATGCATTGTTGGTGGAGCTGTGAACTGATCCAACCATTCTGGAGAGCAATTTGGAACTATGCCCAAAGGGCTATAAAGCTGTGTATGCCCTTTGACCCAGCAATACCACTATTAGGTCTTTTTCCCAAAGAGATCATTGAAAAGGGAAAAGGACCCACATGTACAAAAATATTTATAGCTGCTCTTTTTGTGGTGGCAAGGAATTGGAAATTGAGGGGATGCTCATCAATTGGGGAATGGCTGAACAAGCTGTGGTATATGAATGTAATAGAATACTATTGTGCTGTAAGAAACGATGAACAGACAGATTTCAGAGAAACCTGGAAAGACTTACATGAACTGATGATGAGTGAGATGAGCAAAACCAGGAAAGCATTGTAAATAGTATCAACAACATTGTGTGCTGATCAACTGTGATAGACTTGACTCTTCTCAGCAATACAATGGTCCAAGATAGTCCAATGGAAAATACTCTCCAAATCCAGAAAAAAAGAACTGTGGCATCTAGATGCAGATTGAACCATACTATTTCTATTTTTTTTGGTTTTGTTTTTCTCAGGTTTTTCCTTTTTTCTCTGATTCTTCTTTCACAGCATGACTAATGCAGAAATATGTTTAATGTGATTGTACATATATAACCTAAATCAGATTGCTTGCTGTCTTGGGAACAGGGGAGGAAGGGGAGGGAGGGAGAAAAATTGGAAATTGGAAATCTTATTTAAAAAAAAAATGTTGAAAACTATCTCTACATGTAACTGGAAAATAATAAAATACTTTTATGGAAAAAAAAAGAAGTCACTTACTGTCATTGTCAGTTGCCTACTAACATTAAAATTGGCGCACTTGTTTGTCACAACACAGGGCTATGTGTTCAAGAAGGAACATCTATCAGACACCGGACTATCCAGATAGGGCCTCCAGATAGTCACATTAGGGTAAGCTCCCTAATAACCAGTCACCAAGATAGCTTTCCTCCATTAGGCCAAAAGTAATAGTACACTAGATCACACGATAGGTCACACGATGGGCTGGGGGGGAGGGGGGATCATCGCAAGGTGATAGGAATGTTTCTATAATGGGAATGGACCTCAGAGGTGATCTATTTCTTTTTTTTTTTTTTTTTAGTGAGGCAATTGGGGTTAAGTGACTTTCCCAGGGTCACACAGCTAGTAAGTGTTAAGTGTCTGAGGCCGGATTTGAACTCAGGTACTCCTGACTCCAGGGCCGGTGCTCTATCCACTGCGCCACCTAGCTGCCCCAAGGTGATGTATTTCAATCTGCACCTGAACCGGATTTTCCTCTACAACATTCCCAAGAAATGGTCACTCACTTAAAGATTCTCTAGTGCTAGAGACCCCATAACCTCCTAAGGTATCCCATTCCACTTTTGGACAGCTCCGTTGAAAAAAAGTGCTCTGCTCTGTCCCAAAGAAGGGCTTGGGAAAAAGGGAGAGACATGATATTTGTGTGGGATTCCAAACAAGATGCATATAGACAGGAATCAATGTGTGTGGAGTATAAATAATGGTGGATTAAGATTCATACCAGCTCTGACCTCTTTGAACCTCAGTTTCTTCATCAATAAAATAAAGGTAATTCGTGTGAGTGGAATGGAAAAATCCATGCACCAAGTGCTTTATAAATAATTTACTTAAAAAGTCACCAAAGTGGGCAGCTAGATGGTGCAGTGGTTAAAGCACCGCCCCTGGATTCAGGAGTACCTGAGTTCAAATCCGGCCTCAGACACTTAACACTTACTAGCTGTGTGACCCTGGGCAAGTCACTTAATCCCCATTGCCCCACAAAAAAAAACAAAAACAAAAACAAAAACAAAAAGTCACCAAAGGAACTACGAAAATGCAGGTACATTAATGTACTGCTGGTGGAACTGTGAACTGGTGTATTCATTCTGACAGGCAATTTTGAACTATGTCCCCAAAAGTTAACAAAATTGTGCATACTCTTTGACCCAGAAATACCTCTACTAGGCCTAGACCCCAGAGATCAAAGACGACATGGATTCATAAGTACAAAAAGGCGTATAGCAAAGAATTGGGAACCAAAGGGGGGTACCCATCGATTAATGAATGACTAAACAAACCATGGTATATGAATGTGGTGGAATATTATCATGCCATAAGAAATGGCAAAAGAATGGTGTCAAAGAAGCCTCTGTACAAACCGATGCAAAGTAATGGGAGCAGAACCAGGCAATTTCTACAGTAACAACATACAAGTTTGAAAGAGTCACAAAGCTGGGCAGACCTTTTGACTCAGTGATACCACTACTAGGCCTAGAGAGATCAAAGAAAGAGAACAAGGACCCATAAACAAGTACAAAAATATTTCTAGCAGTTCCTTTTGGTTACAGCCAAGACTTGAATACTGGAGGAATAGCTGAACAAATGATATCGCCATGTTAATGGAATAGTATTCTACCACCAGATATGGAAAAGGGGCAGCTTCAGAGAAACATGGAAAGACTAATCCAAGGTGAAGTGAGCAGAACCAGGAGAAGCGTTTACACAATAACAATAGCAAAGCCAAGAGAAACAGCTTTAGGACTTCAGAACTCTGGCCATGATTCCAGAGGATGGATTCAGAGTGCAGGGTGAGACATACCTGTGGACATGGCCAATGTGCTCATTTTTTTTTTTGCTTCAATGTGCCCAGTTGTTATAAGAGTTTTTCTTTTTTTCCCAATGTGGATAGGTGAGTAGGAAGATGAGAGTTAGGGATAGGGCTGGCCTGACCCCCAGGAAAAAAAAGAAAAGAAAAAGAGGGTCATTGACGCATTTTTTGGAGAACAAAGATAAGAATGGAAGAAAAGCCAAAAAGAAACAAAGCTTATCAGAACAACTTTGAATGTTAATGTGTTATATAGCTTGCTTTTCCTTTTAAGTATATATCACAAATATTTGCAATTTCATGTACAAGCCTCTTTTTCTGTTCTATTTTGTATATGGAAATGCTCATTTTATTTGGAGATAGTTAAATTCTTAATAAAAAAATTAAATGGGGGGGAAAGGAACTTCTGCTGTTATGAGAAACCTGAAGTCATCAATTTGACTCCTCCACTTCCTCTGCAGCTCCCAATGATGGCTGAGGGAAGAGTTCATGACCAAACGAGGGACAGAAAGGATCACAGAAGAGAAAATGGACAATTTTGATTGCATAGAACTATGAAAATTTTGCACAAACAAAACCAATGCACTTAAAAAGAGAAATCGTTAATTGAGGGGGAAAATTCTTGCAAAAAATTTCTCAGATAAAGGTTTCTTATTCAAGATATATAAGAAATGGATTCAAATTTTTAAGAACAAAAGCCATTATCTAACAGATGGCTAAAGGATATGACCTAGCATTTCTCAAAGGAACAAATATGAAAAAATGCTTCAAGTCACAAATAATTAGGAAAATGCAAATCAAAGCAACTCTGAGGTTCTACATCACACCCATCAGAATGGAAAAGATGACAACAAAAGGGAAATGACCAATGTTGGTAAGGCTGCAGGAAAATAGGTACATTTGTGCAGTGTCACTAGAGCTGTGAATTGGTGCAATCGTTTTTTGAAAGCAATTTGGAACTATTCTCAAGAAGTCACTAAATGGCATACACTTTGCCCTCACAGAACTTAAAATACAACTATTAGGTCTAGACCTCAAAGAGATCAAAGAAAAAGGAAAAGGACCAATAAGTATAAAAATATCTGGAGCACCTTGTTTTGTTATACAAAAAAAAAACCCTGGAAACTGAGGAAATGCCTATCAGATTAAAAATAACTGAACAAATTATGGTACATGAATGTAATGGAAGAAAACTGTACCAGAAGAAATGGCATGGGGGAGTTTCAGAGAAACTGGGCAAGATATGTTTGGGGCAGAGCATAACATGTACACTGCAGTGAAGGAGGCAGAGGATGGACAATGGAAAAGCCCTGGCACTCTCCCCACAGGGTGGCATCTGTGGCACTTCTGAAAAGCTGTGTGTCTGCTTAAGGACCTCAGCCTTTTCTTTTTCTTTTTTTTTTTTAGTGAGGCAATTGGGGTTAAGTGACTTGCCCAGGGTCACACAGCTAGTAAGTGTTGTCTGAGGTCGGATTTGAACTCAGGTCCTCCTGACTTGAGGGCCGGTGCTCTATCCACTGTGCCACCTAGCTGCCCCGACCCCAGCCTATTCTGACCTTGCTCTAAGTTGAATGTGTCTAAGGAGGGTTTAGAGACCACTTGCCTTTTGGCTTTTCTCCAGATAGTTTTCTTTTCACCGATTCATCACTGGAGCTGGTAGCTTCATCACTTCTGCAAAGCAGTACAGAGAACTGGTCAGGCAAAGAGGGAAGGGCAAGTTCCAGGCCTGGCACAAATGTAAATGCAACTTTCCTTTAACCCAATTATCCATAAGAGCCCAAAGTTTACTGGCTACCCATAAGCCAGTAATACTGTTCATAAGCTACTGAGTCAGTTCT
The DNA here is from genome assembly GCF_019393635.1 of Dromiciops gliroides. Taxonomy (NCBI): domain Eukaryota; kingdom Metazoa; phylum Chordata; class Mammalia; order Microbiotheria; family Microbiotheriidae; genus Dromiciops; species Dromiciops gliroides. The sequence goes on along the minus strand of NC_057867.1, from coordinate 3,403,406 downwards.
GGGTGCAACATTTCAGGATGAAAACTTACAGAATCTGGAAAAGGGCAACTGGGACAAGGAAGGGAGATCAAGACCATGCCATAGAAATATCAGTTGAAAGAGTCATGGATGTTTGGCCTGGAGAAGAGAAGGCATGATCACTGTCTTCAAGCACATGAAGGTCTGTTACATGGGGAGACAGATTTAGGTCTGATAGGAAAAACACTCTCACAATGAGAACTCTCCAAAAAGCAAGATTCCGTTACCTCAGGAGGAGGCCCATTTGGTGAGTATATCAGACTGTGGATTCATTTCAGGTGTGGGTTGGACCTGATGCAGCTGAAGGGCCTTCCGACTCCTCGTTTATATTCTGCACTAAGAAATCATCTTAGAATCATGCAAGGTTAGAGCTGGAAGGGACTTGAGAGATCATCTACACATGAGAAAACTGAGGCCGAGGGAGGGAAAGTGACCTGCCCAAGGTCACAATGCTTGTAAACATTTCAGGTTGGAGTCAAACCTACAGCTTCCGAACTCCAAATCCACTACACATGTTGCCCATTAAAAAAGTCCTTTTCATAATTCTCATACTCACTGGTCGTTTCTTTTCTCCCAGCATGAACATGAAGAGATCTTTGGAGTTTTTGCCTGGGACAACACTAAATCATAAAGAAGGAAACATTAAGGATTAGAGAGCAGGTTATGTTTATTTTTTATTTTTTTAATCATAAAAGTATTTTTTTTATTTTCCAGTTACATGTAAAGATAGTTTTCAACATTTGTTTTCATAAGATTTCTAGTTTCCCTCCCCCCCTCCCCAAGACAGCAAGCAATCTGATATGGGTTATGTACATACAGTCACATTAAACAGATTTCTGCATTAGTCATGTTGTGAAAGAAGAATCAGAACAAAAGGGAAAACCTCAAAAAAGAAAAAAACAAATAAAAAAGAAGTAGAAAAAGTATGGTTCAATCTGCATTCAGATTCCCCAGGGTTTTGTTTTTTTCTGGATGTGGAGAGCATTCTCCATCATGAGTCCTTCGGGATTGTCTTGGATCACTTTCTTGCTGAGAAGAGCCAAGTCGATTATCACAGCTGATCATCACACAATGTTGCTGTTACTGTGTACAAATGTTCTCCTGGTTCTGCTCCCTTCACTCAGCATCAGTCCACTTAAGGGGCAGGTTAAATTTAAAAAGTGGCAGCTTAGGGGGCAGCTGGTGGCTCAGTGGATAAAGCACCGGCCCTGGATTCAGGAGAACCTGGATTCAAATCCAGCCTCAGATACTTGACACTGTGAAATTTAAAATTGGATATTAGATCATAAATCTCCCCTACTTAACTTTTCCCTTAATTTATCTCCCAGACTAGTAAATGGAAGAAGCTTCTGGTTTTCTAGATAGAGCCTTTATTGTATATAAGGTGTTGTTGATTAGAAGGATAGGAAAGTAGAAATACAGTACAAATCGTCTTAAATCTAGGCTTAGTCTATATTTCTTATAAAAACTCACCAAACCAAAAAGGCCACCTTTGGAGTGAGGGAGACCGTCTGTGCCGCGCCGCCAGGAGTCCCGCCAAGCAGGCAAAAAAGCCTACTCTCGTTCTCTCCACCCCGGAAGTCAAAAAACCCGGCAGGCAGTCTGACATGCGCAGCAGGCGGACTGTACCCGGCAGGCAGTCTGACATGCGCAGCAGGCGGACTGTTCATCTCCTCCCCAAAAGGGTGGTCCTTGAAAAACTGGCGTCTTTCAGTTATCCTAACCGACTGTTAAAAACTTTCATATTTTACCATATTTCCCCCCTTTGCTTCCTCAAGAAATGGAATGTTTCCTTGATGGAACAGTAAAAAGAATATAATAACTTCTGCTGACTAATAATATGCGAACAACAATACAGAAAAGGAAGAGAGGAAAGTTTTGTCCAGAGGGGCGATTTTTTTTCTTTCCTCATGAACCGACGCTTTGACATTAGTCTTGCAAAGGGAGAGCCTCTGCAGAGAGTACATGTTACAGATAGTATATAACAGAAAGGAGATAGTAAAAGCTAATAAAGCAAAACAGTTCATATAAAGTCTCTGAGTTCTCTTGTCTTCTTGAAGTGGTAAGATGTCATCAGGAGGAAACTGGATTCTGGTCTGGAAAACTGGATTCTGGACTCTGGTCTGGATTCTGGACTCTGGTTGAGAAGGGAGCTAGAAATGTGCTCTCCCTTTAATAGATAGGAATCTAGGCCTTTCTCTCTCTCTTTACCAAATTCTTATTCTCCTTAATAAATGCTTAAAAGTCTAACTCTTGCTAAAGCTTGTAATTGATTGGCGACCACTCATTAGATATTTTAGACAGACTAGCTAGAATTTTAACCCTTAACAGCAGGCAGTCTGACATGCGCAGCAGGCGGACTGTTCATCTCCTCCCCAAAAGGGTGGTCCTTGAAAAACTGGCGTCTTTCAGTTATCCTAACCGACTGTTAAAAACTTTCATATTTTACCACAACACTTACTAGCTGTGTGACCCTGGGCAAGTCACTTAACCCTCACTGCCCTGAATAAAACCAAAAAACCCCAAAACAAAACAAAAAGTGACAGCCTAGCAAAATAGGGTCATACAATAGCCAGAGGACCCTGGCACTGGAGAAACCACAGGGCCCAGCTGCCCATCATGTGCTAGTCCTCAGGAAAAGCAGAAAGAAAGAAGGAAAGAAAGGTAAGGGACCCAGGAGCAAAAAGGAGAGCAAAGACACTTCAGAATGGCTCATTTCTAACAATATGGTAATAAGCATCATGGAGTTTACCTGCACGGGGTGACTAACCTACAGTTATTTTGTGCTAAATCTCTCCACATGGCAGCTCAACCTGATCTACAATGAAAATGTAAATGATAGTTTGGAACAGGCTCTACTTACCCGTTTCAAACTCTTCATCACTGCTGGATTCCCAAACTGCAGGACTGAAAAGATAAAAAGGGAGGTGTTAAAACAGGTGTTTATATGCCTTCTAGGGCCATCAACACCATGTGCATTCAAATGGATTATAAGCATCATTGTTCTTCGTCCAGAAATAAAGGAGGTTTCTTGGCCCTTCAACATATGATTAAGACCATAACAGGGAGGCTAAAGAAACGAGAAGTGAGAGGTCCAATCAGGCTTCCCCCATGGGATCTTAACTTCCTCATTTCATTAAGCTCTTCACAATTGGTTTTATGATCCTGGAAAATGTCTAGATTAGGGATTTAATCTGAAGACTGAGAAAGACATCACAAGCAGAGAGGTCGGAGGACATCACTTACATGATACTTGTGAAAACCAAAAGAATATACACCAAGAGGGTAGTCAGCTTTTCCTCTCCAAGAAGCCATGGTCTTTGTGAGGGTCATTTGTGACAGACAATAGTCATGTCCACCGTGAGCTAACAAACACTGTCCTAGTTGGGACAAGAACCTGGAAAGAAACTTAGAAATCCTCTGGTCTATTTAATTATGGGTCTAGTCCGATTTCTGTCTTGTGAGAAAACGTGAATCCATTGTGGGAATTGGGAAAAGCTTTTGTTGTATTGTTTGAACCTAGCCCTGAGAGGGTGGGAAGCTGGACCACCTCTACCTACCATTTAGACACTCTTAACTAAGGCCCTAGGTTAATGCTACCTGGAAACCCAGTCAGATCTGAAGATCGATACAATGAATTTTCTCAATTATACAAACTCATACATCTTATCTGAAAAAAGCAGTTATTGTTTCCATGTTCCTTTGATTAAATACAAATACTGGAGGTACTGACTCTCTGACTGGCAAACTGGCCTTCTATAAAAGGCACAAACAGTATCCCCACCCTCAAGGAGCTCACATTCTTTTTTTTATACTATATTTTTTCCAATTACATGCAAAGACAATGTTTAACATTCTCTTTTCTAAAAAAAAAAAAATTGACTTCCAATACACTATTGGTGGAGTTGTGAATTGATCCAACCATTCTGGAGAACAATTTGGAACTATGCCCAAAGGGCTAGAGAACTGTGCATACCCTTTGATCCAGCAGTACCACTGCTAGGCTTATATCCCAAAGACATTCCCCAAAAGAGAAAGAGACCTATTTGTACAAAAATATTTCTAGCAGCTCTTTTTGTGGTAGCTAAGAATTGGAAATCAAAGGAATGTCCATCAATTGGAAATGGCTAAACAAGCTGTGGTATATGGTGATGGAATTATGCTATAAGAAATGACAAGCAGGATGATTTCAGAAAGGCCTAGAAAGACTTGTATGAACTGATGTATAGTGAAGTGAGCAGAACCAAGAGAACAATGTGCACAGAGAGAGCAATACTGTTTGATGAAGAACTGTGAATGACTTGACTATTCTCAACAATACAATGATCCAAGGCAATCCCAAAGCACTAGTGATGAACCATACCACCTCCAAAGAAAGAACTGATATTGATGGAACAGACTGAAGCATGCTATTTTTCCCTTTTTTCATTTTTTTCTTGTACAAAATGACAAATATGGTAATGTTTTACATAATCATACATGTATAACCCACATATGATTGTTTGCCACCTCAGGGAGGGGAGGAAGGGAAAGAGGGATAAAAATTGGAACCCAAAACTCTAAATAAAAATCTTTATTATAAAAAAACCCCATATTTCCATATTAGTCATAGCGTGAGAGAAGAAACACACAAAAGGTTAAAAAAAAAACAACACAAAAAAATAAACAAAATTAAAATAGTATGCTTCCATTTGCATTCAGACTACATCAGTTCTTTTTCTGGATGTGGAGAGCATTTTCCATCATGAGTCCTTTCGAATTGTCTTGGATCATTGTATTGCTGAGAAAACCTAAGTTATTAATAGTTGGTCATCTCATGATGCTGTTACTATGTATGACTTTCTCCTAGTTCTACTCGCTGCACTATGCATCAGTACATGTAAGTCTGCGGAGTTTTCTGAAATTATTGTGCTTGTTATTTCTTATAGAACAACAGTATTCCATTACATTCATATGCCACAACTTATTTAGCCATGCCCCAATTGATGTTCATCCCCTCAATTTCCTTTTTTCTTTTCTTTTCTTTTTTTTGTAGGACAATGAGGGTTAAGTGACTTGCCCAAGGTCACACAGCTAGTAAGTGTCAAGTGTCTGAGGCCAGATTTGAACTCAGGTCCTCCTGAGTCCATTCCCTCAATTTCCAATTCTTTGCCACTACAAAAAAAGAGCTACTGGGGGCAGCTAGGTAGCGCAGTAGATAAAGCACCAGCCCTGGATTCAGGAGGATCTGAGTTCAAATCCAGCCTGAGACACTTGACACTTACTAGCTGTGTGACCCTGGGGAAGTCACTTAACCCCCATTGCCCCATCAAATATATATATAAAATACAGAGAGAGAGAGAGAGAGAGAGAGAGAGAGAGAGAGAGAGAGAGAGAGCGAGAGAGCGAGCTGCTATACATATTTTTGTATGTGGGTCCTTTCCCTTTTTCTTTGATCTCCTTGGGATACAGACCTAGTAGTGGTATGGCTGGGTCAAAGAGTATGCAGGGTTTTATAGCCCTTTGGGCATAGTTCCTAATTGCTCTCCAGAACAGTTGGATCAGTTCACAACTCCACCAACAGTGCATTAGTGTCCCAATTTTCCCACATCCTCAGCAATATTTATCATTTTCCTTTTCTGTCATATTACCCAATCTGATAAGTATGAGGTGGTACCTCAGAGGTGTTTTAATTTTCATTTCTCTAGTCAAAAGTGATTTAAAACATTTTTTCATTTGACTATAGATAGCTTTGATTTCTTCTTCTGAAAACTGCCTGTTCATATCAATTGGGGAATGATTTGTATTCTTATAAATTTGACTCAGTTCTATATATATTTGAGAAATGAGGCCTTTATCAAAGACACTTTCTGTAAAAAAAAAAAAGTTTCTCAGCTTTCTGTTTTCCTTCTGATCTTGATTGCACTGGTTTTGTTTGTGCAAAACCTTTCTAATTTCATATAATCAAAATTATCCAATTTACTACCTGTAATGTTCTCAATCTCTTATTTGGTCACAAGTTCTTCCCTTCTCCATAAATCAGACAGGTAAACTATTCCTTACTCTCCTAATTTATTACATCACCCTTTATGTTTAAATGAACAGAACATCAAAGCTGGAAGGAAGCTATCATTTCCTCTTACTCTCTCATTTTACAGAGGAGGAAACAGACATTGAGAGATAAAATGGTGTGACCAAAGTTACAGAGCCAGGATTAGAACTCTAGACTTCTGACCATAGGTGCAAAGCACAAACTTTCAGATCTGCTATGGTTTGGCTTTATAGTTTAGACATTTATGCTTACAACGAGCCAGGCACATATATGCTTACAATGTGCCAGGTACTGTGCCAAGTGTTGAGAATACAAATACAAGCAAAAAGGATAAAAAAAACCATCCAAATACAAGCAAAAAGGAAGGCAAGCCTTGCCCTATGGAACTTATATCCTAACAGGGAAGACAACACATTAAAAGGAAGCTGAAAAGCTTGGTTGGGAGATTGGGAGGAGTATGATGAAGAAGTCCCAGAGGTGGGTAGCCTGGTGGGAAATGAAGAGAAGACCAATCTAGAACAGGAATTTTAGGAGAAGCCCTTCACCCTGTAGTCAGAAGGAGGGGCCCCAGGAGTAGAGGGTACTGATGAGGTCTAAAGTAATGCTCCAGGATGAAGAGGTTCCCAGGGTATAATAGGAAATGAAAGAGTCGGCCAGTTGTGAGGCTTCCAGCCCCAACACAGAAGGCAATCTGCCGGCTTAGGTATCTGCTACCCAACAGACCCAACTAAGCTAGGCCACTCCAGTAAGTACAATGAGCAAGCAGCTGAAGCCTCAGAGCAGAAAGCCAGTGACTGGGCTCCTGGCCCCAAGCAAAAGAAGCTTGGGTGGGGGCAGCTAGGTGGCGCAGTGGATAAAGCACCAGCCCTGGATTCAGGAGGACCTGAGTTCAAATCTGGCCTGACACTTGACACTTACTAGCTGTGTGACCCTGGACAAGTCACTTAACCCTCATTGCCAAGGAGAAGCAGCAGCTTGGGACAGTGCATGCTGTACTCCAGGAGCAAAACTCAACTTTAAAAAGCATGAAAGAGAATAAAATATTTATATGGGGGAAAAAAGAGCACAAGGAAAAAAAAAAAGCATGAAAGAGGCTAAAATGTGAATAAGAAATAGAAAAGAACCCTCACCATGGAAAATTACTATGGTGACAGAGAAGATCAAAACAAACTCAGAGGACAACAATGTCAAAACACCCACATGTGAAGCCTTAAAGGGGAAGAGGAATCGGTCTCAAGACCAAAAAGCAAAAAACAAAAAAAAAGGACCAAAAATCCCTCTAGAAAGAGCTCAAAAAGGACTTTATAAACCAAATAAGAAAGGTAGAAGAAAAATTGGGGAAAGAAATGAGAGTTATGCAAGAAAGAGTCAATAGCTTGGAAAAAGGAAAAAAATTGACTGAGGAAAACAACTCTTTAAAAAATGCAATTGGTCAAATGGAAAAAGAGGTACAAAAGCTGACTGGTGAAAATAATTCCTTAAGAATTAGAACTGGGCAGATGGAAGCTAATGACTCAATGGGAAAATAGGAAGAACTAAAGCAGAATATAAAAGTAGAAGAAAATGTAAAATACTTCTTCAGAAAAACAACAGACCTGGAAAATAGATCCAGGAGGGACAATCTAAGAATAACTGTATTACCTGAGGACCATGATCAAAAAAAAGAACCTAGACATTATCAAGGAGAACTGCCCCAATGTCTGAGAACCAGAGGGAAAAATAGTCATTGAAAGAATCACCTCCTGATCACCTCCTGAAAGAGACCCCAAGAGGAAAACTCCAAGGAATATCATAGCCAAATTCCAGAATTATCACATATAGGAGAAAATACTGCAAGCAACCAGAAAGAAACTTTAAATATCAAGGAACAATAATCAGGACCACACAGGATCTGGCAGCTTCAATGTTAAAAGATCGGAGGGGGGCAGCTAGGTGGCCCTGGATTCAGGAGGACCTGAGTTCAAATACAGCCTCAGACACTTAACACTTACTAGCTGTGTGACCCTGGGCAAGTCACTTAACCCCAGTTGCCTCCCTTAAAAAAAAAAAAGATCAGAGGGCTTGGAATATGATATTCCAGATAGCAAAAGAACTTGAATTACAACCAAGAATGTACTACCCAGCAAAATTAAGCACAATCTTTCAGGGGAAAAGATGGACATTTAATAAAATAAGAAACTTTAAAATTTTCCTAATGAAAAGCCCAGAACTGAACAGAAAATTCAATTTACAAATACAAGACTCAAGAGAAGTATGAAAAGGGAAAATGGGAGAAAAAAGAAAACATGTTATTTGATAAGGTTAAAATGTTTACATCCCTACATGGGAAGAAGATACTTGTGACTTTTGAGAGCTATATCTTTATTAAGGCAGATAGGAGTACCCACTTTCCAATACAAACATAGGAAATGAAAAATACAAGGAGTGTACAGAAACATGGAAAATTCTATACTCAATAATGCAAAGTGAACTGAAGCAGAATTAGAACACTGCAACATTTAAACTAGAAAACATAGACATGGATACAGCCATAAGGTACAGAAGACACCATATTGTTAATTATTGGAAAGGTGCCACTTTTGTTTGTGTATTTACTTTGTTTGGTTAAAAAAACAAGTACTTTTTGATAAAAGACCACATAAAATACAAATCAGGTTCATTCTGGCTTACTCTGCCACACAAAGGAACGTGAGTGACAGCAGGAAAGAGTAACTGTGTGTCCAAACATAAGTCACTGAATTGTTCTGAGCCCCAGGCTCCCCCATGAGCAAAACTGGATATCCCATCAGGTCCTGCTTTACTTACAAAGGAGTTCTGAGGGGCGGCTAGGTGGCGCAGTGGATAAAGCACTGGCCCTGGATTCAGGAGTTCCTGAGTTCAAATCCGGCCTCAGACACTTGACACTTACTAGCTGTGTGACCTTGGGCAAGTCACTTAACCCCCACTGCCCCGCAAAAAAAAAACAAAAAAAACAAAGGAGTTCTGAGGTTCAAAGGAAATCACTGTCAAGCACCCGGTAACTCTCAACAGGCTCTAGGAATGCCAGATAACATCATCATTAAAAGTTTTCCTAGAAATAAGCAGCCCTTCAAGAGTAAATCTGGTTCAACAGAATTGAATCCTGGCATTAATTTCAGTAAAATCAAGAAAACCTTCAAACAACAGGAGCAGCACCCACCGATTCCTTTTTTTCCCCTCCCAATGCTCCCATGTCAGTGCTAGAAATAGTTCATGTTATATCTGTTCAAATACTGTGTGGTAGGTAGCTAAGTAACAACTCCTGTTCCAAAGCCTCAATTCTCTTCAATGAGGTTTAGACTAGGTGGATTTTAAACTAGTGAGATAACAGTACCCAAAGTGAAGTCATTAATGGACTGAGATCATATTGGAAAGAAGTTTCCAGCAGCATGCCCCAATCATCTGCCCTTGACCCTATACTATCTGGACATTTGTATCCATAATTTAGAATGAATATAAAGCATTGCACGAAAAAAATGTCCACTTTACAAATATTAGATGGGAGAGGAATAACCAGTTCATCTGAAAAAGATATGGCTGTTTCAGAGATCGAAAGCTCAAGTCAAGAGTGTGAAATGGCTATCAGAAAAGCTTAACTTGAATGGCAGCTTAATGAGGCAGACATCGGGCCCATTGTTCTATGCCCTATTAAGACATCCAGAATACAGAGTTCAGCAGTGGATCTCACTTTAAGTAAGAGGCAGGCAACCAGAGAAGAAGGGACCTGACCAAAGTAAGTATGCAAGCTCAAAGTCAGCTTCCAAGGGTAGTGTTCAGTTCTATGCCACAATGAGTCTAGTACTTTCAATCCTTGTTAATTATTCCAACTCACAGAGCTAGGCAAAGGTCTGCATATCTCCAAATTACTCACAGTCCCCAATCTGTTTTCTGGATTTAAATGCAAATGTCAGTGCCTTATTTTCTAGGAATCCACTTTAAAGTAATAAAGTCATAATGAAAAGTACTGAATTCTGTCCAATTTCCCGATTTTGCTTCACCCCAAGATACTATCCCCTGGGAATGGCCGGTACTCACAGACCATAAAGGTCTGTCTTCCTTTTGGCCTTTGGAGAGCTGGGGCCAGTGATTAAGGTTGGTCCGACATCAGGTTTAGCTGCCTAAAATCTTGATTTATGAGAATGGCAATAAAATGGTAATTAAGCAAATTAGGGGATTATGAACTTAAGAGCAATGTTAGCAGATGGTTGAGAGAGTTCCCTAGCTAACCATATGCATCAATGAAAAATCTGTTTCCACAATTCAGGTGAAGTGCCGAAATTCACTTTGGAATTCAACAACATGTGCCAGGCTACAATCTGGGGATCCAGAGACAAAAAGGAAACAGTGCTTGCCCTCAACAAGGTGTGGGGAACAAAAACAATGTCCCGCCCCACCCCCACATCAGCTCCTGTGTTCAGGGAGGTTCCGGTGTATGTGGTAGATAGTGCTTTGAACCTCTCAAATCAAGTCTTGACTACTTGACAGTCTGGAGAAATAACCCTCAATCGGTTCAATTAGAGGATTCCAAGTTGGAAGGGGCATTGGCAATCACCCAGCCTGATCCCTCAGAAGAGCAAAGGGACTTCTTCATGACCAAACAGATAACAAAAAGTCAAATCCACGTCCCTGGACTCCGAGCCCAGGGCTCTAACATGCTGCCTCTGCGCTTCCTAGGGCGGCCATTTTGAAACTCCCTGTTAGTTCTCCCTGGTTCTTAGAGGAAATAACTGTTAGAGTAGCTCCAACAAGTTAAGAGCCAAACCACAGACATTAGCAGAACAGGAAGAAGAGTTTCCTAAAGTCTCCTTACTGGGTAGCCTTCTGTTTCCTCTCTTCTTGTCCCTCCGCTTGTCCCTCCTCAGCAGTGCTCACGTCTGTAGGAAAAACATAGGGTACACCTTTTAGGTGGTGATGGGAAGGCAGGGGAACAAGAAAAGGCAAGCTAGCTATAGTTGCCTCAGAACAGCTCCTCATTTGGGACCTCCCTGTCATATCTCAATCCTACTACATTCACAATAACCAGCAAAGTTATTCATATAAACAGGAACAGCTGGTACACATTTTCCCCTGGTCAAGTGACCATCACCTGGGAGAAAGAGGCTATCTACCATCTCCTCTCACTTAACATGTTGCACTCACTAGTGAACAAAAATTGCTGAGAAAACTGGAATAAGCCTGGAAGAAATTAGTTACAGATCAACACCCCATGCCATATAGCAAGATAAACTCTAAAGAGATACACGACATATAAAAAAGTTACATCACACATTAAAAGAACAACAAAGAAAACACCTTTTGCTAAGGTTGAAGATTAAAGACAATAAAATTAACAATTTTGATTACATAAATTTAGAAGCTTATGCAGAAGTAAAATCAATGTAGTTAAAAATCATGAGGGGCAGCTAGGTGGCAAACTGGATAGAGCACCAGCCCTGGATTCAGGAGGACCTGAGTTTAAATCCGGTCTGAGACACTTGACACTTACTAGCTGTGTTGACCCTGGGCAAGTCACTTAACCCTCAATGCCCCGCCAAAAAAATAAAATAAAAATCATGAGGGGAAAGGTTATTTGGAGAAAATACCTTTGGAACATGTTTTTCTGATAAAAGTCTTTTATCTAAGATATAGAAGGAACTGATTCCAATTTATTAAGAACAAGAACCATTCCCCAACTGACAAATGGTCAAAGCATATGAACAGGCAGCTCTCAAAGGAAGATATTCAAGCTATCAACACACAGCCAGATGGAAAAGATGACCCAAATCACTAATAATTAGAAGGAATATAAATTAAAGGAATTTTATGATCTACTACATAGTCATCATATTAGCAAGGATGACAAAAAATAGCAATATTGCCTCCAATATTGGCTGCAGGGGAAAAAAGGCACACTATTAGTAGAGCTGTGAATTGGTCCAGCCACTCAGGAAAGCAATTTGGAACCATGTCCATCAAGCTGGGCACATCCTTTGACCCAGTAGCCATTTCTACATCTAGACCACAAAAATATTAAAGAAGGAGGACCCATGAGTACAAAAGATATTTAGAACAGCTCTTTCTGTATCAGTAATTATGCCACTAAAGAATACCTTGAGCGATTTATAGCACACAAATGGAATGCAATATTATTACAACCTAAGAAAAAGCCAAACCTGGAAAGATGTGCATCAACTGATGCAAAGTGAAATGAGCAGAAATAGAACAATGTATACCACGACAATAAAATTAAAATGACAAATAACTTTGAAGGACTTAAGAACCAGTACAATAGCCAAACAGAAGCATGAATGATGAAGCATGGCCTCACCTCTTAAAATTAATTCAAGGTGCTGAATGAGACATTCATTTTTCTACATATGTGGCCAATGTGGAAATCTGCTTTGTTTGACTTTGCAATTCTGTTATAAAGGTTTTTTGTTTTGTTTTCCCTTTACCAAAAGTGTAAGGGAAAGGGAATATGGATTTCCCACCTTCACCCCTGCAAAAACAAAACAAATTAAAAACAATGAAGACCAAAAGAAAGCATTGACAAATCGGACAGATTTAAGTTACAGGTCAACTTAGATACTGTTGAAAATTAAATATAGTTTTTATCTGCCTGTCTCCTGCAAAAAAATTAATAAACAGATCAGAGAAATTAATTTTATACTATCTCCTACAAAAAAAACCCACAACAGATCAGATATCTCCTACAGGACAAAACCAGATCAAATAAGAGAAATTATTTTTCATAATTTCTCCTACAGGAAAAACCAGATCAGAGACAGACAGAAAAAACATAATACCAATTTATCTGTCCCAAGAAGAAAGAAACATGATCATGTGGAGACCCCCTCCTAAGAAGGGAGCTTGGAGGCTCCCTCTTTCTGAGGGTATAGAAGGGTTTTTTTGTTCATTGGTTACAAGTTGTTGTCAGTTACAGATCAACCCTTACAAATACTGTAACAAGAATGGATGTAATGCAAAGCAGTTTTAGAAGCACCATGATAAGATTACAGTGTTCCTTCCAAAAAGTGGTTTGGCAAGGATGAGGATGCCCAGATGTCCCCATAAGATAAGGACTTACTATCTTGAGAAAAGAAGTCACCAGGTAGGGACTTTTAGCTGCTATCTGGGTTCAGTTCGGAGTTCAGTTGAAGGACATTTTGTTCCTATTAACCCAGGGCTTCATAAAAAATACTTTTGGATAATAAGGCACCTCCATCAAATCCAGGTGATCCATACATTCATATTAACAGTACTTTAAAAGGGCAGCTAGGTGGCGCTGCAGTGGATAAAGCACCAGCACTGGATTCAGGAGGACCCGAGTTCAAATCCGAACTCGGACCCTTGATACTTACTAGCTGTGTGACCCTGGTCTTTCTTTTTTACCAGTGTGGAGGGGGGAAAGAGGTCAACTGAAAACAAAATTTAATTTTTAAAAAAGTGAAGAAGTCGGTTAAGGTCCTCTCCTGATTTAAATCTGAGTCTGCTTACTAGCTACAAGACCTTGGGCAAGTAGATTAACCTCTTGGGGTTTAACTTTATCACTAAAAAGGGATTAAAACCTGCCTTCCTACCTAGATTTGAGGCAAGAATTAAAATAAGTGTTTCTTTTTTTCCCATTTTATAGATGGGAAAATGATGTCTAGTGTATAACCTACATCAGATTGCTTGATGTCGTGGGGAGGGAGAGGGGAGAAGGGAGAGGAAACCAAAATCTTATTTTAAAATGAATGTTGATGGGAATCAATGGAAAAAAAATGTGAAGGAAGGTGGTCTGGTCTAGCAGTACCAGATATCAAACTGTAGTATAAAGCAGTAATTGATAACAATCTGGTACTGGCTAAGAAATAGAGAGATGGATCAGTGGAATAGAATAGGTACAAATTACACTATAGTAAATGACTATAGTAATCTAGTATATGAGAAACCCAAAGATCCAAGCTTTTGGAACAAAAACTCGTTATTTGACAAAAACTGCTGGGAAAACTGGAAAACAGTATGGCAGAAACTAGGTATAGACCAATACCTCACACCATATACTAAAATAAGGTCAAAATAGGTACATGATTTACACATAAAGAATGATACCATAAGCAATTAAGAGAGTATGGAATCATTAATCTGTCAGATTTATGGGCAGAGGAAGAATTTAGGACCAAAGAAAATATAGAGAGTAAAACAAAATGTAAAATAGATAATTTTGACTACATAAAATTTAAAAGATTTTGGACAAACAAAACTAATGTAAACAAGATTACAAGGGAAGCAGAAAACTGGGAAGGAATTTTTGAAATAAATATCTCTGGGGGCAGCTAGGTGGCACAGTGGATTCAGGAGGACCTGAGTTCAAATCCAGTCTCAGACACTTAATAGCTGTGTGACCCTGGGCAAGTCACTTTTAACCCCAATTGCCTCACCAAAAAGAAAAAAAAGAAAGAAATATCTCTGATAAAGGCCTAATTTCTATAGAGAACTGAGTGAAATTTATAAAAATACAGGTCATTCCCCAATTGATAAATGGTCAAAGGATATGAACAGGGAGTATTCAAAGAAATCAAAGCTATCTATAATCATATGAAAAAATGCTCTAGATCACTATTAATCAGAGAAATGCAAATTAAAACAACTCTGAGGTATCACCTCACATCTATCAGAGTGGCAAATATAACAAAATATAACAAAATATAACAAAAACAGAAAATATTGGATGTTGGAGGGAATTCTGGAGAGCAATTTGGAACTATGCCCAAAGGGCTAGAGAACTGAGCATATCCTCCACTGCTAGGCTTATATCCCGAAGATATTCCCCCCAAAAGAAAAATAGACCTATTTGTACAAAAATATTGATAGCAGCTCTTTTTGTGGTGGCTAAGAATTGGAAATCAAAGGAATGTCCATCCATCGGGGAATGGCTAAACAAGCTGTGGTATATGATGGTGATGGAATATTATTGTGCTATAAGAAATGACAAGCAGGATGATTTCAGAAAAGCCTGGAAAGACTTGTATGAACTGATGTATAATGAAGTGAGCAGAACCGAGAGAGCATTGTGCATAGAAACAGCAATACTGTTTGATGAAGAACTGTGAATGACTTTAACTATTCTCAGCAATACAATGATCCAAAATAATCCCAAAGGACTACTGATGAAACATACTATCCACCTCCAAAGAAACAATTGATATTGATGGAACACAGACTGAAGCAGGCTATTTTTCACCTTCTTTCATTTTTTTTCTTTTATTAAAGTTTTCTTATACAAAATGACTAATATGGTAACGCTTTACATAACCATACTTGTTTAACCTATATCTGATTTCTTACCACCTCAGGAAGGGGGGAGGGGAGAGAGTGAAGGAGGGACAAAATTGGAACTCAAAACTATAAATAAAAATACTTATTACTTGAAGAAAATAAAAATTTTAAAATGATTAGAAAAACAGGTGAAGTTGAAGACAGATGTTTCTCCCATAGCCTATTTGACATTAACTTATTTTGTATAATGTAATTTTTAAAGTAGGTCATCATAAGGTGTCTATACTATGAACATCTAGCACTGAGGAGCAAATTAAAGGTGGAATTAATTTTAACGGTTATTTTGTGTTCAAATAATCTAGTCCACATGCTGCATGTATAAAGTTTTAGCAGAAAGAATGTAAAGTGGCCATGGAACCCACATTTATTACATTTCTTAATGAATCAGAGGTCAGAATAAAATTCTATTCTTTGCATATAAATATTTTCAGATGGAAACTCAGAACCCATACATTTGGCTTTTTTCTTTTCAACTTAAAGTAGAAATTGAGTTTGTTGAAAAGAAATGTGCTTATTATTCTTATGAAATTAAATAAAGGGGCAGCTAGGTGTCGCAGTGGATAGAGCACCAGCCCTGGAGTCAAGAGGACCTGAGTTCAAATTCGACCTCAGACACTTACTAGCTGTGTGACCCTGGGCAAGTCACACACACAAAAAATTAAATAAATACCACTGAAGATTTTTTAAAATTAAATGAATGTTGAAAATTAGCTTTACCTGTAATTGGAAAAAATAAAATACAAAAAATTAAAAATTAAAAAAAAAAAAAGAAAATGATGTCTAGACCCAAATATAAATGGTTGGAGATTCTGTTTCTCCACCACACCTTCTTCCCTATAAAGCAACAAAGGCCATTAAACTGAGCTAATTAACAAAGGCCATTAAACTGAGGGTACCCTCAGAATGGACCTTCCCCAAAGTTATTTATATTGTCAAGCTCCGTGGAATTTCGGCATTGTTTCCCCCTTTTCCCTTCGTTCCTGATTCCTCCCTCGCCCCCCCCCATTGGTCCCCAAGCCTTTTGTCTAGTTCCAGCTGGCCTCCTAGCTATTCCTCACACAAGCCACGCCATCTCAGGCTCTAGGAATTTCATTGCCTGTCCCCCAAGCCTGGAGTGCTCCCCCTCCTTATCTCCATCCATCTCCTGACTTCCTTCAAGTCGGGGCCAAAAGCCGCCTGATCCCCAGCACACATTGTCTCCAGGTCATCTACAACTGATTCGGACGAAGTTTCCTGCTGTCTCCCCCATTAGCCTCCAAGTCCTTGAAAATAAAGCCGGTCTGGGGCAGCTGGGTGACGCAGTGGATAGAGCACCAGCCCTGGAGTCAGGAGTACCTGAGTTCAAATCCAACCTCAGACACTTAACACTTACTAGCTGTGTGACCCTGGGCAAGTCACTTAACTCCAATTGCCTCACTTTAAAAAAAAACTAAATACATAAATAAATAAAGCCAGTTGGTCCGCTGGGGGAGGTCGGGGGTCGGTTTGGGTTATATGCCAGACGATCAATTCTTTACTAACATTTAATATGATTTAATAATAATAAATGCTTACTGCCCCAAATGGGTGCAATAGCCATTAATTTATAAGTAGCAATGTTTTAGAAACCCCAGCCTAGTTCCTCAATAATTTAAACAGAAATAGCTAGTAGCCCCCAATATTTCAAATAACACATCAGCAAGACAAAGATCCAAGACAGACAATTCCAAAGGACTCGAGAAGGAAAATGCCCCACATCCAGAAAAAAGAACTGTGGAATCTGGATGCAGACTGAACCAGACTGTTTCTACTTTTTGGTCGGTTTTTTTTCCCCTTTATTGAGGTTTTTCCCTTTTGTTCTGATCGTTCTTTCACAACATGACCAATGAGGAAATATGTTTAATGTGATTGTTCGGATATAACCTATCATTGCTGGCTGTCTTGGGGAGGGAAGGAGAAAAATTTGGAACTCGAAGTCTTATGAAAATAAAGGTTGAAAACGATCTTTACATGTAACTGCAAAATAATAAAATACTTTTATGGGGAAAAGAGAAAAAGAAAAGAAAAGAGAGCCTATCTTTTATTTCTTTCTCTACGCCTGGCACACAGTAAGCACCTTACAAATGGTCACTGACTGCTTTGCTGAGGGACAAAAGACTGCGAGCCTATGGCAAGGTTCAAAGGAGAGAAGCCGGGCCCGGGCTCGCCCGGCGGGCGCTGAGGAGAGGAAAGCGCAGGGCCAGGGTCGCCCGAGGCGGGACGGGCCAACGCCTGCCTCCGCGTCTCTCCGCCCATCCTTCCCACCCCCTCCTTTCCCCGCTCGAGCCCTCCGCCTTCCCGCCTTCCCCCATTTCTCCCCGCCTTCCCCCCTTTCCCGCTTTCTCCCCCTTCCTCCCCTCCCCCCAGCCAACGCCTTGGCCGCCTTTCTCCCCTCCCACATCAGCCCTTTCTCGCTTTCTCCTCCCTCAGCCAGACCGGGCCCGCCCCTCGGAGGCGGAAGGAGGGACAGCCTCCGCTTCCCTTCTCACCTCGGGCGGCCGCCTCGGCCCCTCGGCCCAATACCCGCGCCATGGCTCGGCGAACTGCCTCGGCCCAGATCCCGAGGAGCGTCCACGGTCCGCCGCCGGGAAGGAGCCCTCACCAACGGCTGTCTGTCAACCGCCGCTCGTGCGGCCCGTTCGAATTTGCCGCGAGCTCGAGGCTCGCGCCACTTCCGGCGGCGCTGCAGGGACGGCGCAGCCCCACTTCCGGTGCTCCTTTACCAGAGCTGCGGGCGGCCTGTTCGAATTTGGCGCGGGCGCGGAGCTCGCGCCACTTCCGGCGGCACTGCCGGCTCGGCCCAACTCTACTTCCGGTGCCTCTTCAGGTCTCGATCTCGTGGGATCCCTGCCCGAACCCCCTTTTCTCTGGGCCTGCGTGCCAGGACCGGGGGAAAAGGGCCTAGCGCTCCACCCTAGTCGTAGCCGCCATCGTGCCCACTGCCCCCTCCACTTCCGTTCGAGCCCATCCAACACCCAAGCGCGGGAGATTTTACAGGGCCGCCCCTCCCTGCCTTCTCCTAGGGCGGGAGGGGCTCAGCCGTCACCTCAGCCACTGCCCTAGGGCGAGGGAACGCAGAAGGGGGCGGGGGGAGTGGAAACACGCAGGGGCCGGTGGGAAGCAACCAGAGGCGGAGGGGGGCGGGCGGAAAATTCCATAAAACCCCGGAGGCAAGCGGCAGGAATGGGTGAGGGGGACCCTCCCAGGAATAAGCCTCTTTAGAGCGCTTTAAAGGTCAGGCCGAGTCCCCTCCAGGCACCCGGGGAGAAAATCCACAGAGAAAGGCCGTGGTTAGTTACTAAAAGCGAAAGTGAAACTGAAGGCAACCGAAAGTGGAAAGAGACAGCCCGGAAAAAAAGATCAGTTCGAATAATACCTTGGCTGATACTACTAATACTCGACATGCACATTTCAAGTAACCCTTCCGGTAGTTGGTCACTTCCTCGGTCGGTTAAGAAAATGGGCAGCCCACCATAAGAAATCATAGCGATAGCGCTGGGAGTACAGTTGCTTCATTTTGCAGATGAAGAAACAGCCCAAGTAGATTGATTGACTTTGCAGTGTTTCCAAACTCAAAAGAATTCAGTAAAATGCTTTCTAAACCTTACAGCTTATTTTCCTATTATGGTAGATGCGTGGGTGCTTCCAATGAGTACTCTTTTCCACTAGCACTGTTGCTGTCCCCCCCAAAAGCACCTTTATTTTTAGATTCTACCATCTGCTTGTACAGTTACCAATATAAAATTCCATTTAACGTCTGGGGTAGTGAGCTTCCCGAGCTCCATTTTCCTAGACTGATTGCCTCATCGTTAAGGTGGTAAGCAGGTTCCAAAAGGACGTCTCGGCAGGGCAAAATACCTGTATTTGTTGGGGTGCTGCGCCTTTGTTCTGGGGACATTTGGGCTCCTTAAAGGCAGAAAAACCATTTGTGTGTGAAACGCTGATCAAGTGAGCTTGAGAAGAAACAAAACTCAAAACGCTAGTCTCTCAAAAAAATAAAGACTAAAAGACTTGACCAGAGGTGAACGTGGCCTCCAGGCATTGTCCAACCAGCTCGTTTAAACTGGACTTCAGTTTTGAAGGACAAACTATAAATCACAGTTCGAACTATAGGGAAATTGGTACATAGTCTCTTCCAGCTGCTAGAATGGTGCTTTTGGCCTTTTTCCGAGCTGAGGTACGACTAAGATCACTGCTAAGGAATAGGTCCTAACTTGAGGCATTGGCAGCCAGAAACAATTAGATGAAAACAAATGGGTGCAGAAGTCAGAAGCACCTAGGGATAGAAGCCATGGGCCAAGAGAGAAACTGCTCACAAAGAGAACTAAGAAGCAGGCTTTGCTGATGCTGTTGCTGCCTTCACTCCCCCCCTCTACTGCCTAAAGGACGAGGAATTCAAAAGCAAGGCTTTGCAGCAGTTTGGGAGAACACACAACCCCTTCCCTAAGGGTGGCAGCGTGTTAAGAATAAATGGCCCAAAAGCAGAGTTGCCTAGCAGGAAAGCTGTGAGGATCTGATCAGATAAAGAAGTAATGAGGGACACTCAGTGCAGACTGAGCTCTTAAGAGCTGGAAGTTAAGGTCTTTAGAGTGCCTCAGGGATGGATTTCTTTTTACTCAGCCTACTCCGCTCCACCCCACTCCCCCCAACACAGGTATGAAGTGTGATGTTTCAATTCTTTCCACTTTTCCTTTCTCAATTAGTAACTTTTTAAGAGTTAATGATGCAAAAATAAACTTTTTTTTTAAAAAAAGTTAGTCATTGTGGGAGCACTCAGAAAGCAACTTATTAGATTGAGATTTCCTCAAGGGCAAGGGCTGTCTTTTGCCCCGTTTTGTAGCTCCAGAACTTAGCACAGGGCTTTGTGCATTTTGTTCAGTTGTGTCTGACTCTTGGCAAAGATACTGGTCATTTTACAGATGACAACTGAGGCAAATGGGGTGAACTGACTTGCCCAGGAATTACACGGCTACTAAGTGTCTAAGACCAGATTTTAACTCAGGAAGATGAGCCCAGCACTCAATACACTGTGCCACCTAGGTACCCAGACTTTGGGCATAGTAAGAACTTAATGTTTATTGACTGTTTAGTCAGAGTATATCTCCTTCATTACCCCCAAGACATGTTGTAGCAGCAAAGTAACAGCTATAGCTAGTACCCAAAGAAATACCACCCCCCCACCAACCCTGATCAAATGAGAATTGGGATGTGGACCACACAATGGCAATGCACTACATATGTACTTAGGTAAACCTAAAAACAATAGCATACCATTGGATTACAGGTAGATAATTTTTTGGCCACTTCAACTCTAAAACTGTCTACACTAAAGCCAGTAAATAGATTCTATAATTCTAAATTTCTAAAATCTACACCATTCTAATAGCTTTGGGGTTGTTTTTGTTCTGGGGGAGAGGGTCACCCTAACCCTACACTCCAGACAAGCAAGGTGGGAATGGTCTAGCATTAACTACATAAACTCCCACTTTACCATCAGCTAACGCTGCTTTTGGACTTCATCATACCTCACCACCACCGCCTTCTCCCCCACCTTTTTTCACCTTCCTTTTACGTGTTGCCTTCCCCCTGATTGGAAGCTCTTTAAGAGCAGAGACTGTTGGGGTTTTTTTTTTAGCACAGTCATATCAGCTACTTAATAAAAATTGTAGATTTCCGGGTAGCTAGGTGGGGCAGTGGATAGAACACCAGCCCTGGATTCAGGAGGACCTGAGTTCAAATCTGGCCTCAGACATTTGATACTTACTGGCTATGTGACCCTGGGCAAGTCGCTTAACCCCAATTGCCTCACCAAAAAAAAAAAAAATTTGTATATTTCCTCAGTCTTTAGCAGGAAAACATTACTAGGCTTTGACCTACAAAGCCAAGAGAAAAAATTATCTTTGTGGGGCAGCTAGGTGGTGCAGTGGATAAAGCACCAGCCTTGGATTCAGGAGGACCTGAGTTCAAATCCAGCTTCAAACACTTGACATTTACTAGCTTTGTGACCTGGGGCAAGTCATTGCCCCACAAAAACAAACAAAAAACAAAAGAAAACCAGAAAAAGAAAAGAAAAAACTAAAAGCAAGTGGCACAGTGGAGACTACTGGTTTTGGCATCAAGGAGACCTGAATTCAAATCTACCCTCAGAGGCTTACCAGCTTTGTGGCCCTGGACAAGTCACTTCTCTCTGAATGCCTGTTTCCTTATCCAATGAGCACCAACCACACAGTTTTAAGGCTCAAATGACAATAAGGTTTGTAAAGCCCTTTACAAATAATGTGCTATATAAACATTAGCTACTATCCTCCTCTTCTTCCTCCTCCTCCTCCCTACCATCACCATCACCACAGCTGGAATCAAGGTAAATGAGGATCAAATTGACAGTGGGCTAAAAACCTTTCTCCACAGGACAGCCAGAGCAGGAGACAGGATAGCTGCGTCATACTTTAAAAGCAAAACAAAAAGGGGCAGCTAGGTGGCGCATTGGATAGAGCACCGGCCCTGGAGTCAGGAGGACCTGAGTTCAAATCTGACCTCAGACACTTAACACTTACTAGCTGTGTGACCCTGGGCAAGTCACTTAACCCCAACTGCCTCACTAAAAAAAAAAAAAACCAAAAGACCCGTGGCAGAGTCAAGAAGCCCCACACCACCCCCTGCTGCTGTTATCCAGACTAACATCATACTCTAAAACAATAAATCATTTCTGAAACTGTACACAGCTAGCATTTAACATACAACACAGGACATTCACTTTGAACTTCAGAGGAAAATGTTTCTGTTTATTGTTTAAAGACTGCAAGACAATATTTGTATTTCTGTAGCACAATTTAAATATTTTACTGTTTTTGATAAAGCAGAATACAATAGAAAAGACAATTAGTTTCCAGTAATACCTATGTTTCTATTCAGAATTAAGTCTTCGTCAGACACGTTACCTGGAAACAAAAACCTGTTTGTTACATTAAGCAAAGCTTCAACCACAGCAGATACTTTCCACACCAGGAAAAAAAATTCCTCCAATGCAGGAGTGATGTGCTATGTGAAATGGCTGGAGCTCACAGCCTCCAGGGCATCAGAAAGGTACAGTTTTGATTCTAATCCATTTTCGGCAATCTGTGAACTGAAAACATCATTCATGGAAATGCTCTGACATCCTTTACTGGTTGAAAAGGTGAAAAATAAATTAAGGAGTTCTCCAACTGCTGAAAGAAGCAGTTCATACTTAAGGAATTCTGCTTCCAGAATTCAATCTGAGGGTACCTGCTCAGATTTTGATCAATGGTAAAAGTCTGTCAGAAGCCGAAAGCAGCTGACAGTGACTTAGCAAGAATTTGTCAGCTAGGAACCAGTCAAAGCATCAGCTGCTGCTAAGTAGGTGAAGCAAACCCAAGGCCTTGGCCACAAATGGTCACCTACAAGCAGCACTGCTAGCAGACAAATACTTCTTACCAAGCAGCACTAAGAACAGAGACACACTCATATGTTGGCTTCTTTTCAACTTAAAGCCCTTTGCTGAAATTCTGGACTACTTCTATTCCTGTGGTTTCACAGAAGACGCTCCAGCACCAGCAGGGCTGAGGTCTGATAAATCAAGTAGCAATGCAGTCAAGCCACTATTGAGGCAAAGTCTGTACATCGCATACTTGAAGGTCCAGATGGAAAGATCATTTGGATGCAATGCCGTTTGGACGCATTCTGCAGTAGGCCTGCAGAGCTTCTCAAATGACACCATTTCTGAATGAAATCGACTTAATGTACTGGAGGCAATCATGACTTACTGAATGAAATGACTGAATACTTACCTGGGCTTTCATTTCTGCTAAAAGAAATAGGAAGAACAAGGAAAATTTCAAGAGAAATCCAAAGCATCAAAATGGAGCCAAAAGGTTGAGCACACTATCACTTTCTGACAACAGTAAACGCTGAGGGGGGGGGGGGTGTAAAACTTGGAAAACAAAAATTATTTATTCTCTGCAACAGTGCCATGACTGTGCTTTTACATAATTAATAATCACTTCTGAAAAATTGGCATTTGGCACCAGTGTGTTTCAAATAAACACTTTGGGAACATGTGTGAAATCCTAAGGCTGGTTTTCCTGCCAATTAGGCGAGTTTGAGGAGGGGTGGGGGTTTTTGTTTTTTGTTTTTTGAAATAAAAACCAAGAAGTGGAGGAAGACTGGGGGGACAAAACAAAAATACAGAACAAAAAGTCATCATTAAAACCAACAGCACAAATCAACAGGTCAGACACTACAAGGCTGACATAGACTCAAGTGGTTTATAAAACCTATAAAAAGCCTACACCAGCAAATCTGTGGCTCAAAAGCTGAAATGTCACTGATGGAAGAGTAAGGAACAACATTTTAGCTGGAAACCAAATCCTGGGAAGAGAACCACACACGCCAATGGGAATACCTGAAATTCAACATTTTTAAAAGCTCCAATCCCCAATATAATAAGGAAAAACTAATTCATAGAAGATTCAATCAATCCATAGAATTGCAAGTGGCTGGGCAATCTCTCTCTCCCCTACCAAGCATCCCATTCAATCACGTCTTCCATACCTACACAACACCTGTGTGCACTGCTGAACTCTATGCAGATTCCTTGTGGAACAGCAGTTCCCCATCTCTACTGTCTCTCCCTACTGTGCAGGAAGTAGGTCTTGCTGTGCTATTTTATTACCATTGTGTATGTCAAATGGTATAGAGCAGATATGTAGAAATGTAGGGGTCTCTAGTTCCCTTTCCCTTTGCAAACAGAGGCTTCAGAGGCTCATGTCTCGGGATAATTCTCCTATGTGTACAGAATCTTTTATGCCGAATCTGTGGCCTCAACCGGCTTAATCATGTGGTCCGGTTTGTTTCCAGCTGCATAGTGATCCCACATTTGAAGGTAAAGACGTTCTAGTTCCATTGTGTACTGTTTGGTGTTGAAAAGAGGGCTGGATATTCTCTGCTTCCAGACTTTGCCACGGATTTTCTTCAGGCTGGGTGAAAGAGAGGAGAGAAAGAGAGAGATGGAGAAAGAGATAATAAAATCAAAACCAATAAAAAACCCCAATTAGGCCTTAGAACTAAGGTACACTTTTAAAATCAAATCCCTGAGCATCGGTTTCTTTCTCATTTCATACAGTTCTCTTCTCTGGTCTGTCTCCTATAGCCTCATTGTTGAAAAGGGTCAGGGACCTTCATTCAGTGATAGCACTTAAAATCCTGACACCCTTCCCCCTAAGCACTTGAAATATGATTTATTTACAAAAAGTATACAAGGGGCAGCTAGGTGGCGCAGTGGATAAAGCACCGGCCCTGGATTCAGGAGTCCCTGAGTTCAAATCCAGCCTCGGACACTTGACACTAGCTGTGTGACCCTGGGCAAGTCACTTAACCCCCATTGCCCGCAAAAAAAACCCAAAACCAAAACCAAACAAACAAACAAAAATGGGGGGGGGGGGCAAGTCACTTAACCCCAATTGCCTCACTAAAAAAAAAAAAAAAAGTGTACAGGGGGCAGCTAGGTGGTGCAGTGGATAGAGCACCGGCCCTGAAGTCAGGAGTACCTGAGTTCAAATCCGGCCTCAGACACTTAACACTTACTAGCTGTGTGACCCTAGACAAGTCACTTAACCCCAATTGCCTCACTAAAAAAAAAAAAAAAAGTGTACAGGGGGCAGCTAGATGGCGGAGTGGATAGAGTACCAGCCCTGGAGCCAGGAGTACCTGAGTTCAAAGTCAGCCTCAGACACTTAACACTTACTAGCTGTGTGACCCTGGGCAAGTCACTTAACCCCAATTGCCTCACTTAAAAAAAAAAAGTGTACAGCCAAGACACCATGCATGTTCTTTCTTTATTTCACCCAACTTCTTTCTATCTTGTAAATGTTTGGAGGAAAAAGAAAGACCTCTGTCAATTAGAATGTAGAGGACAGCAGCAGGTCAAGTCATACTGAAAACAAACCTGGCATTCACATTTTTCGGACACATGTTAAACAGGTTAAGAATAATGCCAAACCTTTGCAAAGGTCTCTTTAAATTCTTTATTTCCTCCCTCCACTTTAGCCAGGAAAAAAATTACTTACTATTCTAGATCAGTCCCCAGTTTCACAGCAATATCTTCATACTCTTGCCTGTTTTTTGCAATAAGCTCAAGACAACCAAGGCAAGTGAGCTGGGAGGCAGCAACTCGAGAAGCAAGAGTCTCTCCTGTAATTGGAAGGGTAACACTTTAGGTTTCTTACAGAAAGTCTCCTATTTAAGTAGGACTTGGAAGATGAATCATCCTTAACGGACAGCAGGCCATCTTAAGAAATTAGACTCACTTGCCTTCAAAGTTCTCCCTAAGACCCGCCCCGCAACAAAGCCAAACAGAGCAGGAGGCTTACCTGGCATAGTCACCATGGGGGTCCCTGCCCACAGCACGTCCATGCCAGTGGTGTGCCCATTACAGAGTGGGGTGTCTAGGCAAACATCAGCTAGCTGACCTCGCCTCACATGCTCCTCTTTGGGAGCAACTGGAGAAAAGATGATCCGATTCTGGGGGAGGCCCATGTTCTGTGCATACTGCTGAATGTTGGGTTCTCCTACAGCTGGGAAACGCAACAGCCACAGCACACTATTGGGAACCCGCTTGAGAATCTGTAAACCAGGAGAAGAAAAGTAACCTTTGCTTTACTGCTTCATCCCCAAGAAGCACCATTTTCTGCCATCTTCACTTTCTCCTAAGAAGGGATAAGGAAAAGGGCAGTTTTCCATTTGAAACACCACTGGGAAACCACTGGATGACAATGAACATCATTTCCTTCTAGGCTGGTAGAAGGTCATTCAATTTGATCTGGCTTCTTTTCTTCTCCTGAACAGCCCCTTCTTTCCTCCTCCCACCAAAGGAAGCAAAACTCTGCCTCTTCTCAACTGTTTCAGAAATGCTTTAAGGGATTTTTGTCAGGGGACAACTTAAGGCAGTCTGGAGGTTGTCAATGTTAATAGCAATTTTCCCAAAAGAAGCACACAACAGAGGGCCAGCTGGGTAGCACTGCAGTGGATAAAGCACTGGCCATGGAGCCAGCCTCAGACATTTGACACTTACTAGCTGTGTGACCCTGGGCAAGTCACTTTAACCCTCATTGCCTCACAAAAAATAAAAAAATTTTTAAAAATAATAATTTTTTTAAAAAAGCACACACATACTTCCCATTTCAAACTTTAGAAACAAACTTAAGCAGGCAAAGGCTTCATTTCATCAGATTCTACTCTATGCAATCTGCCTCCCACTCCTGTACTCAAAACACACAACCACAGTAACCCTAAAAATTATTCCAGAGTCTATATATTGTCTAGAAAAAGCAAAAAGCCCCCAGACTATATTAACTAAACTGTTAGTCCTGCAACAGAGAAGAACAGCCTGACTGTGTGACAAAGTGAACAGAACAAAGCAGCCGCAGATACTCACATTTGCCCACATCTGCAATGTGGAGGGGTCAATTTTATACAGCTGGTTAAAGTTACAGTACACAATGGCATCCTCGGGTAACCCATACTGAGATCGAGTGGTAACAATAATGGTCCGGGGAACCTCCTCTCCTGTGGCAGCCTTGTTGTTGATCTGCAACAAAAACAAACACAGCCACTAAAGTTCCTATTTCACAAAATGATGAAACTTTTTTCCACAAAATTATAGATTCAAAGGCTATAACCTGGTCATCACTCAGAGAGACTTGGAAAGACAGCTAAACTGGATGCTGAGAAGTCCTGAGTTCGAGTACTGCTTCTGACCCACCCTGGCTATGTGACCCTGGGCAAGTGCCTTAGACAATCCCTAAGAATAAATTATACAGGGGCAGCTGGTGGCACAGTGGATAGAACACCGGCCTTGTATTCAGGAGGACCTGAGTTCAAATCTGGCCTCAGACCCTTGACACATACTAGCTGTGTGACCCTGGGCAAGTCACTTAACCCCCATTGCCTCACCAAAAAAAAAAAAAAAAAAGAATAAATTATACAGCATGTGCTAGCCTGCACAGGAACAACACACACACACAGGGGCCTATCCCTCCATCTAGTCATCAGGTGAACAGTCAACTCCATTGATATCAAACCAAGAAGTCACTAAATGGAAAGCTAATTAAAACTGAAACATGTGGGGCAGCTAGGTGGCACAGTGGATAAAGCACCGGCCCTGAATTCAGGAGTACCTGAGTTCAAATCCAGCCTCAGACACTTGACACTAGCTGTGTGACCCTGGGCAAGTCACTTAACCCCCATTGCCCCACAAATAATAATAATAATAATAAAAACTGAAACATGCAATAATGTTACTTCTTGATATGGTTGTGGGGAAAAAACAAAAGTTTCAAGAAATAAAAGTTTTGCCAGGACCAAAATCCCTGTTGCTTTTGTGCTGTTTGGGGATTTTTGAGAACTAGTAGTACACTGTCAGAAGATAAACAGCACAGCAGGTGCACAGAAGACCATAAGACCATGAACAGGGAGGGAAGAGACTCATGCAAGAGAGGGCAAGGCCATCTGGGAAAGAATTAACATTTCCATGAACAAAAAAGACTGGGTAGTCCCAGGGGTCCTTCCACAAGAAACAGACCATGACCAAAAATGCCCAACTGAATAGCACACACTTGGTACACTTCCCTCCAGGAAGAAGGGAGACAGAAGCGAATTACCAGAATCCTCCAAGAGCTAAGGGGGCATCTATCTCATCACTGCTAGAAGGAGCAACCTGAGAAAAGGAATGAAAATCAAGGCTCCCACCTTTCCGACTTGGCCACTGCTTACAGGGTAAAGCCAAAACTATCATGAGGCCTTTAAGGTCTCAATGCCCCTAATCAACTTCAAACCTCAAAAGTACATTCCTATTCCAGTCCAGCCAGTCTGTCTAACCCATTCTCCAAACTCCATGCCTTTTGTTTTGCCCATCCTGAAATTTCTTCTACCTCAATCTGCCTTATCTTTTGAGCTCCAGTTAAAGTCCTTCCTCTTCCTTTAATGGGGGTGGGGGGAGGGGGGGTGAATTTGCTGCCAAGATGCTGCATTGTTTCACACCTCTGGTCTGGCTCACCCATTCTCCTAACCTACTCTTGCATGACACTGCTACACCAGTCTCACGTGTATGTTTTGACTCCTGAGTGCCACTTTTGTGGCAATCTTCTGAGTGGCCAACACTTCCACACATCTGCTCCAAGTGGAAGGCATAATTTGAGTAAATTTACAAGAAAAACCAGCAGTGACCTGCCGGGCCTCACCTGAGTAGTCGCCAGTCCATTGCTAATATTGAATCCATTGATTGTTATTTGAATTTGTCCTCTGTTAATCATTTCAATCACAGCTTCTGCAATAGTATTCATGGGAATAACTGGCATACTGAGAGCTGAGTTGCTGTCTGCATTGTCTCCTCCATCAGGGCACTTCATCTAATAAATAATGATCATAACAATGAGGAGCTAGCTCACCAATGATAGCTCTTTAAGGTTCACAGAACATATTTCTCAGAACAAGTTAATACCCTAAATAGGTAGACTCTCTCACCTTAACAATTTTGACATCTGGTAGACTATCAAGAAATGCCTTGAGGTCAATGCCATTCAGAACGATCCGGTTGTCATAAATGTGTCCATTGGATTTGAAATCAATCACTGCTTTTTTCTGGGGGGGAGGGGGGGTGGAAGAAGGAGGTTTCATTAAGGGAAATGCACAAGAGCATTTCTTTCAGTTTTGCCCAAACCGAAAGAAAAGACTAGATCTGCATTTCCCAAACCCGTGTTCTCTACAAACCTTCAGGTGAGGAAACATGTTGGCATGATCACCAATAAAGAAAGTGTTGGGCATATAAGCCAATTTCTCTGAGTACTGCTCAGCAACCTCAGCTGGAGAAGTTTCCTGATCTGTGATAATATAATCCATAAAAAGTGCACCACTAGTCCCAGGGTATCCCAGCCACATTGCCTACAAAAATCCAATCAAAACAATTACTTGTTAAAAGCAAGAAATCTTCATGCAAAATGCCAAAAAGGTCCCAATAATATGAACACACTAAACCAAGAATTCACTTATTTAGTAAGAAGACACAGACTAAAAACAACTTTAAAGGCTCCTGCCCCACTCACTCCCTTGGAGAACACAATGGCCAGAGTAGTGTTTGTTTTTTAAGTAAGTTCATGGTCCCTGCACACAGAGATCTGTGGCTTTTAGCCAAAATACTCTATCTAATTGATCTGGAATAGCAAGTGCTAGAGGGCAGGTGTTCTGACATCATCTTCACAGAATCTGAACACTTCCTGGGCAGTGCTCAACATTTAACACTACCTGAATAGGAGCTGGCCTCAGAGCAAAGAGCTCGTTGCGTGCACCCTTGGTATAGCCATTCATATTCACAAGGATGTGGATCCCATCTTGATGAATCCTATCTGCTGCTTTCCCATTACATGGAATCTAAGGAGGGAAAAAGTCTGTTCAGCATATCAGGTAGAGAATGTTGTTTTACAAAGTATAAAATGCAAAGAATTCAGTTTCTCATGAAGGCCTGTTAACATTGGAGACCCACTAGCCAAGAAATTGGTGGGAAAACTTCCCATGAATCTGCTATACCTTGAAAAGCACCACAAAACATGGCACGAGAAGGGTTCATAGAGGCCACCCCTGTCAACGTCATTGATTCCCACTGCCCACATCTAAGAAGGTCAGAGTGAACAACAGATTCCAGCAAAAAGGAAAAACCAAATTTCCATCATGAGCAATTCAGTCCTTAACTTCCCACACACTTGTCCCAACCACACTCTGTGGTTGGGAGCAATAGAAAAACTAAAAACAGGGCAGGGGAGAAGGAGGCCAGGAGAGAAGTAAAAAATCACAATGGATGTGGGTCCTTAGGTGTTCCACTCATTACTCCCCCAAAGCACCATTCTATTACACTGGTGTTATGGTGTGGGTTTTTTTGATTCTCTCGATATGGGAAAATAGCTGCTCAAGTACAAGTAAAACCAATCTTGCCCCCATGGTTATTAAGAATTAGAAAGATTGGGCAAGATCAAAAGCCAGTTTCCATCTGCACTTTTTATTGTTATTTAATACCACATGCAGACATACAAATGAAACTTTGCCTGAGACTATCAGAAAGGCTCACCTGAGAAAGATCAATGAAATGATTTGCTTCTGCCATCACCTTCACACGAAAGTTTGTGCCATCATCTGGACTAAGGGCATAACAGAACACCTGGAAATCAAGCACAATGTTAGCAGTGCCCTAAAAAAGCAGACACAACTCAGACTCATGTTGCTTCAAAAACATTTTGTTCAGTCATTTCAGTCATGTCTGACTCTTCATGACCCCATCTGGGGTTTTCTTGGCAAAGATACTGAAGTGATTTGCCATTTCCTTCTCCAGTTCATTTTACAGATTAAGAAACTGAGGCAAATGGGGTTAAATGACTTGCCCAGGATCACTCAGGAAGTTTCTGAGGCCAGATTTGAACTCAGGTCTTCCTGACTCTACCTACTTCACCACCCAGCTGCCAGTTTGAACACATAGTTCCTAGGTGTAAATACGTCTCAACCAAATGATCTGAAAGGGGATTCAGGCAAGGGTTCTGGGTTCCACTTCCGAACTGCATCAGCAGACCATCTTAAAAACTTGAGCCAATCCAATAGAATCAGAATCTCAAAGTTGGGAGATAAAGGAGTCAACTAGTCTAATGTACACAATCAAGAATCATGCCCAACAAACTTTCTTCCAAGACCTCACATGTGTTGGGGAGTAGGGGTGGGGGGGGACTGACACTACCAACCACCCTGAGACAGGCCCATTCCACCATTCCACCTCTGGATAGCTCAAACTGTAATGAAGTGTTCCCATACAACAAACCCAAGTTTGCTCCACACACAGACCCCCTCGACTGATCACCATCCTGATTGTCCTGTTCCCAATATACTACAGCCTATAAAATGTTCTTCCTGAAAATGTGTTACCAGGAATTGAACACAATATATTCCTTGTGTGTTCTGAGCAGGAAAGAGTGTGGGTAGGGCAGGACAGTAGAAGGCATTCCTCTCTCACTGCAACCTATCCTTTTGTGACTTCCATTTTCATACTAACTCATTCTTTATCTCCTACCCCCACTTCCCCCAACATTCTCCCTCCTTTACTCTGACTACTGACCTCCCCTAAGTCCCAACTCAAATCCCACTTTCTAGAGAAAGCCTTTCCCCATCCTGGTTAATTCCAGTGCCTTCCCTCTGTCAGTTATTTCCTGTTTCTCCTGTCCATAGCTTGCTTCCTATATATGTTTGCATGTTGTCTCCCCCATTAGATTGTGAGCACCTTGAGAGCAAAGACTGTCTTTGCCTCTTTCTGTATCCCCAGTGCTTAGCACAATGCCTAAACACCTTATCATGTGTTTAAATACTTATTGAATGAATGCTTCCATTTCACTAAAATCCCCACATGTATTGGAAAACCTGCTGTCTGTCCACAGGTCCTTCTCTTTAGCACTCTTATACTTGGGCTCCATGAGACTTTACATATATATCTAACAAGTTTCACCTTAGATTCAACCCAGAGTTGTAACTTATCAAGATCTTTCTGGATCCCGACTCAAGTAACACAGTAAATCCAGACATTATCTCTAAATAATCAAATAATTGAAGAGAAAACTGTTGCCCTGAGCAAGAACCCAAAACATTCCTGAATTTCTTCTAGTTACCACTTTCTCTTTTCTGGTAAGAAAACGCCCACAAGTCCTGTGAGCAAAGAAATAAGGAAGTGAGGGGCAGAAAAGAAATGCCAGTTACTCAAGTTATTTTAGCAAACTTGAAATCCTCACTCAGCTGAGGTACGTTTCGACTTCTGGCATCCGTGGTACTGCCCTAGACCACATGTCCCTAGATCTGGCTTTCATTAATAAGTCCCCCACTGAAAAGTTGAGACCAGAATTCAAGCAACTTGTTTCAAGTCAAACCCAGGTCACTGACTATAAATCCATGCTGCCTCACCTCTATCAATGGATCCTAGTTTATGTCCCTGACAAAACCCACTTCTGTGGCTGCCACATAGGAAGCACTTCATGCTCGATGCTTACCTCAAATTTATCCGAGTTATGCATCCCTGGAATAGACTGCATGAGATGGGAAGTTGGATGGTTTCCAAAGTCCGAACTCACATACCCTACACGAAGTCGTCCTTCACTGACTTTCAAGTCTTTTGGATGCTCATATGGTGGCTTGTGGAGGACATTAATCTAACAAAGAAATCCAATACACATTAGTCAAGTCTAAAAAATCCCTACTTCACATATACAAGTCAAAACACCAAGTCTTCCTACTTTATTTATAGAGCAAATTCAGTGCAACCCGGAAACCCTAAATCTATGCAATGTGCCTTACACGATAATCCACCCGAGAGCCATGAAGCAACTCCAGTAGCTTTGAGACTACTCTGAAACGACACCCACACCTCTGTCACCTCTGCAAAAAAGGGTTTGACCCACTCTGCCCCAACCCTTGAAAGTAACCATTCAACAAAACCATTTCAGCATCCGAGCGAGAATTACTAATATGCCTGAAGTGGTTCATAAAGGACCATAAAAGAGCAGTCAACAGGAACAAATGAAGTTCAGACCCATTAAAAAGACCCCACCTTGTCCAAGCAGAGGTTCCCATGCCTCTCAGCAATAGCCTTCCTAAAGCCATGAGAAAGAGGATATAGCATGCTGTGATGAGGATGCACAGAAGGTAGCCTATTCTTCTCCAGCTGGTCAGCTACAATACTAACTAATTTCTTCATCCGTTCATCGTAGTCAGTCCAGTCACAGACAATCTAAAAAGGTTTAAAAAAAAAAAGTTAATTCAATAACCTTAAACACAGGATTTAACTTTTGATAAATGAGTCATCAGGCCAGTCTCACAGGCCTTACCTGCAGGCAATGGGCCAAGTTACAGTAAGCATCAGGAAAGTCAGGTTTTAGTTTCAGAGCAGTTCGGTAAGAAGCAATTGCTTCTGGAATGTTACCTGAATCCTATGAGTGGAAGGAAAAAAATATGAGGGCTCCAAAAAATGAAAGAAGAAAGAGAAAAAGAGACAGAGACAGGCAAAAAGAGGGAGAGAAAAAGAAATCAAGAGAAAAATTATCCTGTTACCTTGTGAATAGAGGCCAGATTGCTGTGTGCATCAGCAAAGGCTGGGTTAATCTGGATGGCCCGGGTGTAACACTGCAAGGCCCCCTGAACATCCTGCATCTCCTTCAAAGTGTTTCCCATGTTGGAATAAGCATCGGCAAAGGTAGGACTGATCCTGAGTTAGAGAATCAAAATCATCCCTTTTCTTTTTAAAGAACTGAAAATCTTTCATTTCCAATGAACATTTTCACATGTTCAATTGCCTCTGTCTTCCTGCTAAAAGCCACTTGAGCATTTTGTGCTGGCCCAAACCCGTATGTTTGCAGTTTGCAGACTGAAATGTTTCCCATGCTTTAGGCTTTACTGTGGCGCTTACCAGAATTCTAGGCTCTAAGTCCTTACCTAATTGCCTCCTTATAATGCATCAGGGCTTCCTGCAGTTTCCCCTGCTGTTGTAACACACTTGCTAAATTTGAATGGGCAGCAGCAAACTCTGGGAACACCTAGAAAAAGTCATCAGAAATGGCTGAGATTGGGTTTGTGTTCGCACTATTTTCACTAATCACCAACATCTTCCCCCCATGCCATCCCCAGCCATTCCTCCAACATAGAGGACCCCCAGTTCCCAACTTCTCCAAGGGTTCCCCTCCTGTCTGTTGGCCACATTGATCCCCCAGGTCACAAACTGCTCATCTAATACCATCTTGGGAA
The DNA here is from genome assembly GCF_019393635.1 of Dromiciops gliroides. NCBI lineage: Eukaryota > Metazoa > Chordata > Mammalia > Microbiotheria > Microbiotheriidae > Dromiciops > Dromiciops gliroides. The sequence continues at coordinate 3,369,193 of NC_057867.1, read as the reverse complement.
TTCTCTCATTCTTTTTTTTTTTTTAAGTGAGGCAATTGGGGTTAAGTGACTTGCCCAGGGTCACACAGCTAGTAAGTGTCAAGTGTCTGAGGCCGGATCCGAACCCAGGTACTCTCGACTCCAGGGCCGTTGCTCTATCCACTGCGCCACCTAGCTGCCCCGAATTCTCTCATTCTTACTCAATTCTATCAGTGTATCTTGTCCCTCCACTAAAAGGGGCTCCTTGAGGATCATATCCTTGTTCTTCTCCCACACAGGACCCAGCACAGTTATTATAAACCAGGAGACACTCAAAACCGAAAATACCTTCTCAAAACTATCTACTCTCCTAGGAGTGGCAGCTAGGGAGCACCACGATCAATAAACTTTGGATCCAGGGGCAGCTAGGTGGTGCAGTGGATAAAGCACCAGCCCTGGATTCAAGAGTACCTGAGTTCAAATCCGGCCTCAGACACTTGACACTTACTAGCTGTGTGAACCTAGACAAGTCACTTAACCACCATTGCCCCGCCAAAAACAAAAACAAAAAAACACCTTTGGACCCGAAGTCCAAGAAGAACAGAATTTAAATTTGACCCCAGACCCTTACTAGCTGTGTGACCCTCAGCTTCTTCATCTGTAAAATGATAAGAGTCAAAAGCAATCCTAACCCTTCCGACTCTAACCTGAAACTCGTTTCTAACCCTAACCCTAAAAATGAGAACATTTAGAGCACCTACCTCCTAGGGTTATTATGAGGATGAAATAGGGCTCTGTAAACCTTCAAGTGCTATAGAAATGCTAGCTAGCTCAGATCACTCAACTATACTCAAGCTGCCAAGCTCCATTATCATATATGATATAACCCGCCGCCATCAACATACTTCAAGTGCTTTACGATACAGGCGAACTGCTTCTTCTATATTCCCCTGTTCTCGTTTAATGTTGGCCAAGTTATTTAGAGAGTCTGCATGGGTGGGACAAAGACGGAGAGCTGTATTATAACAATCCTCTGCCTCAGCAACCTAGAAAATGAAATAGAGATTATTCAGAAGCCAACAAATCTCAGAGTCACTGTTGTCTGGAGAATCAGTTTCTTTCCAAATGTCCTACCATCACTCCCATCATTCCAACCATCCCTTTGCCCCACCCATGTGAAAAAAACAGTACCTGGTATATAATAAATACAGGGCATTCCCTAGTCCCCTACCAAATACAAACTGAATCTTGCTTTCTACCTTTACCTCCAAGTCACTACTAATGAAAAAGCGTGCTGCTTTTGGGGGCCTACCAGCTTACTAAGAAAGAAAGAAAAGAATCTTCCTTACACTGCCCTTCTCTTTCAAAGCGTTGGCTAGGTTGCAGTAAGCATCTGGAAAATGTGGTTGTAGCTCAATAGCACGCCTGTAGGTGTCTATTGCAAGGTCTATGAGGCCTTGTTCATAGTATACACACGCCAAGTTGCCATGCACCACAGCATGATTAGGGCTCAGGCTCAGGGCTCGAAGGTAGGCTGCTACAGCTCTGTAAACATAAAAACACATTTATAACATCCAATAGGTGAAAAAGATGCTTCATTTCATTCTAAAGCAGCAAACTTTGTTCCAGGCAACACACTACAAACACACACACACACACACACACACCAAAAAGATTTTGACCTCAGAAGGAATGTACTTTCCACACACACTCTCCTAACATAAAAAATATTCCACACTCCATATGGGAGACTTGGTCTTTCCTTATTAACAGATAGGAATTAAAAAGGGGAGTACATCTGTGCAAATACCCTCCCGAAAGGTGCCCCCTGTGCTTGGGCACAGTGGCTCACCCTGCTATGTTGCAGTAAGACAAATCTCATCTAAGTTCTCTGCTGGATTGGAGGCAAGTCAATCAATCCTGCCTATTTAACTGTAAGGCACAGGGATTGGGGGCAGGGGAGGCAAGTAGAGTTTGATTTATTTCAACCAACCCCTGTCACATCCTAATTAATAATATCTCAAAGTATAAAAGAACCTCCAAAATGAAGAAATTTCTTTAAAAACTATCTAACTCTTTACACAAGGGAACACACTTATCCATATTAAATCAAAATGAAAAGGCGTGGAGCGGGCTAAATCACTGACCCTGGATTCAGGAAGACCTGAGTTAAAATCCAGCCTCAGACACTTGACACTTACTAGTAGCTTGTGTGACCCTGGGCAAGTCACTTAACCCTCATTGCCCCACCAAAAAAAAAGAAAGAAAGAAAATGAAAAGGCAATTCTTTCATAGCAAAGCATGGCTCCTTAAAAACACAGCATGAAAAAGGGGAAGACATCATGGCAGGTCACTCTTGGATCCCTTAACACTAAGATTTAAGGTATGCATGGTATCAGAATTACCTTAAAACAGAATTGCCCTTCCTCTTTCTTTTTCACTTCTCTGCTTTTCTCTTTTTCATGTTGTGCCCTTGAGCCCATTTGATGTCTATACTACTAGCTCCCGAGCATCTTTTTGAGAGTAAGGACTAGGTTTGGGATTATCACTTTCCTACCATCTTCCAGGCTCCTACCTGAAAGCACTATGTAAACATCAACTAATATCATTGGCTGAGTGAGGAATCACTATATAACAGCCAACAAGAGATCAATGAATGCCATGAAATAACTGGCAAATTCCCCTGGAGAAAAAACAATGATACATGAACTAAAAGACTTGTGAAGTATTAGTAAGAGAGCCCAAAGAAAATCGGGCTATTTCTATAATCATTGTTTCTAACAATGTTCCCATACCTGTCAAATATACGTGCCTCCTTTAGGACATTTCCCAAATTGATGTATGCATCAAGAAAATTGGGGTCAAGTGTCACCGCCTAAAAATAAGAGAGATATTTAGATAATGTACATTGCCCCAGTTTGTAAGAATTAGATAAAATGTTTGCAAGAACTCCTCAAATGTTTCTTTTTTTTTTCTTTTTTTTTTTTGTGAAGCTTAAGGTCTTTTAATTTGTCAAAACAGTTTTCAAGAAATTGGGTGTAACAACACTGGAAAAAATCACTGTCCGAATCAAGTCTTTCTCAAGCTCAAATGATGAGACCAAGGAATGAAGGACTAGGAGCAGTGGCTATCAAACTCTTCATGGCTAACTTCTTCATCCCTGTGTCCTTGTATAGTATTCAGGAAATAGTAATATTAGGATGGAGCTGATAGGTGGTACAGTGTATAAAGCCCAGGACCTGAGTTCAAATGCAATCTAAGAATGTCTGGGTAGGTATATGTGCAAAATGAAGGTGACAATAATAGCACATACTTCATAGGATTGTTGTATGAAACCTTCAAGCATTATGTCCATACTATCTATTATTATTATAAAAGAAAATGGGGGCAGCTAGGTGGCTCAGTGGATAAAGCACTGGCCCTGGATTCAGGAGGACCTGAGTTCAAAGCCAGCCTCAGACACTTGACACTTACTAGCTGTGTGACCCTGGGCAAGTCATTTTTTTTTTTCACTCTTAGAATAGAATTTTATTTTCCAAAATATATGTAAAAACAAATTTTAACATCAATTAAAAAAAAAATTGTTCCAACTTCTCTTCCTCCTCTATTCCCACCCCCACCCACTAGAACTCAAGCATTTCAAAATAAATTATACATGAGTAGTCATGGAAAACATTCCCACATTAGCTAGGTTGTGAGAAAAAAACAGTCAAAAAACTCCCAAAACTTCAGACTGAGGAATTGTCAAAGAGAAAAAGCATTTTTTTTTTAAATGTGTTTCCAGGGGCAGCTAGGTGGTGCAGCGGACAGAGCACCGGCCCTGGAACCAGGAGCACCCGAGCCCAAATCCGGCCCCACACACCCAACACCCACCAGCCACATGACCCTGGGCAAGCCACCCAACCCCAATTGTCTCACCAAAAAAAGAAAAAAAAAAAAAGAAAAGAAAAAAAAATGTGTTTCCATCTATTTCAGATACTATCACTTCTTTCTCTGTAGATGGGTTGCCATTTTCATAGTCCTTCAGTCCTCAAATGTTTCTTGAGTACAAGATAGCACCTTCAATTATGGGCTAAAATTTATAAAATTATTATACTTTCATTTCTTGTATTTTTTTACTACTCAATGAATATGATGAGCAAGAAAACTTAAACCATGGAGTCTACAGTTCTCATTTTAATGAGGAAGAGACCATGGTCCCAAGAAACAAAGTAACTTTTTTTTCCTACTTTATTTCATTCTTTATAATAAGGGATGCAACCATTAATAAGTTCCAAATGACTAATCTTGGAACAGAATTCCTCTCTCAAGAAAGAGATGAATCACAATAAGGGTACACATTTTGTCAGATGCAATATCACAAGATTTTGCTTAACTTTTTTGTCTAGGGTAAGGTACCAAGGGGGAGAGAATTTTTGGAAACAATTACCGTGTAAGGAAAGGACTATCTTTAAAAGCATACAAAAGATAGAAACAAATATCAGAAAAGCTAAACTGTAGCAAAGCAAAGGCTTGGGGATACTAAGGAATACTAAGGGGGGGGAGGCAGGGGAAGGAGATTGCTTTTAAAGATTCAGTGGGTGAAACAAGATGATCAAAGAAGGGCTAAGACTGATGCTTAGGGAGAAAGGGCTTATAATGGGCAGAGAGAAAGTAGGATTGCTTTAAAAAATAAGTAGATTACTAAAAACTACAAGCCAAACTGAGTCCTGGAAAAAATAAATTATTAAAGGAGCTGTCTATAAGGATTCAACCTAACATTTCTTCCTTTGACTAGATTACTAGCTTGGTATATCAGGAGAATGCCACAGACAGATTAAATATAAAATTAAATAAGTCCCTCAGAAAATGCTTACAAACAAGACAAAGGGAAAGGGACATGGGCTAAACAGCAGCACACTTAAGCAAATGTGGTTCAACGACCATACCAAAAAAGTGATCAATAGATCTTTATCAACCTTGATGAGAGTTCTTTAACAGAATGCCTCCCATATCTACCCTTGACCCTCAAACCTGGTTATAGAGGAAGAGGACCCAAGTTCAAATCCTGCCTGATAACACCGTACCCCAAGACATTCACTGTTCAAATCACTGAACATCTCTAGGGCTCCTTTTCCCAGAGGATAGACATGCTACCCACCTCCTGACAAAGACATGAGGAACTTATAACATAGAATGAAACATGTATTTTAATGTTGAGCCAACGTAGGAATTTGTATCGCTCGACTATGTGTGATTGTTACAAAGGTTTTATTTATCTTTTCTCTCAATTTGGGGGTTGGGATGGGGAGCTAGGGATAAAGAGAAAAAAGGATCATTGAAGCAAGTTTTTGTGATGCTTCAGACAGACAGCCAGGAAAGAATCATGGACAAACAAGACTGCTTTGAATTTAACATGATGAACTCATCATATACTTAAAAAGAAAAGTAAGCTGCATAGAAGAGATTTGTAATTCCATGGACCACCCTCTCTTCCTGTTCTATTGTGTATATGACCATTTGAGTTGGTGTTTAAGTTCAGAATTTTTTTAAAAAAGGAAAAAAAATACCATAAAAGAAGGGTTGTATGTACTAAGCGGAAGGTCTCTGAATCTGAGCTTTTAATTGATTGGTCTTATTGTCAAGTTTGTGGAGGATATGAAATCAGGGGCTAAAAACATGTTAGATTTAAAAACAGAAACTAAAATGAGGAGATAAATGGCTTTGGTAAAAAAGAAAAGCCGTTTTACAGGTAACAAGCTGAGGAAAAAAAGGACCAGTTAATGTGTCTTCCAGCATTAACAGAAGCCGAGTTTCAAGAATCTCTCTGGGTACCATCTTAAGGAACACACCAACAGTGTACACACACAAGTGAAGGCAGCCAGAATAGTGAAGATGGAGGGCAGCTAGGTGGTGCAGTGGATAAAGCACCGGCCCTGGAGTCAGGAGTACCTGAGTTCAAATCCGGCCTCAGACACTTGACACTTACTAGCTGTGTGACCCTGGGCAAGTCACTTAACCCCCATTGCCCCACAAAAAAAAACCAAAAACAATCATAACCATCCAAAAAGTGCAATGGGCTATCTGGAGTCATGGGCGCTTGTCCATGACAAAAGAAGTTAAAAGCACGAGGGGATTCTGTTCAAGTTGGTCACATATCAATTAAGCATGTATTTCTTAAGCACTTCCTACTTAAGCTCTTCAGACTGACTTCCCAATAATTCTAACCATCAAACACGAACTGACTTGAAGTGTAGCTATGTAAAGACCCAATTGTCTAATCTAATTTCTAACTAATCCTTTTAGAGTAATCACAAGACTCCCTACAACGGCCTATAAGGGCTTGCATTTCATGTAAGGGAAATTGTAACCATTTTCGACAGCCACTACCCAAAGTTACTGTATTATTCCTTGGTAAAGTCTATATTTAGAGTTGGGAAAATCTGCTACAGTTTTTTTTTTTAAATAACACTTCTGGAGTTACTGTATTACTCCTCACAATGTCCTAAATGAGCTTTTCACTTCAAGTTGGAGAAATTCAAAGTCTGACACTTGGAGGACTGGGCACAGAGGAGAGCATGGAGAACAATCGTAGGAAGTTACAAAGAAGCGTATTTCAGCTGATATCTAGAAGTCTGTCTTGAAATCGGAGCTATCCAAAGTGGATCGGCTCAGGGCAGTGCTTTCCCCCTCCCTGGAGTGCTCGTCATGTCAGATACACTGTAGTAGGGGCTTCTTCAGGCATGCCACAGAGGTCTCCTCCAACTCCTGCTCTGTGCAACTGTTGCTTTAAAAGAAAAATGACCCTAACAGACTTCATAGTTCAACTCAGCAGCTTTGCTTTGAGGACAGCCCAATTTCAAGGGAAATGCGAAACCAGTCACCATAGGGAGTCACTCCCAAAGCTCAGGCAAAAAGCCAAATGGGGGGTGGGGGTAGGGCAGCACATCTGGGTAGATACTTCCCTAGACATGTGAACAGGCTGAGTAAGAAGCCCTGGTGACCGATGGTCTTTCCAGCCCTAGAGTGAAGCCAAAGCTTGGGACCACTCATTTTAATGCCTCCAGGAGCCAATATGGAACAGGTGAAAGAGCAGAGTCAGGGGGCCAGATTCAAACCTCAACTCTGGTATTTACTCCCTGTGTGACCTCACTGGGCCTCAGCACTTATGGGATGAAATGCTTCCCATAGCCTTATAGAGGTCACCTAAAACAACTGGATGGAGAAATGACCAAGAAAAGCTTGTATCATCTTCAAGCCTGAGTTTTGGCTCAGAAAATATGTCACCCTTCAAAGGGACCCACATGTACAAAAATATTTATAGCTGCTCTTTACGTGGTGGCTAAGAATTGGAAGTTGAGGGGGTGCCCATCAATTGGGGAATGGCTGGACAAGTTATGGTATATGAATACAATGGAATACTATTGTGCTATAAGAAACGATGAGCAGGAGGAGTTCAGAGAAACCTGGAGGGTCTTGCATGGGCTGATGATGAGTGAGATGAGCAGAACTAGAAGAACATTGTACACAGTAACATCAACAATGAGTGTTGATCTACTGTGATGGACTATATTCTTCTCACCAATGCAATGGCACAGAAGAGTTCCAGGGAACTCGTGATGGAAAAGGATCTCCAAATCCAGGGAAAAAAAAAAAAAAGAACTGCGGAGTATAGATGCTAAATGAACCATACTATTTCTTTTGTTTTTGATGCTGTTGTTTTTTTTCTATTTTGAGGTTTTCCATCATTGCTCTGATTTTTTTCCTCTTATAACATGACTAATGCAGAAATAGGATTCATGTTATTATGTGTGTGTATATATATATATATATATATATATATAACCTATATCAGATTACCTGCTGTCTAGGGGAGGGGGGAGGGAGGGGAGAGAGGGAGAAAAATCTGAAATTGTAAAGCTTGTATAAACAAAGGTTGAGAACTATCTTTACATGTAATGGAAAAAAAATAAAATATTTTATTAATTTAAAAAAAAAAAGAAAACATGTCACCCTTCAAATGATCAATCACCCAAATACAAAAGAACCCCTTGAAAATTCTGTTTGGCCTAGTACAAGCAACATTCATTTGGATTTCTACAGACAAGTACTTTGATCTATCCTACGCTCTGCCTTTTTTAAAAGGCCACTTAGAGAAACTTGGGAAGATTCATAATGCAGTGATATGAGCAGTATTAAGAGAAATTCGTATAAACCACATAAAGTAAGGGCTAATAACTCTCAAAGACTTCAGAATCAAAGACTGATGAAGCATGGGTTTCACCTCTTGGCAGAAATACAGAACAGAATGAATCATCCATTTTCTGTGTTGCTCAACTATTATATGTGTTACAAAGAGGGGGGAGAGCCCTAGGTTTCACAGATAGTATACTGAACAAAAAAAATTCAGAACAGGACAATTATGTTGCCATAGTGTTAAATATATACTTTTTAAAAACTGTATATACCCAGGGATACAACTACTAAGCCCATGTCCCAAAGAAAGCAAAGAAATTTTAAAAAGCTATTAAATAGGCACAAAATTGTTTATAGCAGTTCTTTTTGTTACAGCAAAGATCTGGAAAACTAAGACGGCCCTCATCACTTGGGCACAGCTAAAGGAAATGGGCTCTTACTGCACCCATAAGAAATGATGAAAGGGACAGTTTCAAAGAAAGGCAGAAAGACTTGTATGAACTGCTCCAGGGTGATGGGAGCAGAACCAGAAGAATTTCTTTAATACCAACAACTTGGAAAGACTTAGGAAAGCTGATGAATGCCATGACCAACCATAATTCCAAGAGGACTAAAGATGAAGCAGGCTTCCCACCCACCTGCCACAAAAGGAATGGATGGATTTCAGCATGAGACATATTTTCAGACACAGGCAACATGGAAATCTGCTGTGCTTAAGTATATATACATTTCCTATAAGGGTTTGGTTTTATTTACCAATTGGAAAGAATGGAGGAAGACTATCAATAGGTTGCCAAAAAGAAAATGAAAATAAAAATAAGAGGGTCACTGAAGAATTTTTTTTTAAGATGGACAAAAGATAACAGAAGCCAGAAGGAAACACAGAAGCAAGATTACAAGATGTCTTATAACATGTAACACGTTGGGGCAGCCAGGTGGCACAGTGGATGAAGCACCAGCCCGGATTCAGGAGGACCCTAGTTCAAATCTAGCCTCAGACCCTTGACACTTACTAGCTGTGTGACCTTGGGCAAGTCACTTAACCCTCACTGCCCCACAAAAAAAGAAAGAGCATAAAGTAACATGTTGGGGGGGGGGGGGAGAGAGTTCCCTGTTGAAATGATTATATACTTGAAAAAAAAACCCAAGCTGTACTTCAAAGATTCAGTTTCATGTATAATCCTTTTTTACAGTCTACTTTGAATGTAGAAATGCTTTTTATTTGCTATTAAGTTCAGAACAAAAAAATTCTTAATTGCACATGAACAGCAGTTTATAACTTCATATGTCTGTTTTCTATGTTGAAATTTAATGATTAAGTTCATGAGAAACAAAAAATGTTTTGAATGAAAAGTATCCTAGGAACTGACCCTAAGATCCTAGATCTTGATCTTCAGAGGTTGGCAGAGACCATCTGGCCTAACTGCCTCATTTGAAAGATGACAAAACAAACTCAGCAAAGATCAGTGACTTGCCTGGATTACAAAAGTTCTCAGAAGTATAGCCTCTAACTCAACAAGTTCGTGGTCCAAGATGTCATGTTAGGTGAAGGACCAGAGGCGCAGTCTCAAGGTCACAAAGCATCAATAGCACATCAGGTTCTGGTGATCTTTCTCCTTGAAGGGAGAACGAGGAGCCAGATTTCACTGTACCACAGTCTGGGTTGTATGTAATGGAGTCCTTGAGATAAGACTGGATTGGAAGCCCAGATGAGTCCAGATAACAGAGGGCCTTGAATGCCAACTTAAGGAGCTGGCCTTCATAACAGCACCAGAGGATTTCTGAGCACAGTATGACAACTGATTTAAGCAACAATTCCATATGACCTTGAGTTCAAATCTGGCCTCAGATACTTACTATCTCTCTGACCTTGCGCAAGTCACTTAACTTGTCTGCCTCATTTTCCTTATCTGTTAAAAAAAAAAAAGGGGGGGAGGGGGTGGTATAGTAATAGCATCTACCTCCAAGGTTGTAAGGATAAAATGAGAATATTTGCAAATCTCAAAGGATCATATAAATCCTAGCTATTATTATTATGACCTTAAGCAAATCCCATCAATTCCTTGAGTCCTGCCAACAGGAGGGTATATTATACAGATCAGATGAGACGAGGAACCCAAAAAGGGGCATGGGGGGGGATTCAATACTAAGTATTATGGTGTCATTAAGTGCACAATAGGGGACAGACGAACCATACTACTGATGACTACTTCCTCAACATAAAAATCAGACCCACTGGTAGATTTATTAATCAAGTCTGAGCTACTTTAAATGTCTGCCATATTTGCCTGAGTTTCTAACTAAAGAGTGAATCTGCCTTATACTACCCAGAGATTGCTACCCATTAGAGATGTAGTATGTATCTATGCATACTTGTGTGTATACACATATGAATTTGAATTTGTATATACATATATATATATGTATGCACACATATATAAAAATGACTATACACACCCCATATCTATACATCCATGCAGTCGGTGTATACAGATATTAACGTAATATTAAAGTGTTGGGCTTTCTGCACACATAGTTTATAAATTGACAGTTCAATGATTTACCTTTTCAAAATGATGAATTGCGAGCCAAATCTCCCCTTGGGCATTAAAAACACAGCCAAGATTACTCCAAGCTACTGCAAAGTTTGGTTGCGTCTCAATTGCTTTCAAGTAACATGCCTTGGAAGGGTTAATGAAAGAAGAAAAAAGATGGGAGGGGAAAAGGTATAGGGAAAGGGGAAAATTTGTAAAGAAAAAAAAAGACCAAGGGGAAAAAAAAAGTCGATGTCAGTATTCCTTCTCTGACCGGCCAAAAGTGACCCTGCAGCATAGGCTCGCTTGCGCCAAAACTAAATTGCGCTGCCACAGCTGGCTGCTCCTGCGCCTGCGCCAACCAGAACCCAAGTGCAAACCACCATGTTCAGTTCTGCCAAGCAAGGGGGGACCCTTAGGTTGGGAACTCACCTGGAAAGCCAGTTGCCTCTGTCTAGAGCTGGACTTCTCACTCACCATCATTCCTCACCCTAACACCTGGGCCTACTCACTACAGATAGAACATCATCTTCTGGGGCCATCAAATGAAACCCAAAGTTTTCCCCAATACTACAGACCAAAATGGATAGAGCAATAGCAGCTTACTTCCTTCTCTATTCTTAGGCAAATCTCAGAGTCATTCTCTTCCCCAGTCAGCTGTATCAGGCAGACCCATAAACTCTACTTTGAATTGGCCCACACCAGAGGGGAGGGAGTGAAGCTGAAACCTCAAATGACAGGAATGCACCTGGGTTGAGGTCCCTGTAATGCAAGCGCAAAGGTCGCCAGCGCCTCCTAACAGCATTGCGCTGCGCGCATCGCTTGCGGACTGCTGCTGCGCTCTGCAGAACACCCTTAGGCATGGCAAACGGCCAACGAGATCCATTAATCTACTAGACAGGCCCACATTGAGTGTTTGTTGGTAATGAGATCAGCTCGACTCAAAGTGCTGAGGCTAAAACCCAATTTGGTCCAAAAAGGCTACAGAATAGGACTGAGGGAGCCAGTCAATCAGATTACTCATCTAGTCAACCGTTCACAGGGGTTCATTCGCACGCATAGCGCGGTAACGCTGCGCAGCCTTTGCGCTACTGCAGGGTCACAGCGCGTCATCAGAAGAGCAGAACGCTGCAATCCAAACAAAGAAGAAAAAAGGAAAAAAAAAATGAACAACAAAGGAGAGTTAGAAGCTTTTACTAGTAAATTAACTCCAATTAATTTTTAATAGTTTAATTTACTTTAACTTTATTTCTTTGAAAGAATTGTGGCTAAAGTATAAAACATTCTCTTACATTACTTGCTTGTAAATAAAATCGTTTTAAGCTTTTTCTGAAGCCACAAGACAGAAGATTCAGGCATGGAGGCAAATTGTTTTGCTGTGGCAGTTACAAACCCGTTACCATATTTCTCATCATGTGACTTTTCGGTGCGTTCCTTGCTGGAAGAGGAGGAGGAGGTGTGTGTCTGCCCTAGATCCAGGCCTCGAGCTCCCTTCAGCGAGGCACCTTACGCATGGAATAGGAGGTTTCACCCACCTGAAACCTTCTAAATACAATATCAATGGTGAAAAACCAAAAACAAGAGAGAAAATAAAACAAGATCATTAGTAAAAGTTCAACAAAGCAATTGAAATTCTTTGGATATGTATGTCTATAACATATGGGAATGAGGACAGTCTCAGTCTGTAACATGGGAGTCATGCAGAAGGGAGAGGGTTAATCAGGACTATTGCATACAGCAGGGACTTTGCTGGAAGAAAGGCTCTGCGATTTCTGTAAAACAAATTGGCTTCTAGCTCCTAAGAATTTGCTGGCTTGAATTTTGAAATGCACTGATTACAAAAGAAATCCATTGCATTTCACTCCATAGTTGTGTCTTGTTGGCTAAGTTCTCCCCAAAACAGTATAACGCTTTTCAAACTAGGTGTCTCCAGAGCTCTGAAATAAAGAAGTCAGCAACCTAAGGCAGGCGCAGTGTCTCAGCCTAAACCGGTCTCTAAAGCTGCAGTGAAGTGCAATTCGTGTTAGCTGTCCGCTTGGTGGGATGAAAATGAACAGGGCCTGGAAGATTTCCTACAGAAATCACCAACAAGGCGTCTTTTCAGCTCATTTGCAATCAATCAGATGAATTCATAGGGTGGAAACCTATGGCGGTTAACCCAAATGGCCGGTGGAATGAATTTATGAACTCGGCACATTGGAAAAAAAAACCAGTACTTTTTACCATCCGATGGGGCCGAAAAAGCCTTCCTTCGCTCTCCCTACAATGAGGTGATCAAACAGACAGCTACGCTGCGCATACACTCCACGCATCAGCATGCGCGTGGGGCTCAGAGCAACAGGTGGGAGTTTCAGAGGCTCTCTGGGTTCTCCCCACTCCTCACCCCTGCAGCGCGATTGCGTAAGGTGGCTTGTAACAAGACAATTTCATTTTGGAATTTATGGTTTCAACGATGCCAAAAGCTTTAAAACCCAACCTGGTATGCAAATTCTTGGTATTTGGAAACAAAGACTGCTAAAAGCCACCTTTCCACTTCAGCAAGTTTTCTTTCGATCAGTCCATTTCCCAAACAAACCAGCTTTGTCCTTCTGCCCTTTGATATTTTTTTAAAGGGAGTAAGGCAGGGAAAGAGAAGGAAATAAAGAAGGAAGGAGACTGTGGGGAAGGGGAAGAGAAGAGAACTACAAAGAAGGGGGTAGGCGGAATGAGAGGAAGGGAGAGGGGCAGGGGGAGTTCCAATCATTCAATTTGTGATCATTTACCAGCCTTTCTTCCACTGTCAAAAGGGTAGGGTGGGGATGAGGGGAGGAAGGTTAAAGAATAACAAGTTGAAATGGCAGTATTACAGGGTAACATTGTGAGGGCTTTCTTCTCCACTTACAAGCCACAAAGGACTTAGAAGAGCAGCATTTTCAATGGCACCTGCAGGCAACCCTCAGGTTTGAAGGAATGTTATTTATTCCCAGCTAAGATCCTGCTGGAGCCCAAAGATAGAGGGGGATCTAGCTCAGCAGAAGGGCTCCACAGTGTTCAGGTCCTTGCTTTACCCCCAGATTTAGAGCAGGAGCGCCAAAGCCTGGCCTCGCTCTAGGCTGAGGCGATTCATGCTGTCAGTTTTCCTCAGTTTCTCAGGACTGTTTGTGAAGATAGCTCAATGAAGATTTGAAGGCTTGGCAAAGAGTACAAGTTTTCAAAACACTGGTGTTTAAATGCATTCTAATGAACACCTACCTTGGCTTCTTCCAAGCGACCCAGGGCTTTGAGCAGGTTCCCCAGGTCACTGCGAACACAGTACAAATCCTAGAAATCAGAGACACTTTATCATTAACTGTACTCTGTCGTAGCCGAACTTCAGAAACCTTGTAATCACATTTTGGACTTCCACATCTCATTCTACTGTGTCACTTAAGGTTGAAGGAATAAATTCAGTGAAGTATTTGCAGCTTCTGTCCTTCAAAAGATCAGTGCTCATAAACCAAATAATCAGATTCAATACAATTTAATCATTAATTATGACCAAGACAGTGTTGAATCACACCAATGATCAAATTTCCACTAAAACAGAAAAACTTGCAAGACAAAATAACCAGAACTTATGCTTCCTAAATAAGTTTAGAAACTTAGAAATTATACTTAGCTGTTATGCAAGAATAAATCGATCAACTCCTTTATCCTTTTCAACACTTTCCCCCCTGCTGCTTACCACTGTATTATTCAGTGCAGGGCAAGTGGACAGAGCTAATGGGGGGCAACTGAAATTTACAACAGTTGATTCTGATCCTTAGAGAAAACTGAATTTGTACAGCTGGTCACCTCATACAATTACCCGAATTAGAGTAAAGGGTATCAGTAGACAACTTCTGGCATTTGTTCTAATTTGCCCAAACAGTTCATAAAAAATATTCTTCGTCTATAAGTAGACTGGCCTTAACTAAAACATCCTAGCAACTGTCATCCAAGAACTAATAATATTCTCCCTGTGCCAAGAGCAGTACACTATACACAGTACTGAATTCTGAGTGGTTTCTCCAAATCAGCAAGTCGTAACTATAAACAAAGATTAGGGAAGCTATAGGTTAGCCCCTTAACACAGAATTGCCACAGTGGGTTGATCTCATGATTAAACCAGCAATAATTTTTTTTGGGGGGTGGGGTGCAGGAGGTCATGGTTGTCCACAGCAAAGAAAAATCCTTGGAAGGGAAGGGAGAACATCCCTAATCTTTTAAAATTAATAATATTGATTCTGATACCTCCTTTTTCAGGTCTGACCCCTTTCTCCAAACTTCTCCAGCACACCTACATATATCACCCTCCCTAGCTTTAGCAGTGCACATGTTGCCTCTCTTATGTGAGTCTCCTGTCCCATTAGTTTTTCTAATCTCCCCCAGAGCTTCTGGCAATGCACATAGTAGGCACTCAAATATTTACTGACCTCTGACATATGTGCTAAATTTAACCAACAGCAGCAAAAGCATAGAAATGAATGGTCTTCCAGAGCTCAGCTGCAGAACTGAGAGCCCCTGACACTTAATGACATCAAGATGCCAAAACAGTGCTCAATGGACTGGTCACTGG
Organism: Dromiciops gliroides; assembly: GCF_019393635.1. Classification (NCBI taxonomy): domain Eukaryota; kingdom Metazoa; phylum Chordata; class Mammalia; order Microbiotheria; family Microbiotheriidae; genus Dromiciops; species Dromiciops gliroides. The sequence continues at coordinate 3,353,950 of NC_057867.1, read as the reverse complement.
AAGGAGGGTAATCACAGCCAAAGTTTTCAGGAACAGCAAAATCACATTAGGACAAGCTGAGAAATAACCTGAAATCAGTTCCATCACCTCCACGATCAAGACTGCTAGCAAAGCACCTTGAAAATGCCAGACTTAGCATTTCCACCACCGTCAACACACCAAATGTTACTAGAAGCTTTAAACAACTACCAATAATGCAAAAGGCAAAAATCAAACAGCTCAATGTAGCAGGGGAATTTCTCCAATCAAAAAATAGACCTGAATGTGACATACCTTTTAATTAAAAATGCGATTACCTGGGTGGCTACCTTATAAAATGGAGATGTAGTAAAGCCCTTTACGACTGTCAGTCATTAACACAGCACCTTCTTTGCCACTGCAAAATCAAAGTTGTCTGAGTGTCTTGGACCATTTAGAAGCAACTGGTGGCACAGTAAATAGAATACTGGACCTGGAGTCAGGAAGACCCAAGCTCAAATGCAGCCACAGACACTCACTAGCTGTGTGACTCTGGGCAAGTCACTTAACCCATCTCTGCCATCTCTGGGGATCAGAACAGCACCCATTTCTCAGGGGTTACTGTGAGGATCAAATGAGATCATATTTGTGAAGTGCCCTGCAAACCTTCAAGTGTTACATAAACACCATATAAATGTAGTCATTACTATGCAAAGTCAGTGATATCTATTACCAATGGGCCATTGGTAATAGCCAAATAGCAAAGGTCAAGGCACTCATACCACCTTCGCTAAAGCAAGTGAGGATGCCCCAGAACATTTATTCAGGATGAATCATCATGAAAAGCTGAAATTATGTTAATGTTCCCAATCCACCTGGTAAACAAGCAGTTCCCTTGCTGTGTTCTGGGGTTCGAGTATTGCATGAGACCATCCAGTACACGATTCAGAGTACTCCAACTTTCTTTGTTGGTATTGTCCAGCTTCTGTGGCAGGGCAGGACAGATTTATGTTGCACTTTGTGCCAACAGGTTGGTCCTCTAGAATCACAGTTCTCTTTCTAACGTCTCCTTTTCCCATCTTCTCCTTTCCATATACCCTCAGAGTTGGAAAGAACCTATTATTTAGGGCAACTTATTCCTGAATAGGAAACCCACCCCACCCCATCCTCCATAATAAACAATAAATACCATTCCACAATTGGGCATGCAGCTGCCATGTGAAATCTTCCAGGGCTGAGGACCTGACAACCGTGGTTCACTTTGAGACAGTTTGAAGTGTTTCCTAATACCAGGCTCAACTATCTGTCTGCAACCCCATTGCTACTAGTTCTGCTCTCTCGAATCAAATAAAAAGTCTGGTTCAGGTCTTTAGTTGCCAGGACTGACAACAGCAGAGGATGAAGGGTAAGTTCTTCATGTGTTGACTGACAGAATGAAGATCCAGAGATCAAAAGGCTAGTCTAATTAAGATAAAACTGTAGAGGTATACAAGAGGAATTCTCTTCCAGATGACTGTTGTCTTCAGATAGCTAAAGACCACACCATTTTCTTTTCCAGTCTAACCAACTCCAGTTCCTTGTATTCTGTCCTCATTTGTAAACATAGTTTCCAGTCTCCCAAGCCAGCCTGGATGTACTTTAGCTTTGTCAAAAACCCCTTAAAGGCGGCTCCCAGACTTGGACAATACTCTAGACTGTATGTAACCTTAAAATAAAGACTATCTAGCCCCTCCCTCTTTATGGTCACTGGATTTCTATTAGTGCAGGCAAACAATCTCTTTGGCTTTCTTGACTGCCAGATCACACTACTGATTTACACTGAGTTCACAGTCCAATAAAATCACATTCTTTTTCCATGAAAAATGCATTAGCTATTAGTCATGTTTTCTACCATTGAGTACCTGTTCAGTTGGCTTTTTTTTTTTTAAGTGAGGCAATTGGGGTTAAGTGACTTGCCCAGGGTCACACAGCTAGTAAGTGGTAAGTGTCTGAGGCCGGATTTGAACTCAGGTACTCCTGACTTCAGGGCCGGTGCTCTATCCACTGCGCCACCTAGCTGCCCTGCCTTTTTGTTTTTTTACAAACCTAAGTGCTAGATTCTACATGTATCTATATAAAAGTTTAACCCATCATGCTAACCTGTTGGTAACGTTTTGGATTAGAATTCAGCCATTCAACATATTAATCATCCTTCATCCTCTACTGCCATTAAGTATCAGCAACTTACTATCAGGGCTACTTACTATCACAGCTGAGGGGCCAAAGCCAAAGAGAGACCTGGTTAAGAAAGCTTCTGATCTTTGAGGAAACTACCCCACTAGAAGGCTCATGCATGACGTGGTAACGACTCCAATGGAGGCATCCTTATATTCAGAGGGCATTTCTTTTCTGGACCCATTCATTCAGCACTTACCTTATAGACAAGGTCTTATATTGCTAGTTCTATTTCTATGCATGTCAAGTTGTAAATGCCTTGAAAGTAAGGGCTCTTTCCCACCTTTTCTTATCTTTTACAGGATAGATATGCAATCAATCTGTTGACTAATTTTCAATTATAAAGAGAAATATGGGGACTAAACAAAAGGCCTTAGTTAAATTATTTTTACCGCATTACCAATTCTATCTTCTATGCTGGCTGGATAGGACAACATGAAGAAAAAATTATCTAACCATATACTTTGACATCTGTTTTAAAGACAGTTTACACATCAACAGTAGACAGATGCAACACACTTTTTCGAGTACTCCCTAAAAACCACTTAGGAGCTTACGTGTATATATTAACATACTACCTAATGGTAGTATTCAGTTTTCAGCAACTATTTTCATATCAATATTTTCACTTACTCCTCATATAATCCTGTGAGGAAGACAGTCCCATTTTAGAGGGGAATAAATTGAAGCACAGAATTTAAGTGACAAAAGTCACTTATGCAACTAACTCTAAAACTTCTATTAGTAGTAGAACCAAACCAAATGTCTTGCCTCCTAGCCCCTTTCTACCAGATAACAGAAAGATTTGCCCTAACTCTAACCCTAACCCATAACTTACAGAGCCTAGTCTATGATTGGAGCCAGTCCATATAACAGTTGTGTTAAGTATGGTGAAATGGATTTTGTAAACTGATGTACTGCCAGATTTCAATAATCCCTGTCACAAATATCTATCATTCCCAAGCTAATATTTATTGTCATTGCAATCCTTCTATAGTTGAGAGAATTTTCTGGAGTTCATCAAGACTTACCAGAATGACCCACAAGAAGAACTGTGTGTTTAATGTCCGGTTCCTTGCCTACCACACTAGACATAGCATCTGCAGCAAGGGTGAATTTTATCCTTCATTATCTGCTTATTAGAGGAATTTTCTTATTTAAGAGCCCAGCTTAAAGTAATCATGTTCATTTTATACAAAGCCCCCATCCCCAAACACAAAAAAGCTGTTTTGGCTTTGTAGCAGCTGAGCTACCCAAAGCAGCTTTCCGGGTTTCTGTGGGAGTTAGACAGTCACTACCAAATTCTACTCACAGGATTGTACTGAAGGGCAGACACATAAGCTTGCACTGCCCCTTCCATGTCTCCTGCTGCAACCAAAGCGGCTGCCAGGTTAATATAGCCATCGATGAAATCAGGTTTGAGGCGCAGTGCATGTCGGTAATGCTCGATAGCTTCCTGCAACTGTCCACGCTCCTTGTACACGTTCCCCAAGTTGGAATAGGCTTCTGCCAGAAGGGGGTTCTGCTTAATGGCCAAAGTGCTAAAATGAGCAGACCTGGAAAAGAGAGAAGAACGGTGATGAGGACAATCTAGAAAAAGGCACAGCCTGAAACCTGGTCTGCTCTACCCCAACCAGTCCACCCATTCCAGAAAACCAGTTTACAAAGCATCTCAAAACATTATCAAATCCAGCCTCCACAAAGGATGTACCAAAAGCCAAGGTCTTCTAGTTCCAAACCCAGCACATTCTCTTTTTACTACGTGACGATTATCTAACTAACTGGAAGCACTCAGGAACTATATAGGACTTCAATAACTTCAAAAGCAAAGTACTGAAAAGGGCAAGCAACAAAAGCACTTGCAGAAGCTGAGGGGGAATAAGAGAAAACTTCATCATCCATTCTTTATTCTTCTGAGCACAGCAGCATGAATAAAGAATGATCTTCTACTATTTAGACTAATCATAGATTCTCAAGAAAGAGTTACGGAATCTAATTTCTACTTAAATATAGGGCATTTCGGAAAATCAAAACCATACATGCTAAAAGAATGGTTTTTAAAAGGTTCAGGTATCAGGGAGCAGTTTGGAATCAAACACAATCTAACCCATTCAATCTCTTATTCAATTCTGGGCCCAATTCTCTACACATCTGTCGTACTTGTCCCAGATATATGCTGATATAACTAACTCGATTCAAATGCACATCAATCTTGACAATGGGCATTGAAAGAATTTGTTTTTCCTTTAGAGATTGTTTGATTGCTTTCTTTTCAACATATCATGTCTCTCACCAAAGAGCGTGTGATGCTCTCAGGCCTGAAGAAGTTATCAGAAAGCAAAAAGGAACAACTAGCGGCCCAATCATAGGTAATCCCTTTCCATTCTGACCCCATCCAAGTCATCCTCCATGGTGGTAACAAACATGACAACCTGTACCTAAGAACCATCTGGCCTTTCCACCTGCCCTGGAACAGAACCCTACTATGTGTATGGTCTCCTTTAATAGGGATGCAAGCTTGAGAGTGGGAACTATCTCAATTTTGTACTCATTCTAGGTGCCCAGTGATTAAATAAGTGATTCCTAAGTGCTTAATAGGCAACAATGCAAGCATCAGCACCAAATGAATTCTGGTCCCCTGTGTTAAGTAAAGTGTACATAGCATTTATTTATTATATTACAGCATAATACTTTTACTTGTTTGGTAATTCAGTTTAGTCCCAAAAGATTCAAATGTATATGTCTTAGTAGTAGTTGTCATTTGAAGTACATACATTTCCTATCATCACATATGCATTTCTACTTGTGAACCATATTGCCCCCTCCCTTCCCCCATGACATGCCTTCCAAGTGTCAAAGGAAGTAGTACCAAGAACAGTTTGTTACCTGAATACGAAACAACAGCCCCAGATGGTCAAGTCTGCAAAGTCCCTTTAGCCCTCCCCTCCTGAACTCTTTAGCAATGATGCCTGTGCCTAATAATGAAAACCAAGAAAGGAGGAGCTGCCACTAGGCACAAGTAGTACCTGGAAACTTAGTAAGTACTAGAATACATCAATGCAGGCTCAGAAGCATCTTTGCATGCTTCTGGGAAGGACAATGTAGCAATATCAACCACTCAAATATACTTTGTAAAAATCAAAGATTCTTGAATTTCAATACCTTTGGGATAAAGCCAAGTCTCCTACCTGTCCAGTCTGCGACACTGGAAGTGTATAGATGAGAGTAATAAAAGCACACCAGTATTATCTGGCTCTTGTCTCCATAGCTGCATGCAGTGTCTCTCAGCTGCCTCAAAATCTCCTGCCTGATATTCACGATGAGCCAACTCAGCTAACCCTTGGGAGGAAAGCATACATTTCATTGGTTCTGGAGAATCACCAAAACATTTGGGGGAGGAGGGGGTAGCAAACATCTGAAATAAAATATTAGAAAATACAAACCACAAACCAAAAAAAGAAAGAAAAAGGAAAAAAGGGCCAATAAAATCTGAAGATCAAAACATTTGAAGTTAAGTAAAGCACATCTGTATACCCCATTCTTCTATCAAGCACGGAATCAACTTTGCAGGAGTGCACTCAAAGCTATGTTCTTCTCAAATTAAATGAGAAGGTATTAGATAAATACTTGTGTGCAATAAATTAGCCATAAGGTTATTTTTAGATCATCTTCTAGAACAGACACTTTAAATTCTGTGTGCTATTTCTGGAGCTTCCTCTATAATGACAGTCCTCCCCACCATGCCATCTTCAACACTGGGTTCTATAAAGAAACCAGGGGAAAAAAAAGCACCATGTAGTTCTGAAACAGATGGAAAAATGTTTAATGATATTAGCTGGAATAATCTTTTTGGGTAAAAATGCTGTTTTGTCACATGCTTTCCTAAGTAAGGTTTCTGGGTTTTTCTAAACCACTTCGTGAAAATATAAAATTCCCAATGAAATATGGAAAACACTGAGACTAGAATCAAACGGGGTTGGGGGGAAGAGGGTAGAAATAACTTAAAAATTAAGCTGCTATATTTAAGGCAGCTGATAAATAAGAAAGGCAAATTTTTCTGTCAAGATTCCTAAGGTCATCAAATGTTTTAAAGGACTGGGATCCCATCCCTCATGATGCACTTCTCTTTCTTGCTCACTGTACAAGGAGCACTTTCCCCAACAGCTCTCCAGGAGGATTAAGATACTGCAAACCATCCATGTACCTGCTGCAAGTAGTCACCTGTAACTGCAATGCTAAGAGATGCTAAGAAATCTAGTAGAAAACATTTGGCAAACTACTCAATTAATAATACACGAAAAGGAACTGCTGTATGCAACAAACAGATTTCGCTCAGGCAAAGATAGAGGGCACAATGAGGCAGTTTGCCAGATGTTGAGTTTTGACATCTAATTATGGTGTTAAAAATTAACTTGCCTTTCTCCAGGTCAAATCCCAATACTACTACCATATGTAAGTTTTGCAAGCTTGAACCAATGACCCGTTCATTTAAAACAAAATGAAATGAAAGCACCTCTAAATAACTCTCTGCAAGGACCTTTCCTTATAATGATTCTGTGAGGTTGGTGCAAGCAGCAGCATCATCTCCATTTACTGAAGAAGAAACTGGGGTCTAAAGTAGCGATGCCCCTCAGTACTTCTGATCAATCAAGTAGCTGGCTTGTGTTCTGCATGGAACTCAACTTTCAGCGACATGAGGAATAACACAGCCTGTGCTGCTGAATATAATCATCATGAGGGGGGACTTTATCTTAGCAAATCTGGGGGAGGCAAATGTCAGTAAAGAAACCTAAAGAAAAAAAGGGAGCTAAGAAATGTGCTCTCCTCCCTCCCCCAATTACCATATCACTTTCAAAATGGAATAAATGCTATTTTAATACTGCAAATAACAGCCTCCTCAAACATCCCCATAGAAAAAGAAAGTTGGTCTTCAGACCAACTAGAACCAAATTCAAATACTAAAGACACAAGCATTAACTCTAAAGGGACTTTTCAAATGGTGAAGCTCAAGAGAACAGCCCCCTTAGGCGACTGCACAGAGAGTAGATTAGATAAAGCCACTTCAGGGTGGTTTTCGGCTATTTTTCATACAAGTGATCAGAACTGAAAAACCATGACAGCTTATATTATTTGTCCAGAGTCAAATAACAAATAGGGAGTCAGAATTTGGTGGCAGACTTGTTTGCATGCAATGACCATGGAATTCAACCAAAACTCTAAGAGACTCAATATGAACCACGATTGTGAAAACTGGAAGGGGGTGGGGGGGAGCAGGAATGCTGGAAATCGAAGCTTTCTCAACCCATATTGATGACTCGTGTTTATATAACGTCCACTGCGTTCCAGGCAATTCACAAATGCCATCCAGGTACGATAGAAAAAGAGATCTATATAAATGAAATCCCCCACCCACCCAGGGAGCCGGGAAAAACCGGAACCGTTTATTCAATACCAACCACCCTTCATAGTTATAAATAAGGGATGAGATCGTTCACTAATCGGCAGCGGCTCCACACAGCCTTCTTTAAGGGGCCCCTGCCCAGCAAAGTTTGAACGCAGGAAGGAGGTAACTTGGCTCAACCGTCCCCAAAGGTCTGGTTTTCGTTTTTGCTTCCGATCCCGCAGAGCTTAAAGCGAAAATAAAAGCGCCATCTCTAAGTGGGACAGCCCGTTCGGGCGAGGAAGCCAACCTAAAACGTTAATAAACATCCATCTTACGGACGCAGACAATGAGCCCGAGAACTGGACCCGGAAAGCCAGGCGCGACCCCCGAGGAGCGCGAGGGGAGGAAACCCCCCGTAACTGCTGAGGCTGGAGGGGGGGGGGGGGCCGCTCGCCGCGGAGGCAGGTGAAGGGGAGGTCGGAATGGGCTAAAAGGCAAGGGTGTGGTCCCCGGGCTAGACAGGGCTGGAAAGAAAGGGGGGAGGGAGGCTGCAGGTCCCGGGCCCGCACCGCAGCCCAGCGAGGAAGAGCTCCCCCGGGGCCGGCCGCCCCTGGAAATTTCCACCCCGCTCCCTAGCCCCGCAGGTCCGCCCGGAGCGGAGATGCCAGTCCCCACTGCCCGCGCCTCCGCCACCTGGGCACGGGAAGCCGGACGGTGCAGGGGGGCAAAGGGGAGAGGGGCACCGAGCCAGCGATGGGACCCCGCGCGAGGCACTTCTCCGGGGCCTGCCTCAGTTTCCTCCCCCGTAGCACGAGGGCGTGGCCTCGCCGGCCTCTAAGCTGCCCCCTCGGGAAGGATGGCCGCCCCCAAGCGGAGGGGGGCCGCGGCAGCATGCCCCCCCCAGGGCATGGGAAAGGGGGGGAGCCGCGCACCGAAGGGTCGTAGTCCCGCCAGGCCCTCCCCCACCCGCTCGGCTCCCTCCGCGGGCACACGCGTGCCAAGGGCTAACGCGATGGCACTTCGGGGGCGGGGGGGCAGCTGTCCGGCCCCGGCGCCCCGGGCGGCACGCGGGCAGGGGGGCGCGAAGCCGCCTAGGTACCTGTGCTGTCGGCCACGTTGCCCACCGAAGACGCCATCGGGAGCCTCCTGAGGGAGGGCGGGCCAGGGGGAGCCCCGCGCCGCCGCGTCCCGCCGCCGCCGGGGCCGCCTCCGAGGCCGGCGACAGGGACGGACGGGAGGCGAGCTGCAGGGCGGGGCGGGCGGGCGGGCTGGCCGGGACGGCTTCGCCAGCAGGCGCTTGCACTGACGAGGCTCCGCGGCGCCAGCCGGGCTCCGCTTCTCTCCTCAGCTCGCGAGCTCTTGAAATGGCGGCGGCTGCTCCCAGCCCAAGACAACACCGGCCGGAACTACTTCCTGCTACAATCAAGTCCCTGGGCGGAGGAAGCGGCTCGAGGTCCCGCTACGGCAGCCGCTAGAGCTTCTCAAGCATTACAATGCGGGTCGCAGCGCGCATCGGAGTCTTCCGCGAACGGAGGAGGGGGGAGGAAAGGGGCGGGGGAGGGGGGGAAAGGGGCGGGGGAGGGGGAGGAAAGGGGCGGGGGGGAGGGGGGGAGGAAAGGGGCGGGGGGGAGGGGGGAGGAAAGGGGCGGGGGGAGGGGGAGGAAAGGGGCAGGGGGGGGCATTGCGACAAACAGGAGTTGGGAGCGAGGCGCATGCGCGTGCCTCGGCGGGCCCCATCCGGAGCCCGCGCCCGGACCTTAGCCGGCTCCCGGAGCTGGGTCGGACGCGCAGTGGCGCGAGTTCGCGGCTGGGGCGGGTCGGTGGTGACAGGCTGTGAGCCAAGGCGACCGACAGAGGCAGGCCCGGGCCCGGGGAGGGATGGACTTCTTCACACACACCCCAACCCCCCCACGGTGCGCCGCCCAGCACGGGGCTTAGTCATCTTCCCCCTGCCGGATGCCAGGCCCAGAGCTGGACCCTGGAGAGCGGCAGGGGGCGAAAGCAGCGCGTGAGGGACGACCGGGTGCCGCGTGAAAGGCAGCGGCCCCGCCCTCGCCCCTCCCCAGCCCACCCCCGGCCCGCCCTGCTCGGTGGCGCGGGCCTCGGGGCAGGCCTGGATAGACCCGGCCACCACCGCTCCATTTTGGCTGAGGCCAGGCCCCCTCCCCCACCCCGCCCTCCGACCATTGCTGGGTGGTGACCCTGGGCCGCGGCTGCCTGGCCGGCCCATCCACCTGCTGGCCACAGAGGAGCTGCAGGGGCTCTTAGCCCCACTGAGAAGGCGCCCAGATAAGGAACTTGGGGGGGGGGTACACGTGTAAAGGTAGACATACACACCACCCAGACTAAAGGCAGGACTGGGGTGCCAAGTTATGGTGCATTATGGGAAGGAAGAAGGGAAGGAAGGGTTAGTCAGGATGGCTTCTGAGACGTGAGATACTATGGAGGCATCGAATTTGAATCCATAGACAAGCAGGATCAAGGCCTCCCAAAAGCTGGGGGTGAATGGGAAATAAGGTCGGCTAAGGTGAGGAATACATAGAAGGTCAAGCCAGATGGTGACCTTGAAAGGCAGTTTTGAAGTGGAGATAGTAAGACCGGCTAGAAGACTTGTGACAGTTCACCCAGGAATGAAGTGATGAAAGTCCAAAGTACTGTGGTGCCAGGGAAATGGAGAGAAAAACCAGATGGAAAAGACATTTCCTAGGAAGATTCCAGAACAACGAAGTTAGGAGAGTGCAGGATCACTGAAGCCAAGGTAGGAAGGAGCGAGTTTCCTTGGAAAAGGAAAAAGAGGATGAACACTGAGGGAAAAAAATCACTGGGTAGGGTTATTAGGGACTTTGGAAGATTCCAGCAGAATGGACTAAAGTCAAGTCCTGCTCCCTTCAGCCGCCTTCAGCCAGAGTGCTAGCCCTGCTCCTTCCCAATCCCTCCCCCTCCAATTCTAGGGACCCTTCCCTGACAATTTGCGTTTTTCTATAGGCTAAGCCTTCTCTTCTTGGCTGGGATTACCTGCAATAGCAGCTGTATCTTCAGAAAGATCGCTAAGGGAACTAATATGGACAGGAAGGATTGTTGGAGGGGGACTCCTGGTTTGGTGACAGGTTGGACCTCTCAGGCCTTCCTTCCAAGAACGAAATTCTTGAATGTTTTGGAAAAGAATCCAGGATCTATCACCTCCCTGTAGAAGTGGCAAACCATCCACAGGAGAGTTCAGACATCAATATCCCATCCAAAGTTGGGCTAAATGCCATATTCAGGGAGTCCTGTCCTCAAACCTGGGGTCTAATCCACAATTATCTCCTTAGCTAGAGATCACATTATACCTCATAGGTTATAGATATTTCTGGGGAGAAACTGCTGGTCATAACATTTTAGATCACCTTCCCTCACCTCAAAATGGAGGAGAAGACCCCTTTGGAAAGAGTTTGCTTTTGGTTTTCTGCTTCACAATGATTACTTATTTTTTTAAATGTCCTTGTACTGGCAGCAGATTTAAAGAAAAATCTATAAACAAATAAGCATCTTCCTTAACTTCATCCCCTTAATGTTACTAATAGTGAGTAGGAGCCCTAAATTAGGGGAGAGCTCAGACATCAGCCCAATAGGTTCATAGGCTGTAATGCTGGAAGAAAGGGCTTTGGAGTTCATGCCATCCAATTTCTTCATTTTACAGATGAGCAACTTGAGGCCCAGAGAGGGAAAGTGACTTGGCCCTGGTCACACAGGTGGTAAGTGCCAGAGCTGAGACCTGACCCCAGGTTCTCCGACTCTGAAGTCCCTCTCTGTAGAAATGTGCAGGATATCAGAGGGTTGTGTTCTTCAGACATGTTCACTTCATGAAAAGCTTTCACATGAATCCCTTGCCCGTTGGCCAGAGCAAAAATACTGAAGAAAACAAAACAGTGTGATCTGATCAGATGGGAGGTCGTGGCCTACAGATTTGAGGTACAATGAAACAAAAGTGAGGCCACAGAGAGGGACCCAAAACAACTACGGCCCTTTAGGAACAATTTACCTTGAGTCCTAGTAAGAGCAGCTCTGAAGAAATGGCGAGGTTAAGGATATGCATTTTCGCAGGCCCTACACCTGCTTCACTAGACTAGCTCAGCCCCAAACAGCATGAACGCCACCCCCAAAAAGTTCTTCTAGGCCTGGTGCTGTGTGCTGAAGATAAAGGGAAGGGAGGGAAGCACATCTCCTATCAGTGCAGCCTCCTGCATGTGGTCCCGGAGCCACATTTGGGTGATTGGGAGGTCAGTCCTTCTTAACTACCTGCTACTTGTTCTGTCTAGCAACTCCCCTATGTGGAACAGGGAATGGTGAGGGAAGCGGTAAGCCCCAACAGAGGGTCCAAGGACTCCCTCCCTTTTGCTTTCCTCACATCAGTTCTCACTACTCCCGGCCTCTGTATCACCATCTTCTAACTTGCCCCTTATTACTGAAATCTTTGAGTCTGCTCCCTTCCTTAAAAGGCCTCTTTTGGCTCTTCTGTTGCCCTGAGGGCCTTCCTCAGTCTGTATTGCAGGGCCTGCCCATTCTTCCAAGCTCCGACAGCCTAAAAGACACCCCCACCTCTGTGTTCCAGACTAAATTGCTCTTCCTCTTGACTCTACTTTGCTAGTGGTACCATGTGGCTGCCACCTGTGTTTGAAAGCTCGGTATTCTCCTTAAGTCTTCCAAGAGAGGTAGACTGGTAGAAGGAATTTGTTGGGCATGAGGAAATGAGCAGGGCCACCTCTGCCTTGAATTACCCGTGTGGCCCTGTGCAAATGCCCAAAGCTCTTTGGGATCAGTTCCTCATCCGTTGTCTCCTTTGTGGGACGTTCTCTCTGATCTCACCCACTTCTTGCTCCAGCCATGTTGGAGGATTTCCTAGCCCTCGCCCATCCCTGGCCCTTTTGTGCTTCTGCTTTGGCCCGTGCTCTTACCTCCCTCCAGCTCACCACACTCAGCCTTAGTCAGCCCTTTAGGTTTCTACAGCTCCTCAAGAGCATCTTTCCTGATCCCTGTATCCTCCTTGGATTCCATCGCTTGCTGGGCTCCCATGGCTCAGGTGCTCTTTTCTGTAATATTCAGGAGGGCAAGACCCACGAGGTGGCTGAGCTCTGTATTTCCTCCAGTTCACTGCACATTCATTGAGGAAATGGCCCACCTCTTTCCCCAACTTTTACCCACTTAATCTTTAGGCAAGAATTGTGAGCACACAAAGGGAGACTGCTCCTGAGCCTGCCTTGATCTTTTTCTTGTGTCACCAGACATTTGGCATGTTTGTATGTTGAAGGGAAGCTATGAAAGGGGCAGGATAGAAAGAATGCCTGATTTGAAGCCAGAAAGGCCTGCATGCAAATCTTGCCCCTGCCCCTTAGGACTGATTTGGTGCCTGCTAAGTGCCAGGCCCTGGGCTAGGAGCAAAGGTAAAACAGTCCCTACCCTCAAAGAGTTTACATTCATTTGAGTGTGAGGCAGGGGACATATACACAGATAAAACTTGAGTCTCCATAAAGTACACATGAAGTAATCTTGGTGGGGGAAATGAGTGCTCCCCACTGGGTAGGGAAAGGGGCTTGGTGTAGGCAGCAGCATTTGAAGTGAGCTTTGAAGAAAGGTAAGGCTTCCAAAAAGCAGAGATGAAGCCTAAGAGCATTCCAGGCAAGAGAGACAGGAAACAGAACGTCATTACGGAACAGTTTGGCTGGAGCATAGAGCACATATTGCAATGACCTTTGGACCAAGGCCTTAAGTCTCTGCCCCACCTGAATCCATCCTCCATTCAGCTTCCAAGTTGAATTTTCTAAAGACCATGTCACCTCTCCCCACCCCCATTCCCATGAGCTCCAGCAGTTCCCTAGTATTTCCAGGATCAAATACAAAGTACTCTGACATTTGAAGCACTTCATAACCTGGTCCCTTCCTACCTTTACTGTCTTCTTGTTCTCCCATCCACCAAATTTATGGTCCAGCTACACTGAGCTCTTGTTTACTTCTCCACAAACTACCTCATAACTATTAGGAGGTTTTTTGTTTTGTTTTGTTTTGTTTTTTTGTGAGGCAATTGGGGTTAAGTGACTTGCCTAGGGTCACACAGCTAGTAAGTGTTAAGTGTCTGAAGCTGGATTTGAACTCAGGTCCTTCTGACTCTAGGGCCGATGTTCTATCCACTGGGCCACCTAGCTGCCCCACCTCATAACTATTAGATTGGCTAATAGGACAGAAAATGAAAATGACAAATGTTGGAGAGGATGTGGAGAAAATGAGACATTAATGCACTGTTGGTGGAATTGTAAATTGATTCAATCATTCTGTAGAGCAATTTGGAACTATGCCGAGAGAGCGATAAAACAATGTATACTCTTTGACCCAGCAATACCACTACTAGATCTGTATCCAAAAAGAGATTGGAAACAAAAAAACAAAAAGGAAAAGGACCGGGGAGCAGCTAGGTGGCGCAGTGGATAGAGTACCGGCCCTGGAGTCAGGAGTACCTGAGTTCAAATCCGGCCTCAGACACTTAACACTTACTAGCTGTGTGACCCTGGGCAAGTCACTTAACCCCAATTGCCTCACTAAAAAAAAGAAAAAGAAAAAAAAAAAAAAAGGAAAAGGACCTATAGGTACAAAAATATTTATAGCAGCTCTTTTCTGGTGGCAAAGAATTGGAAATTGAGGGGATACCCGCCAACTGGGGAATGACTGAACAAATTGCACTATGTGATTATGATGGAAAACTATTGTGCTATAAGAAATGACGAGCAGGATGTTCTCAGAAAAACATGGAAAGATTTCCCTGAGCTGATGCAAAGTGATATGTACTGTGTACAAAGTAACAGCAATATTGTCAGCTGATCAGCTACGAATGACTTAGCTATTCTCAGCAATCTGTGACGTTTAAAATCTAATGTGTGGTCGCCTTATTCCTGTCACAAGTGTAGAGAAAGCTAGCCAGGGTTTACTTATAAATCAGAAGCTTTAGCAACAGTTTTTGGGCAATAAGTATCTATTAAAACATAGTAAAGAGAGAACACATGGAGTTCAGAAAGTTAAGAAACCTATCTACCCCAGAGGAGAGATAAGAGTTCAGCCTGGCCTGCTTCTTCCAAGAGTCCTCTGCCACCAAGAGCCTGTTTGGGCCACTTCCACATGGCCAGCATCACCCAAATCCATTGGTTCACTGGACTTGAGGGTGGTCCCGTGTTGAGGTCACAGTCTCTGAGAACACACCCTCTTCAGAGTCAGGCAGGTGTGGTTTCAATTGAATTAACTTTAAATACGTTAATCAGCCAAGTCAGTCAATCAAATTAATCTGGGACCTTTGGGCATTGGCAAAGCCCATTATTTTCTTACAAATCCAGTGATCCAAGAGCCCTCTGAAGGAGTTATGATGAAAAATGCAATTCATCCCCAGAAAAAGAACCAATGGTATCTGAATACAGATTTGAAGCATCATTTTTTTTTTTACTTTATTTCTCTTGAGGTTTTTTGTCTATGTTTTCTTTCACAACATGACTAATGGGGGATGGGGGTGGGAAGAAATACAAAGAGCACATGGTAAACCCGAATTAGAGAATAAAATATTCAAAGCAAAACCAAAGAATGTAAGAACAAAGGTTTTCGGTTTGTTTGGGGGTTTGTTTGTTTTTTAACTATCTCTGTATTCTCGGCATTTAGCACAGTGCTTGGGACATAGTAAGTGCTTCAAAAAGAATTGTCCGTTGACTGACTGCCATGAGAGGGAGCAATGTGAAACCAGATTGTGAAAGGCTTGAGATGACAGAGGAGTTATATTTAGGAAGCCACCAGAGTTCTTGACCCAGGCCTGTGATTTAAGGAGATCAGTTTGACAGCTTTGTGAGGGATGGGTTACAGAGGGAAGAGGCAGGAGACAGGGAAATCATTAGGAGGCTACTGCAATAGTCCAAGCAAGAGGATGAAGGGGGCACTCATTCAAGTGAAAAGAAAGGAGATGAAAAATTGAAAACTGTTGTGGAGGTAGGAGAGGTGTGAAAGTGAGACTTGGCAACTTGGATAGGAGAGAGTTCAGGAAGGAGAGCATGGTCAAGGATGAGGTCAAGGTTGGGAACCTAGGTGACTAAGATGCTCATAGGCTTGAGATGAATAGGGAAATTAGGAAGAAGGGTAGGTTTGGGAGAAAGATACTGAATTCAAGATCCAACCATTCTGGGGAGCAATTTGGAACTGTGCCCAAAGGGCTAGAGAACTGTGCATACCCTTTGATCCAGCAATACCACTGCTAGGTTTCTACCCCCAAAGAGATCCTCCAAAAGAGAAAGAGACCTATTTGTACAAAAATATTGATAGCAGCTCTTTTTGTGGTGGCTAAGAATTGGAAATCAAAAGAATGCCCATCAATTAAGGAATGACTAAACAAGCTGTGGTATAGGATGGTGATGGAATATTATTGTGCAATAAGAAATAACAAGCAGAATTATTTCAGAAAGGCCTGGAAAGACTTGTATGAACTGTTTTAAGTGAGCAGAACCAATAGAACGTTGTGCACAGAGACAGCAATATTGTTGGATGAAGAACTGTGAAAGACGTAACTATTCTCAGCAATACAATGATCTAAGACAATCCCAAAGGACTATGGATGAAACATACTATCCATCTCCAAAGAAACAACTTATATTGATGGAACACAGACTGAAGCATGCTATTTTTCACATTCCTTCATTTTTTTTCTTTTATTCAAGGTTTCTTGTACAACATGACTAATATGGTCATGTTTTACATAATTTTACTGTATAACCCATATCTGATTGCTTACTGCCTCAAGGAAGAGGGAGGGAAGGGAGGGAATGAGGAATAAAAATTGGAACCCAAAACTAAAACTAAAAATATTTATTACTTAAAAGAAATAAAGAGTTTGATCAGTGGAAAAAAACAAAACAAAAAAAAAGATACTGAGTTCTGTTTTGGACATGTTGATTTTGAGATGATCACAGGACAACCATGTGAAGATGTCCAGCAAGCAGTTGTTGATGTAGGACTGGCTGACTATATACATTTGGGAGTCAGTTGCATGATTGAACCCAGTGAAGCTGATAAGATCACTGAGAGAGTGGAGAGAGGGAAGGGGACTTCAGTTGTATTCACGTGCTGCTTAACAGAGCTGGAGAAAAATCAAAACCATGCTGACTGGGTCCTCTACAAATTTATGTTACATAATCTCTCTCTTTTTTTTTTTCCGGGGCTATGGGAGTTAAGTGACTTGCCCAGGGTCACACAGCTAGTAAGTGTCAAGTGTCTGAGGTCGGATTTGAACTCAGGTACTCCTGAATCCAGGGCCATGCTTTATCCAATGTGCCACCTAGCTGCCCCTTATGTTACATAATCTCAATGGAGCTCTTGATACAGCAAGACATTCCCCTTAATCTGTTTACCATCTCACTCATCATAGCAACTTTTCCAAACCTTTTCATCCTTCCTCCAACTTCCCATGGTACCCCTTCCCCCATCCTCTCAGCTGAGAACCTTGGCATATATTTTGATGAAAAAATTTGGGCCAGTCAGTCAACAGACATTTATTGAGCTATTATGTGCCAGACACTGTGCTAAGTGCTAAGGATACAAAGAAAGGCAAAAGACAGTCCTGCCCTCAAGGAGCTCCCAGTCTAACAGGGGAGCCAACACATAAAGAACTATGTACAAAAAATATTTATAGCTGCTCTTTATGTGGTGGCAAGGAATTGGAAGTTGAGGGGATGCCCATCAATTGGGGAATGGCTGGACAAGTTGTGGTATATGAATGTAATGGAATACTATTGTGCTGTAAGAAACGATGAGCAGGAGTTCAGAGAAACCTGGAGGGTCTTGTGTGGGCTGATGATGAGTGAGATGAGCAGAACCTGAAGAACATTGTACACAGTATCATCAACATTGAGTGTTGATCTACTGTGACGGACTAGATTCTTCTCACCAATGCAGTGGTACAGAAGGGTTCCAGGGAACTCATGATAGAAGAGGATCTCCAAATCCAGGGAAAAAAAACAAAAGAACTGTGGAGTATAGATGCTGAATGGACCATACTATTTCTTTTGTTTTTGGTGCTGTTGTTTTTCTTTTTTGAGGTTTTTCCTCATTGCTCTGATTTTTCTCTTATAACATGACTAATGCAGAAATATGTTTAATGTTATTATATATATATATATATATATATATATATATATAAACCTATATCAGATTACCTGCTGTCTAGGGGAGGGGGAGGGAGAAAAATCTAAAATTGGAAAGCTTGTATAAACAAAAGTTGAGAACTATCTTTACATGTAATGGAAAAAATAAATAAATAAAATACTTTATTTAAAAAAAGAACTATGTACAAACAAGATGTAAAATCAACAGAGGGAAGACACTAGAATTTAAAAGAGATTGTGAGGGTCAGCTAGGTGGAGCAGTGGATAGAGCACCGGCCCTGGATTCAGGAGGACCTGAGTTCAAATCTGACCGAAGACACTTAACACTTACTAGCTGGGTGACCCTGGGCAAGTCACTTAACCCCAATTGCCTCACAAAAACAAACAAACAAACAAACAAAAAAACGAGATTGTAAAAGGCTTCCTGTGGAAGATGGGACTTGGTGCCCTCGACTTATGGGACTTTAGAAGGGAGGATGGTTTGGGGTGCAAGATCATGAGTTCAGTTTTGGACATGTAGAGTTTAAGATGTCTGCTGGACATCTGGTTCAAGATTCTGAAAGGCAGCTGGTGATGAGAGATTGAAAGTCAGCAGAGATTGGGGCAGGATAGGTAGATCTGAGAGTCATCAGCATAGAGATGGTAATGAAATCTTTGGGAAATGATGACATAACCAAGTGAAGTAGATTGAGGGGAAGAGAAGGGGGCTCCAGGACAGAACCCTGAGGGATATGTAAAGTAGAGGATGTGATATGGAGGATGATCCAGCAGACTAGATGGAGAAGGATGGGTCAGAGAGGTGGGAGGAGAACCAGGAGAGAAGTGTGTCCTGAAAACCTAGAGAGAAAAGAGGAGAGAGTGATTGAGAGAGTCAAAGGTTGCAGAGAAGTCAAGGAGAATTCAGATTGAGAAAAGGCCTTTGGATTTGGCAGTTAAGAGATCATTGGGTAATACATGTGAGATCTAAAAAAAGAAAGTTATTAATGTTACAGAAAATAAGGGAAAGTTTCATGGAGGAACTGTCTTGGGAAGTAGGTTTTAAAGTGTGGAAGGGTGTAGAAGTCTTCTGAACATGTAGAAAGGTGAGAAAACTGGGGGACAGCGTGGGGGAGGGACTTTTAGAGGGGCATATGGATTGGGATTTGGGAGGGTGGGGGGAGACGATAGGGGGACTTTTGGAGGGGTGTATGGATTGAGATTAGATTGAAAAGGTAACAGGGATAGGGTAAAAAGAGAAAGAAAATAGTAAAAATAAGATGGAAGGAAATTTGTGAATAGCAATAATAACTTTAAATGTGAATGGGATGGTGGCCTGGGACTCGTAGGTGAAGGCAGCCTTTTCTCCTCTCTCTGCTGTAGATCCTAGCTAGGCTTTCCTATCTTTCTGAACTCCACGTGGTCTCTCTTTACTTTTTAATAAATGCTTAATGCCCCCCCCCAAATGTGAATAGGATGTTTATAGCAGCTCTTTTTTTTGTGGCAAAGAACTAGAAATTGCAGGGATGCCCATCAACTGGGGAGTGGCTGAGCAAGTTGTATCGTATAGTTGTGATGAAATACCACTCCGCTATAAGAAAAGATGAGCTCACTAGCTGTGTGACCCTGGGCAAGTCACTTAACCCCAATTGCCTCACTAAAAAGAAAAAAAAAAAAGAAAGGATGAGCTCAATTATTTTAAAAAGCATGGAAAGGGGCAGTTAGTTGGCACAGTGGATAGAGCACTGGCCCTGGATTCAGGAGGACCTGAGTTCAAATCTGGCCTCAGACCCTTGACACTTACTGGCTGTGTGACCCTGGGCAAGTCACTTAACCCCAGTTGCCTCATCCAAAAAAAAAAAAAAGAGCATGGAAAGACTTGAATGAATTGATGAAAAGCGCAGTGAACAGAACCAAGAAAACAGCAATATTGTTTAAAAGAATGACTTTGAGTGAATGTCATTTTGACTATTATAAATATACAAATTAAAAATAAAGGACATATGAAGAAAGATGTTATCTGCATCCAGAGAAAGAATTGAGAACTAGAAGTATGTATAGAATCATTTTCCATAAGTGTGTACATATATACACATATGTCTAATGGTAGCCATCTCTGGGGGGGAGGGGAAAATAAACTTACATGATTACTTTGTTGTATCTTTAGGGGAAATAGTAGATTTGAAGTTTCACGTGCAAATTCTCTTTTTTATTGTCCTGTGTCATGGAAAGGCTTGTTTTGTTCCATGAATAGAAAAATAAAATAAATTTAATTAATTTAAAAAGATATCATGGGGCACTTTGAAGAGAGACCCATTTCAATGGAATGATGAGATCAGGAGCTAGATTGTAAGAAGAGCCCAAGTGGAAGCATCTGGTATAGACAGCCTTCTCAAGGAGTTTAGCCACAAAAGGCAGCAGAAACATGGGATGATAGTGGGAGTGGAAGGAGTGAGCGAAGGTTGTTTGAGGATAGAGGGGAGGGATGTGGGCATATTTTTAGGCAGTAGTAGAAAGGGGCAGCCGTGGACAGGGAGAGATTGGAAATAAGTGGGCTTGTTAGAGGAGGAACCAAGATGGAACGGGGGTCATTTGTGTATGTAGCCAGGTTTACCTTAACAAGGAGAAGGCCCACCTCATCCTGGGAGACAGGGTGAAGGACATGGTAAAAGAAGGTACCTGGGTGATGTGAAATAAGGAGAAGGGGAGAAGAGGGAACTCTCAGGAATGGCCAGAATCTTTTTTCAGTAAAATATGAAGCAAAGTCCTAAGGTGAGAGGATTGGGAGCAGGGGAGTCATAGGAGGTTGGAGAAGGGATGAAAAGATTTGGAGGGCTACTGTGGTAAGTGGGATAACAGTACTCATAACAGCTAACATTTATATAGTGCCTACTATGTGCCAGGCACTGTGCTAAATACTTTACATTGATTATCTCATTGGATCCTCACAACAACCCTGGGAGGTAGGCACTATTATCACCCCCATTTTACAGCTGAATAAACTGAAGCAAACAGAAGGTTAAGTGACTTCTCCAGGGTCACATAGCCACGATTGGAACTCAGGTCTCCCTGACTCAGGCATAGCACGTTATCCACTGCTCCACCCAGCTGCCATAAGTGAGTTAGTAAGGGAGAATTGCCTAGCAGCAGGGTCCCTGTTGCTATTGCATAACAAATTTGTAGTGGACCCAATCAGAATCATTGTATGATTTTCTTCACCTCTATTTAGAAGCATGTTGGGGGGGTGGGGACAAGGGGAAAAGTTGACCGATGTCAGGAGTGACCTCAGGCTGAAGAAGCTTGACAGGGGTGAACAATAGCAGCAACCAGTGAAATGATAAGGGGGCCAGGGACTCAAAAGATTAAGACAGTCCAGTTATTCCTGCCACATCTTGGGTTAGGAGTATGGCGCACCCTCGAGCTAAAAAATCCAAGAAAAAAATGTTTGACTCTCCCTTCATACCAGAGAAGTCTGAATTTTTTCTTTCTTTTACATTGCCTTTTTGTAAAATTTGAGTTAAGTTTTTGGTCATAGGCTCTGTGTCATCTGCTGGACTTTTTGTGTCTTCTGTGACGTCCATAAAACTCCCTTAAAATTCCTATTTAATTTCTTTTGCCAACACAAGATATGCAGAAACTGGGATATGGAATGGATAACTGTGTAGAGTTGAACTGGTTCACCAAGGGGTGAATAAAGATGGGGAAAGAGAGTGTGGCTAGTGCAGGGGTGAGGCCTGGGAAAGGACTTGAGAGGTTAAGAAATTGGAGGTCATGGAGCAGCCAGGTGGCACAGTGGATGAAGCACCAGCCCTGGATTCAGGAGGACCTGAATTCAAATCCAGCCTCAGACACTTAACACTTACTAGCTGTGTGACCCTGGGCAAGTCACTTAACCCTCATTGCCCCGCCCCCTCCCCATCCTCCCAAATAAATTGGAGGTCATGGTGTAGAAGAAGAGCAGGGCTTGCTAACTGAAGGCTGAGGGAAAGGTGGAAAACCAATAATCAATTGTGATCAGATATGGGAATTTCAGGGTTCTCGAATGTGGAGGGGGGACATTTGTGGATAATGGCAAGATCGAGGAGATGACCCTCTTTGGTTTCAATTTCTATGCAAATTCTTCTCATCTAGTTATCCATACCCAACCTATCTCCCGACCTCCAGTCCCACATCTCCCACTGGATGTCCTGTTGACATCTTCAACTCAGCATGTCCCAACGTGAACTTATGATCTTTTCACCCAAACCCTCCCCTCTTCCTAACTTCTCTGTTATTGTCCAGGACATCGCCACCCTCCCACTTACTCAGACATGAAACCTAGGTTCATCCTGCACTCCTTGCTCCCTCAATCCAATCTGTTGACAAGTCATCAATTCTAGTATCTCTTGTATATGCCCCCTTCTCTTCTCTGACACTTCCTGTCACCTTGGTGTAGGTACTCATCCCCTCATCTCTGGACTACTGCAGTAGCTGCTGGGGGCAGGGGGGGGTCCGCCTACCTCGTCTCTCCCCACTGCAGTCCATCTTCCCCTCAGCTGGCACAGTGATCTTCTATTTGACTCTTAAAGCCCTTCCCAAGTTGGCTCCTTCCTACCTTTCCAGTCTTCCTCATCCTCTACAGTCCCGTGCCATTGGCCTCCTTACCACATGACTTTGTCCTAGTCTGTACTTTTTCACTCACTATCCCTTGTGTCTGCAATTCTCTCCCTTTTCATCTTCATCTCCTGGCTTCCTTCAAGTCTCATTCAGCTCCACTTCTTCCTTCCTTAAGAAGCCTTTTCCAGTTGCCCTTAAGGTTAGTGCCTAACCTCTAAGGTGACCTCCAATTAATCTTGATTGTTTATACAGAATTGTTCCCATTAGTGTGTGAGCTTCTTGAGTCCAGGTATTCTTTGTGCCTTTCTTTGGATTTCCAGGCCTTAGCATAGTGCCTGGCCCGTGGCAGGTGCCTAATAAATGCTTGTTGACTTGGATCAACTTGATTCAGGCCAGAACTCTGGCATATCCTACACGTAGGAGGCAGGAAATAGATGATGGAGACTCTAAAAGGTATGGTCAAACAGATCAGAGGAGAAGCATGAGAAAACAATGTCATGAAAACCCCAGAAGGAGAGAGTGTTTGGGTGGAAATGATGGACAACAGTGTTCAGGGCCGCAGAGAAATCAAAGCTGATTGGGAACATGCAAGTGGCTTGACATAGCACTAGCATGCACTCAAAGTCAGCTTGTAAGGGTTTGACAAGTGAGTGGGAGTTGAGGAAGTGATGAGTCCACATAGCTCTGAGTGTGTTCTAAATCTGTGAAGGTGGATTGCAAAGTATCTTTAAGTCATGGGGCACAATGGCCTCATTTTTATTTATTTATTTTTTTTTAGTGAGGCATTTGGGGTTAAGTGACTTGCCCAGGGTCACACAGCTAGTAAGTGTCAAGTGTCTGAGGCCAGATTTGAACTCAGGTCCTCCTGACTCCAGGGCCGGTGCTCTATCCACCGCGCCACCTAGCCGCCCCACAATGGCCTCATTTTGGAGGAATAAACCGAGTCCAAGAGACTGCTCAAAGTAATGGCCAGACTCCAAACCCAGCACATGCTTCCATGTCCTGGCTGTACAAAAAGGACCCCATCACACTCGCCTCCCATCCCCCCCAAGTGTTACGAGACTGTGATGTAAGATCAAGTACATAGCAAATTTGGTAATTGTGACTCAGTCTAAGAGCAGGTGGTGTAAGGGAAACAAAGGGATAACTTTGAGAGCTAGACTCAAATGGAAAAAATTTCTCACCCACCTTCGTCTGATGTCCTTTCCTTCAGCTCTCGATAGCCATAGTGCTATGATTGGACCTGCCCGGGGCCCCTGAGGGGAACAGAATAAGTCTCTCGTCTACATGCCAAGTTGGTTTTAGCCATCTGCCCTCAGTCAGGCCATCAGGAATATTTATCGAGTACCCACTGTGTCCAGCCACGTGTTAGTCACAAGATAAAGTGGCACAAGTTGTCCTGCCTTTTAAAAGCTTCCAATTAGGGAGACAACACCCACAATAAATGAATAAACACTAACAAGGCAGCAGATTGTCCACTTAGGACCCTAACTAGCACCCATCTCACCAGGGGAAATACTTTGTGGGCTTATTGGCACGCAAAATGAAAGTCAGGTTTCAATTCAGTTGAACAAGCATTTATTAGGCACCTATCATTATTATGAGGCACAAGGCACTGGATTTTATGCTAGGGGCTATAAAAGACACACGGTCCCTGTCCTCATAGAACTTACAATTCACTAGGCAAGGTAAGACAGGTACACAAATAGCTACAGTACAAAATCCAACATGATTACAAACAAGCTATGGAGAAATAGCACAAAGCAGGTAGAATGGGGTGGGGCAGGCACAGGGAAAAGGAAGAAGCATCTATCTAGCACTTACTGTGTGCTAGGCACTGTGCTAAGTGCTTGTTACAAATCTAATCTCATTTGATGTGAATTAGACCTTGATCTAGAGGTAGGGTTTCTTTCTTTCTTTCATTTTCAGTTCTGAATTCATACCCTCCTTCTTCCCCCTCTGCCAAGGAGTGTGGTTTCAGTAATCAAAGCCTGGGGTAGGATTAGCTTGCTTTAAGTGCATGCCCTGTCCTCAGATTTTCTAAGTTACTCCCTGCCTCAAACTCTAGCAGGACATAGAGACCCTCTCCTACATGGCTGGCCTTTTAAACTTAGCTTTTTGACTCCTTATCACATCCCCAAAGTTGCTGCTTTAGACTTGGTTCACTCTTCTCAAGCCCCAATCTCCAGTCCACCCCAACCTCACCATCCTCTCAGTACAGTGACACAGGCATCCTGCCCACAACAGTTATCTACTTCTAATAATCCAATTTGGCCAGAGGATCATTTTGGGGCAGGACTTATATAAAAACAGCCAGTATACTCATAACTTCAGTATGACTTTTATTGTTAAACATATATTTAAAAACAGGATGCATTCTGGGCACACGGGAGGTACATATGAAAAAAGGCAGATAAAGAGACCTTCACAACTAAGTCTAAAATGTCTTTGGTAGTTAATGAAGAGTCACGTAATCAGAGCTGAAAGATGATGGTCACGGGGAGGATGGATTGGAAAAGGGAGACTGGAGGCAAGGTTGGGAAGGTGAATGGACTAGGGTAGTGGCATTGGGGATGAAAAGGAGGGGCCAGAAAATGTAGCAGCTTGCTTAGATGTTCAGGGTGGAAGAGTCAAAGATAAGAAGCTTGGATCTTTAGTGATAAAGATGATATAATGGTATCATTCATAGACAAAGGAAACAGGACAGGTTTAAGGAGAAAAGAGGAGTTCTGTTTTGGATGTGTATAAAAGAAATTATTCGAGGCCTAAAGGACTTACTCTCATAGCCTTAGCCTAGACCTAGACTTACCTAACACTGTTTCTTTACATCTGGATTGTCACTCCAACAGCTCGAAGGTCAGGACCTCTTAAGGAACAAAGAAAACCTCATAGATATTGGTTTGTGGTTTAGCTGGAAGCCCTGTTTCCTTCCCATTGGGGGCAATGTTTTTGAGCTTCAGGTATCAATTGCCAGCCTGCATCTCAGCAGAGGTTTGCAGCAGAGATAGAATTGAAAGCCATAAGCCTAAAAATGATAGTTGAAGCTCTAGGAACATCCAAGATTTCTGAAGGAGAATGAAGAGAATGAATAGCAGGAGTCTGAGGACAAAGCTTAGGAGAGCACCTGACATTTAGGGAGCTATAAAAGGAGATCAAGGGAGAGACAGGATAGTGTCATTGAAGTCAAAGGAGGCTCCAGTAGCCAATGGTGACAAATGGAGACAGATCAAGCAGAAAGAGGACTAAGAAGCAGCCAATGAATTGGCTAAAAGGAACAAAGTTGACCTTTGAATGAATGGCTAGAAGCCAGTTGAGAAAAGAAATGAGTGGGTGGGGAGGAAGTGAGGTAATAAATGTAGGCTATTCTTATTCTTACTAAAAGTTTGCCAACAAAAGGAAGGAGAGACAGTAGCAAGGCCCAGGGAAAGGTTTGGAGTTGTTTTGTTTTGTTTCAGGACATGGGAGACTTGAGCACCCTGGTGGGTAAAGGAGCTAGCAGGAAGGTGTGAGAGGTGTTTGATGATGGGTAAAAAATGAGGTCCAGAAGAAGGCAGGGGAAACTAAGTTGAGGACACACAAGGAAGAGGCAATTTCCTCTGAGTCCAGAGCGTAAGTGAAAACCAAGAGGCTTTGAACTAAGGGGGGGGGGGGGGGAGAAGAGGGAAGGAAAGGCACGAATCTCAGATAACTTCTCAATACTGAGTCAAGCTCATCCTGTTGAGAATGCAGGGGTTAGGGTGGGCTGGATAGAGATGGGGGGTGGAAGAAGAGTGAATCAACTTGGGAACCAGCCATTTTCGGGTCGTGTTAAGGAGTTGAAAGGGGGGAAATAAAAGGCTAGCCTTGCAGGAGTGGGCTCTATGTTCCAACCAGGGAGTGGAGGCAAGGGCTTAGCTGGAACGTCTGAGGGCACAGGATGCTTAATTTGTTCAGGGTAAGGGACAAAAGCACCTCAAGCAAGTTAGTTATTCAAAAATGTCCCACCTACCCCCATGCCCTTTGACCAATGCTGAGAAATGAAGCCAGAAGAAGAGGAAGGGAAGTTTGAGAGAAGATGGAGAGGAAAGTTTTGAAAATAAAACGGTGAGGGGGCAGCTAGGTGGCGTAGTGGAAAAAGCACTGGCCCTGGATTCAGGAGGACCTGAGTTCAAATCTGACCTCAAACACTTACTAGCTGTGTGACCCTAGGCAAGTCACTTAACCCTCACTGCCCCACAAAAAAAAAGGGGGAAAAAGAAAATAAAACGATGACATCCAACCCAGTAAGGCTGGGAGGGAAGGTTTATTATTATTTCGGAATAATTTAAAAAGAAAGAAGTCTAACATGGTCATCTGGTGGCTCAGACACTGTACAGAATATATACACACTTGGGGAAAGCTAAGAATCTCAAGGAGGTCCCAAGGAAGAGCCTCATTCCTCAGAGTCCGAATCACTGTCTCCAGGAATTGAGTGGCAGTCCTCACTGTCGTCCTCATCCTCGGACAGACGAACTTGGCTGAGGACGCTGGGCCCACCGCGTTGCTCTTCTTCCTCTTCTTCTTCCTCCTCTGATACGTCATACCCGCCTATGCTGCTAAAACTCGTATCTCTCGTATTCGATTTGGGGTCAGGCTCCTCATAGCTGCCATAACTGAGGAGAGAAAGTCATGGGTTCGTCCAAGTCCTTGGACTCAGGGGATGTCCTCACCCTCACATGAGTTAAGTGACCTCCCCCGGAGACCCCAAATGCTGCCCCTGCTCGTCAGAGACTTCATGGACAAGGAACTTAGACAAGAGAGACCACCCTTTCTGCAGAAATCAGAGCGTGCTGCTGTGCCCTGGGAGCCCATGGTAGGATGCTGGACCCCAAGGACCCCTCCTTGCTGCTGATGCCTATTACCTGATGTTGCTGTCCTCCATCCCATGAGAGGCGTCACCAGCATCTCCTTCATAGGACATCATGCTCTCGTCATTATCCATGCCCATTCTTGTGTTCTCTTGCAACACATGGGGCTGTTTGGGCCTCATGCCACCAGATTCCATGTCAGAGTCACTGCCACTCTCACTCAGCTGGATAGCTGTGCAAATGGAAAAGTACTGGTTCATTGGCCCATACCCACCTTACCCTGAGTCCTGTGCCTCGGCAGGATGAGCTTGCCAGAAGCACGACCCAGGGGCCTCTCCAAGACAATTATTCATAGTATTCATAGATTCATAGATTTCTTCCTTCAGGGCTCTCCTGTGCTAGGCTCCTGGTAGTCAACTGCAGGATCTGACATTTGAAAAGTGGAGTTAGATTTCTTTCCTCTCCCTCAGTAGCCAATTTCTATCTGTTTTGCCGTTGTTAGATTATCTTCTGTTCATCCCTTTGCCATATTGGACATACCACACACCTCTTAGCCCTGGCCAATATTAAAATTCGGCTTATCTAGTCCTCCCCCCCATTCTTAGCACCTCTTCTGCAGCATCTTCCCCCAGATGGCTGCGAGTTATCTAATTATGCATGACTGGGTTGGAGCTGCAAGGAAGAGAGATGTCTGAGAAGCCAGCGTATGGTCAACAGCTTTCAGCGTGGCTCTAAGATTGCTATGGTGAGTGAGATGGTAACAAACCAAGACTTACAGGAAAACGGGTTATCTCCTTCATCGTCACTCCCAGCATCTTCTTCCTCATCTTCTACGTCAGACATGAGCAAATCTTCATACAAGACACTAGACTGAGGCTGCTGCGCAGTCCCCTCCTCTTCATCTGCGAGGTCACCATCCCCTTCTTCCTCCTATATCACACAGATGGACCAAAACGTTTGCACTAAGGGACACAAGTGACAGACCAGAAGCCACTGGCACAACCCCATTCAGCAGCTCAGGAAGAGCAATGGGATGCGGCAAGCTATGCTGGCTACTGCCCTGTGCTGATGGGGCTCCTGTCATGAGGATACAAGCATACTCACTGGGGCTGGAGTCTTAGGTTGCCCATCCTCCTCCTCCAACCTTTCAATATCTACATCAGAGTCTTCCCTGCCCAGCCTACCTCAGCCCTGGCACATCTGAATAAGGAACACAAATAGCACACCATTGAGTGGGGTGCCAGCAGGAGTGGTCACCCAGAACTCAGCGTGGAGTGGTCAGCCAACCCACTAGCGGGGGCTGTTCATGGAGCTTAGGGTCTCTGGACTTTTCCCTGAGTTCCTTCTCTGGGACCCATCCCCAAGTCGAGAATGAGACCCTAGAATATGAGAGGGTAGGTATCTAGTCCATTCCTACTACTTCTTTCTATGTAATGTTAGCGAGAGCTTCCTTTTTAATCATAAGCTTTCTTTAGGCTGAATTATCCAGCTTGAGAGATGACCAAGGAGACCTCTTGGGACTCTCATCCATTTCACTGAGGACCCCTAAAGAAAGCTAGAAGAATTTCTTGCCTCCTGTCCCCTACAGAGAATGTTTTTCAGTCAGCTCCTGAAATTAGTTCTTTCCAAAGTCCGTTCTTCCTTAAGAAAGAAACCCAATTATGCTTTCTTCTTTCAGCTGCCCATCAGGTTACCCTGGCCTATCTGTCACTTTTCACAAACCTAAGCCTTACTTGCAGTTTTGCTGTTGTACCCATCTGGGACCTAGGACCCAGGGGCCATTACCTGATTCTGTCAGGAGTTAGTCATGTGACCTGTCACTTTTTTGTCCACATTTCAGGCCTTCTTGGCAGAAAAGGGCTAGTGGCTCGTCATGGCTAAGAACCCATTTCGAGAGGGAAGCAATCCTCACCTGTACCCCCCGCTTCTCTGGGGTGGTAGTTGGCGTGTCCATGGTAGACATATTACTTTCATCTTGGTATACTGAGGCATCTCGAGACATACTTAGGGATGTGTTCATATCAAAAAGGTCAGGAGGCTGTGGCACAAAACATATTCCTTAACAATTCTTTAGAAGGGGAAAGTAAGAAAAGTTTAGAGAACCTGCCATGAGGAACACTCTTGTAAGAATCAAGGTAAAAGGCAAACCAGGTTTGGAGGGATTTACAAAGCTGCCAAGTCTACTGTCACAGTAGGGCATCTGCTGCATGCTGAAAACAGCAGAAATGTCAGGGCTTTTTACTTTCTTCTAAGCCTTATAGGCCTGTAAGGTCAGCGGTAACTTACACAGCTACTTTAGAGATGAAGAAAATTTGGATGTGGCATTTCAACACAAGCAAGAATATGAAAGAGTTTTTATGGACTGTTTTCTGTAGTACCAAAAAAACAAAACAAAACAAAACAAAAAACCAGAGGAACAGAGGGAAACTTGGACAGAATAAGAAAAAAAGAATTCTTGGTGGGGTTTGGAAAGAGTTTAAAAAATTCAGAAAAGATTTTCTCTTAAAACATAACCAATAATCAGCATAAACAAGTAACCAGTATAACCAATTCTTTTCTTTCTTTTTTGGGAGGCAGTCAGGGTGAAGCGACTTGCCCAGGGTCACACAGCTAGTAAGCACCTGAGGCCAGATTTGAACTCAGGTCCTCCTGACTTAAAGGCCAGTTCTCTATCTACTGCATCACCTAGCTGCCCCATCAGTTTCTTTTCAAGTATAACCAAGCCTCTAGAAACTACGTTAGAAACTTAAAATAACTCTTTAAAAGGCTCCAGAAAGAGAGCCAACATTGCTTTGCTAATTCCCACCCTCCAAGCATGCCAGCCTCCTGGCATTACAGCTTAGATAAGTATAGCCAAGGATGAGTCAAAGTAGGGAGGCAGAGGACTGGATCACCCTCATCCCCATGTGATATAGGCAGGTCTCATGCTGATATAAAAGCCAAGTGTAAAGTCAGTTCTCTGAGAAGGGGGATGGGCAGCCAGGAGACCCACAGGGCACAAGAGCAGTGTGGCCCAGCCCTACAGCCACCAGGGTTCTCTGCTCAGTATAGATCCTGGGAAGGTCTGAAAGAAAATCCTCATAGAAAAGACCAGGAAATGACCCAATCCAGGAACAAAAAAAAAGTACCAGACGATCAGTCTTGAGGAATGAGTAAGGACACCAGAGGAAGAGGCTGTGGACACGTCAGAGAGCAAACCCCTCTCTCTCTCCACTGGCCCCGGGGCTGCCCTCTTTGGAATTCAGCAAGATCATCACCAAAGCACTCCCTTAGCTTGGCCTTGGAGACATGGGAGCATGTGGGCAAGGGATTGAGGACAAAGGCCGGTTCAGAAGCCAGTGCTCCCAATTTTCTGCAACAGAAGATTCCTGGGCCTCACTCACCTGAGGTGTATAAGGCCCTGGGGTCATTGGGTCTAGACTTTCTAAGTCAGCCTCTTCCAAAGCTGCTTCCTTAGCTGTGCATATGTCTTTCTCAAGCTGAGTCAGGTGTTCGTCATACTAGAAAAACAACCAAAATGGAATGAATTACCCCAGGAATGTAGGAAATATGTTCAAGCTGGGTCCCAGAGAAGCCAAGTTTGCCACCTACCTCAGCCAAAGTCTGGTGACAGATGTTCACAATCTCCTGAGCAGTTTTCGTGTACTGACTGTCCGAACCTATGACAAAAAAAGAAGCCTTCACCTTGGCTGCTGCCAGGGCTCTAGTTCTCTATTTTACCACCAGAATAGTGTCATTATCTTAGCACCCTCTGCCCCTAACTACTTTTGTGACCTTGGCCTATTCACTTCTCTGAGGGACTCAGTTTCCTCCTCTACAAAAAAAAACCAAAAAACAAAACTGGACTAAGGGACGCCTGGGATCCCTGCAGCTCTAACCCCATGAGACTGATCTCAGGCTTGGCATTTAGCTTCATTATTTGGAGGTGTATGTCAGCTAAATAACAAAATTCTCCATTTGAATGAAGATGCTTCCCATCACCTGACTCAAATGATAATTGGTACATTGGTCTCCAATGTTTAGCAGAGCATGAAGCAGAGAGAGCTGGTCTGTGTATGTGAACCACCCCAAATTCTGTATCCACACTGATCACAAACTTCTTTGAGAACAGAATGGCCTAGTTAGGGGAATGGCCCTCTCAGAGCTCTGGCCTAACACAAATCCAAATAACAGGATGATGCCATCAGTGCCCAAGTCAATGATTCCCCAGGGCCAATAGAGCCAGAATCAAAAGTCGGGCCAGGAACACTCCAACTAAGTGAGAAGAGAAGCTTAACAATTCAGGAATCTGGAGAGTCCTAATCTCTTGTGGCCTTATTCGATTCTCTGGGCCCTCAAAAACTTTGAGGCTAAGAGATGAAGACAATTAAGAGGCACCGTTTCACAGTGACAGACTACTGCAGTTAAAATGGCAGGAGTTCCTCCCGAAAGGGGTCAGTACAGCCATGAGGCTCTCGTAGTACTCTCTACTACTTGGGTCAAATCCAAAGAGGGAACCAAGCCCTGGCCAGTGAGAGAAGAAATCATGACTCTACACAGATCTCAACCTCTCAGTAGCTCAAGTTCTTCACTTCTAACATGGGAATAGATCAATGTGTTTGTATACAGCTTGCCAAGCCCTTTCCTTTCCATCCAACAGCTCCTAAAATGCCACCTCCTCCAAGAAGCCCTCCCGAATTTGAAACGAGGAAGATTTCTCTTCCATTCCCCATCTCCCCTGGACATACCATTCCCAGGACTTAAAACCCCAGTAAAGACACTTAACCCCTTATAATGTCAGAGTTCTTATTTACATATTTGTTCCTGTTTCTGTATGTCTTTGATATCTGTTTTCACTTGTCAGTCTTAGAGATTCTAAGCTCACAGAGTGCAGGGGCCATGGCTATTTAGCTTGCTAACTATACCAGGTACCTAAATTGGCATTTAGGGTTTTCTTATGAGAACAGTAGTGATGGAGTT
Organism: Dromiciops gliroides; assembly: GCF_019393635.1. Classification (NCBI taxonomy): domain Eukaryota; kingdom Metazoa; phylum Chordata; class Mammalia; order Microbiotheria; family Microbiotheriidae; genus Dromiciops; species Dromiciops gliroides. The sequence goes on along the minus strand of NC_057867.1, from coordinate 3,321,881 downwards.
GGTAAACTAATCGAAGCCATGAAACAAAGGGCAGGAAAATCCAGAGGTGATCCTGTCACTCTCTTGGTGCTGACAGTTGTGGGCTTCACAGCTGACACACAGAACTGGGAAACAGAGTGACAAGACATGCAGAAATGACCTGGGACCTTAAGGAGCCCAGAAAAGACAACTGAGTGGGAGGCCAAATGTATTTGTTAACTCTCTAAAGAGTTGCTATATGAAAAATGGTGGCCACATTTTCAACATCTCTGCTGATTTTTTTAAAAGAAGAAAGGAGATTAGAATTACAGCAGGGGGGTAGCTAGGTGGCACAGTGGATAAAGCACCAGCCCTGGATTCAGGACGACCTGAGTTCAAATCTGGCCTCAGACACTTGACACTTACTAGCTGTGTGACCCTGGGCAAGTCACTTAACCCCCCATTGCCCCGCCAAAAAAAAAAAAAATTACAGCAGGAGGATGTCTAAAATAGTGGTACAGAATAACTTCTGGTCACCAAAATAAGTAAATGAATAACCATTACTTTGCCTTTTAGAAGAATGGCCAAGTGGTAAAGGCAAGTGAAAGTTTTACTGAATTAGAGTCTGGAGATATATTGCCTGTTTTTTTTGGGGGGGAGGGGGGTTGCAGGGAAGGCATATTTGTTATGGTTTCCCAGGCATACAAGAAATCCTTAACCAGCTATGGCCCCAACCAAATCTAGGGTTAACGATTTAATTCTGAGGACTTCTAAAAGTGTCTATGTCTCTAATGTCACTAAGTAGCCTAGAGGGGACAGTCCGGGCTGAGCAAGTGAGGGAGCCTCATTATTACCAGTAGGCAGCATTTGGCCGTTAGTCATCTGGGAGTGTACAGTTGTTAGAATACAGAGACATTCAATATGATTCCAAACACCAATCTATATACACAATAATTCTTTGGTGCCTTCACCCCCAGGATGCCCCCAGTACCGAAGAGGGAACCCCTGCACCTTGGATATTTTGGCGACGATGGGATGCTTTGTGGTTGAAGATACAGGTGAATGTACATGATCTCTCTCTCTCTTTCTCTCTCTCTCTCTCTCTTTTTCTTTCTTGTTAAGCCATGGCCCAAAGCAACTCCAAACAGATTGCTGAAGAAATTAAAAGCAGTCCTCCTTAAAAAGCAGCCTCACTCAGATCAATGTCAACTCTGACAACAGCCCTAGGAAGCTGGACTCTACCAGAACCAAAAAACATTTCTGTTGTCATCTCTTAAGTTTGCCTCAATAGTAATGTCATAAGACAGAAGGGCTGTTACATGCTCTGTGTTTCCAGTTAGAGGGATAAGCAAGCACCAGGAATAAGTGATCTGGAAGGCTTTAGTGAAAAACACCGTCTTAGGGCTATACCAAGTTGGAGGCAACAATGGACTATATGAGCAGGGAGGAGAAGATTGAGAGCTCTCTGTAAGATACTTTCATGGATGAGCCCACAAATCCTGCTCTAATGACCTAGTGGGACTAACTTCCCAGGAAACTTCAGGAATTCTGGTGCTGATACTTCCTCAACAGAATTTGGGGATTTTGTCAAATCCCTTAGTTAAATAATTAGTCTTAGTTATATATTCTCCCATTAATCCAATGATGAGAACCATTCCTCAAATAGTGTTGCCTAACATCCTTCCTCCTAAGTCAAGTAACCTCCATTTGAGGTGATGAATAGAGCACTGGACGTGGAGTCAGGAAGAACTGAGAACAAATCGAGCCTCAGAAACTTTGTAGCAGTGTGACCCTGGGCAAGTCACTCTTAGCCTCAGTCTCCTCCTCTGCAAAATGAGGATAAATAATAACATGCTTCACAGGGTTGTGAGGATTAAATGAGAGAATATATGGAAAATACTTTGCAAACCTTAAAACACCATATAAAAATGATTATTTTTCCTCCTCCTCCTCTTATGTAAAACAAAAATAGATTAATTAGCACCATGACAGATAAAGGGGTGGGAAATGGATATTTGCTGACATTCATCATGTAAAATTTTTTTTTTTTTAGTGAGGCAATTGGGGTTAAGTGACTTGGCCAGGGTCACACAGCTAGTAAGTGTCAAGTGTCTGAGACCGGATTTGAACTCAGGTCCTCCTGACTCCAGGGCCGGTGCTCTATCCACTGTGCCACCTAGCTGCCCCTCATGTAAATTTTTTTAAAAGACTGTATTTAAGGAGCAACCATATGGACTTCTTCAGTGCTAGCAAATTCTTGCAGAAATGAATGCTGATAAATCTACTTGAGCATGTCCTAAGAAATGGGGCCTCATCTAAGTTCTTTGGTTATTACATAGAATGTGGGTCAAGTATAAAGATCCCAGGACCCCAAATTAAGAGGCAAGGACTCCGAACCAAAGCTTAAAGAACCACACATAGAGATCTGGAACTGGGGACTAGCTCAAACTTTGAAGGAGGGTGTAGAGCCTGTACTTCAGGTATATCTGGTGGGCTTCTCAAAAGGACATATTATAAATGCCCATTTGTTTGGACCCTCATTCAGACACTTTTGAACTTGGTTTAAACTAAATGGAAATCACACGATGAGGAAAATAACTGACATTGGCCAATAAGTTAATATAATGACAAATAACTCACACTAACTAATACTGTTTCACTAAAAAGAAAAAACTGTGTATAAGGCTGATCTGTTCCAGACTCAACCCAAGAACAATAGGTTATTTGGTTTGAGACCATTATACCATTATAACATGGTCTCACTTCGAAAGCAAATTCATAGCAAGGGACTCTTCCCATCTCACTTCCTCCATACCCAGCCAAACCCAGCATTATCCCAGTGCTCCAGTGTGTTTTAAATACATTAACTAATAAACTAAGCTTGATCACCTAACCATCTTCCTTCACAATGAATTATTTGAAGAAAATCATTTGGACTCAAAATCTTGGGATTAGTCTAATTCAATACAGTTTCCTGGTTCACTGGGCAGAAGATATGAGGAAAGCTGAACCATATAAGTTACCTCTCTATTTTGACCCTTAAAAACAGGTCAGAACCATTGTTTGTCTAGTTATTATAATAAGATACACATTTCTTGTGATAGAGGAATCTTTAAACATAATCCTTGTTCATTTATCTTGGCATAAAATGACAGAAGTGGCTTTTTTGGCAAGATCTGCCTTTTTACTGCAACACTGTATTTTATGTGGTTAAAGTGACCTTGCTTCCACTCTGAGTGGGGTTAAAAAATCAGTTTGTTTAGAATGTTTCACATACTATGGGCTATCAAACAGGATGTTACATTGTTGAAAACTTTATCCGTTTTAGGTTTTAAGATCAAGTTGCTATTTACAATCTTTCTGTGGAAAATGTGGCTACTTGTGCCTGAGCTATGAATTAAGAGGAAGGCAACGTGGTACTATGTTGAAGTCAGAGGCCTCAGTTCAAATCCCACCTGTGCCATTTGCTGCTCCCTGGGTGACCTTGGACTAGTCTCTAGTTCCCTTTCCCTTATGGGTCAGAGATTATGTGGTAATTTGGGGCAAAACATTAATTTGCAGTACTATTACTTTAGACTACTGGATAATGGGCTTCATGTTCATCCTTTAATAGGCTTTGTAATTCTCAGCTGTGGGAGAATGTCAGAGAAACAGGCAGGGCAGCAAGATGTCCCTTGTTGGGGAAAAATTTGGTGATGGGCCTGCTGAAATGTTCCCTGGCACAAGAATGCAAACTGAGTAAGAATGTCTTATTTCTTCCTGAAAATTGTATGAGCCTCTTGGTGGCATGGAGGGGGACCCCAGGATCTCAAAGGGCCTGACAGCAGAGGCCTAGCAATGAAGTATGTCTGAAGACCAGCCTAATGCAGGGCAGAGAGGCTCAGAACTAGACAATTGGCCATACTGGAGTGTGTGTGTGTGTGTGTGTGTGTAGGGGAGGGGGGGGATGGATTCCCCCCCCAAAAAAAAACAACTAATAAAACCATCTATTAAGATCATAAGGAAAAGTTCTACTCTACACTAGTAGGTAGCTAAGTGGTATAGTGGATAGAGTGCTGGACTTCAAGGTAAGAAAACTTGAGTTTGAATCCTGCCTCAGACTCTTTCATTCCAATTTTAGTATATGTGCTGCCGAAGCGAGCACCAGACTCTTTCTAGCAAAGTCATTCAACCTCTGTGCCTCAGTTTCCTTAATTGGTAAAATCAGGATAGCAGCACCAATCTCAAATGAGATAATGCATGCTGCACAGCACTGCCAGCCTGTGTTAGTGACAGGACAGAGAGCTCACTGAAGTCACAGACCTCTGGAAGTAATGCTTTTGTGCTTGTCCTGTAAAGAGTTCCTAGCCATTTCAAACTTGTGGTGGGGAGAGGGGTATCCCTACTGGGTGTCCTAAGAACCTGGGCTCCCCACATTTTTGGGACTCCCTGGGTAAAAGTTCAAGAGAGAATTGGGTTTTGTTTTTTCAAGCCCTGTGAACAGAGAGAGCTGGGATACCTTCAGAAGCAGAGCTCTTGCCAAGAACGTTTCACACACCCCAGGGCCACCCATTGGTTTGGACTGGTGGCCTTCACTCCATAGTGGTTGTCTCTGCATTCACAGACTCAATGGAATGGAAGCTCCCTGGGGGGCAGGGACTGTTTCCTCTTGGTATTTGTATCCCTAATGCTTTGCACAGAGTCTAGCACACAGTAGGCACTTCACAAATGCTTCCTTAATTGTGTTTAACTGATAGACCATTAAGTGACTTCTGATCTTTCATCAATAATCTGGATACTTGGAGTTTAGCAAAAAATTGCTAAAGAACCAACGATCCCCATGTGGAGTTGGAAGGAGAACAGATATTCATATGTGCCACGGTTGCATTTAATGGGCAGGTTTCTTGGAATGGATTTCCAAAAACTTTTATTAAGAATTTCCCCCCCTAACCAGGTTTAGAATTTGGGGGGCTATTGGGCACAGTTTAAGGCAACCTGTGAGCTTAACCTATGACATTTTTTGAAAAACTGTCCATGCTGTGAGAAGCCTGACTTGGTGTGAATGCACTGCTGGTGGGGAAGGCCTCTCACTCAACTCTGGTTATCAGGATTTGCACACCCAGTTACAAAAAGCGTTCCTGTGAGGTAAAGCTACCTGTTTTGCTGGATTCTTGAAGGAGGGATTACTAACCTTTCATTGGTTTTGTCATAATTATTATTAACTGGTCTTTCCGAAATCCATCAGATATCTGACTACCACAAGGCATGCTCATGGAAGGCAGTATAGACAAGTGCTCCAAAGTGGTCTAGGGGAAGCTGAAATCCTAGCTAGGGGCTGGAGAGAATAAAGAACAAACAACAAGAACTAGAATAGTGGCAATACATGACACTGTTGTTAGCTTCTGCTTTCTGACTTCTACAAAATTGCCACACTGGGCTGCTGACTTTAGGTCATACCTGGCAAAATATCCCTAAAAGTTAACCAAAAAAGCACAAGGAAAAGTGACAGGGCTCATGCCAAGGAGATGGGGGTGGGGATGGAGGAGGAAGGTGACAATGAAGCTGGCTCCCCAGAGGATTCCCAATTGCTGGTTGAATAAGGTAGGTTAAGAGGAATAGAATGGCTGCCTTCCTGGGTCTTTAGGTGGAATGGTAGCACTAGCAAATGGAACTTCTAATCAAATGAGTTACTTTCAATATATTGCCTGTCAGTTGGGAAATCTCTCATTTACCCCTTCAGCCCTTATCCAGAATCTTCAACTCTACAATGCACTTTGGAGAACATCTTCCCTGGCCATTTTTACAGGCATCTGTTTCTGAGTACATGTGGAACAAGATGCCTTTGAGACCTCCTGAAATAGGTATTCAGAGTACACTAGGTGACTCCTTTTCTCTAGCCTGCTCTAAGGGTTGGGTCACAATCGAGGTTAGGTAGCTACATTGGCCCCACGTCCTCAGACCAGTCTACTTTCCCGCTCCATCCAATTCAATATTTCATGGGAGTCCAAAGTATGCCTTTTTGAACTTCTCATCCCCAGGGTTCAGAGGTAACCTCAGATGATTCTGAGGCTGTGCCACAAAGAACCATTCTTATTTCTGGTTTTCACTAAGCAAGACAAGCACCCATAAGAAAACAGATTTTTCTGTCCACACAGAGAAGCCCAGCCAAAAACAAGATTATCTCGTTCTGCTGAGCAGAGCGCCACACTCCAAGGGGCTCAAGGCTCTACCTAACTCTAGCAATGTAACTCTGGATCTCAACAAACGATGGGAGAGCAACAGAGTCCTCCCATCTCATGGGGGAGCCCCTAGAAATACTCACCGTTGTACTTGATGCTGTTGGCTAGGATAAGGTTTACATCATCTAGGAAGGCATCTCGATTCTGATACTTGTGCTTAGAAATGTTCTATAATTAGAAGAGCCAAGCAGTTAGATACAAACTTACAAGCAGGAAGTTCCAAAGGGATCTTGCCAACTCCAACACTCACCTTGCGGATAGTTTCCAAGTCCATTGGATTAATGATCACTTTATAATAATCTGGAACAAACTTCTTATTCACTGGGTGATGAAATGGCCAAGACTAGAGGAAAGAGAAAAATGAGTAACTCAAAGTGACCTTCCACAAACAACATTAGCTTGACCTTCTACTGTTCTTCTGCCCTAATCTTGACCACCCCTCCTCTCAAGTTCACACTAGAAAACAATCCTCCAGCTAGGCTCAGGATTTCTCAAGAGCAGATGCCTAGAATTAACAACCCTATGAGCTAAGAAGCACAAGGGGGAAAGAACCTTAGTTCATCAGTACCACAGCAGTGTTCAACAATAGAGCACTCAAGTGCAAGTTTCTTCATTAGGATGCTAGCTGCTCCCCCGTGTCCTACCACAGGCATTTACCTGCCAAGAGCCATACAAACTGAAAATGCAGGACTACCACATAAGGGCTACGTGTTTCAGGGAAGGCCACCACATGGCAAGAACCTCTGTCCTCCACTCACATATCATCTATGTTCCAAGAGATCAGGAAGAATTATGGAATCTTAGCATCAGAAGGGACTTGAGAGACCACCTTGCTCAATCCCTACCTGATGTAAGTAAGAGTCTTCTTTAGAATAACATCCAGCTTCTTGAACACTTGCACTGACAGGCACCTTACTACAACACAAGGCAGCCAGCTCTGTTTTTGGAACAGCTATAACTATTTAACTGCATATACAACGACAAAAAGTTCCCTCCATGTTAACTTCCACTCACTGGTCCTCATTCTCTAGAGCCAAAAAATAATTCTGCTGCTTCTTCCAAATGACAACCCTTCACACATTTGAAGACAGGTATTATTTCACCTATAAGTCTTCTGTTCTTCAAAACAAGGATTCTCACTTTCTTAAACCCATCCTCATAGAACCTCTCTCTTCTGGGCATGCTCCACCTTATCAATGCCCCTCATAAAATGTGGTGACCACCACTGAATCCAGTACTCCAGATGTGGGCTAACTAGGGCAGAGGACTATTATAGCTCTGGTTCTAGACCATGCCTCTATTAGTTTGGCCTAAGGGCATGTCAAAGGGCACAACAGCCACATCAGGCCCTTTGCATCTCTTGTTTAAACAATTTTAATAGCCTCCTAAAATAGTTTCCCTTCTTTCTTATTTTCCTTCTTGTATACACATCTGCCAAAATAATCTAAAAGCCCAGTTCAGACAAAACAAAAGAAAAAAACCAATGGACGCTTTTTGCCTCTAAAAAAGAAATACAAACTGGCACATAAGGCCCACCACCAGCTGGCTCCAAGCAGCCTTTCTAGCCTTGTCTCACATTACACCCTTCATACAATGTTCCAGCTGTTCCCCACATTCCCTGAGGTCACACCAGCCTGGAATGCACTCCCTCTTCATAGACACCTTTTAGAATCTCTCTTATCCTTCAAGGCTCAGGCTTGGATGCCATCTCCTCCAGGTAGTCTTCCTCGATTCCCCCATCTGAAAATGTTCTTCCTTCTCAAATTTTACTAGAGAAATTTGTCCTAAACTTTGCTTTACACCCGCCATACTTATCTCAGTAGAAGGTAAGCTCCTTGAGGGATCATGCCATTTTGACATTTTTGCCTCTTATGAATCCTGTAGTCAGTCAACTGAAAACCTGCAGATCTTTTTCATGAGAACATTTTTAGCTCTTTCCCCCCATCTTATACTTGTATAGTTGATTGTTTTAAAAAACCAAAGTGCAGGACGATGCTAATGAATGGCTATTTGATCCCACCCTAAGTTCAGTCCATAATTCTAGTCTCAGATAGCTTTTGAATCCTGATTCTGTCATGATATAAGCTACTTCTCCAGGCTTCATGTCACATACAGATGTATAAGCAGTCCATCTATGCCAACATCTGTGTGAAGCAACATGATGTAGTAGACAAAGTCAGGAAGACCTAGGTTTGAATCCTGCCTCAGACACTTACTAGCTGAATGATTCTGGACAAGTCATGTTACCTTTTGGGGCCTCAGTTTCTTCATCTGTAAAATGGGAAGACTAGACCTGATGACTTCTAAGGACCCTTCCATCTCTAAATGAGTGATGAACATACTGAATAGAATGGCAGCACCCCTCCCATCCCCACCCCTGACCACTGCTTTTTGTTTCCAGCCCAGTCCTCACTGCCATCATCCAGGGAGACAGCTCCTATGGACAAGGGGCCAGCAACCTCCACCAGCCGCCACCTACAGAGCAATTTAGCCAGCCTAGCTGAAGCAGCCAGGCACTTTGAGAGGGGGACAGTAGGCAACATGTGCCAAGTAAATCAAACCACCACCAGCACCACCACCTTGACCACCATCAGACCCTGATGGAGAGAGCCAAGGACCCCAGACCCCGAGAGCCTTGGAAAGAGCAATGCTTCCAGCTTTGTGGCCTCAGCCTTCCTCCCAGGAAGCAAACCCTGGGGAGATGCTGCCTGGGGACTGACTGCTCCCACAGGTGCTACCGACATAGCTACCAAAGACCCTGAAAGACATGGCCACCAAAGTCCTTGGCCCTGTCCAATGGCTCAACAGCCAAAACTGAGATGATTTTATCAGTGAAAATGCCAGTAGGGAAGAAGCCTGAGCACCTGCTTTGCTGTTCCACCCTAAGGACCATGGGACTTTATTTTCACCTGACCTTGCTGCCGAAACCTTTCCTGTCTGTTGTCTCCCTGTTGGAATGGGAGCTTCTCAGAGGGCAAGGACCATGAGACTTTTCTCTCCACATGCCCAGGGCTTGGCACCTAGTGAGCACACTTCATACATGTACTCATCTCTCTCCAGGCTGATGGCACAATGCTTCCCCTCATAGCCTTTCCATTCCGTCTTCTACCTGTGTGCCCCAAGGCCTTTCAGAATGACTAACTTCCTCCTTTAGGGCTCAACTGAAGTGCCACCTCCTACTAGAGGCCTTTTCTCGTACCCTTTGACATTAGTCCCCACTCCATCCCCCCAACTCTCAGAAATTACCTTGCTTTGGGTATTTATTTTGCATATATCTTGTATTTACTTATCTGCATACATGTTGTTTCCCCCCAGTAGAATATAAAAGTTTCTTGAGGGCAGTTTGTCTTTGTTTTCCTAGCACAGTGCCTGGCACACAGTAGGGATTTAACGAATGTTTGTTGAACTGAATGTAGCACATCACTAGAAACTTCCTTCCAGGACGAACTGAATCCATTAATCGACATTCTTTGGTCCGATCATTCAACTGGTTCCTGAATCCATCTAACTGTACTCTTATCCAGTTACCTCTGCCTCTTCTGGTTTGGGTGAGGTTGTTGGGCCAATGTTCTAATCATCTTTACGATTGAATTGACTGCACACACACACCCTTGAGCAACAAGGACTGTAGCCCCTGACCCCTGCACCATCCTCATACTGCCCAGAACGGAGGCCACCTACGTCTGGAACCACCATCATCTTCTGGGTGACAATGTTGTCCAGAATGAAAGAGAATGCCACTTGGTCGTCATCATCCAACAAGGGGTTAATGGCCTTTTCTAAGCGGGCCAGCTTATCTTCTTTCTGAAATGAAAGGTAATGGCTTGGGTGTGCAGCCTGCTTGCTCTCGTCCTTCTGAAATCTCTCCTCATTCAGTTACCACAGCACCTGCTGACTTTTGAGGTTCACTGTCCCTGTCCCGCCCTCTTCCCATCGGTCCCCTCTCTACTCTCACACCTTCCCTACTCTCCCACCCCTTTGGCTTTCTGCATACAAATCCCATGGCCCCTTCTTCATTCTGAAAGACACGGAACAACAATGGCTTACCTCTTTCAGTTTTTCATCACAGAGATCCAGCATCGACTGAGAGATCTGAGTCAATGAATGCTTTGGCCCTACAATCATACCAGGAGATCTATAAGAGTCAGGACCATTACAAAACAGGAGCCAGAAACTGCTCCCACCCTGAGGAGCCACACCATGTGGCCTGATTTCTCTTTCTTTTTTGAATTCAGTTTTGTTTTCTCAGTTCCAGATTCTCTTCCCATTGAGACAAGAAAAAGAAAACCCCTTACAAATATGTAGAGGTGCAAAACATTTCCCTGTTAGCACATGGGCTGGTTTCTACCTTAACTTCTCTCACTAGGATATAAAGGCAATACCAATAATGGTGGTTATGACTGTATCAATGGGTATTATTAAAAGACAATTTGAGCATTTCTTCCACAGAGGACATGCGATTTGTGGCCAGAGTTCGTGGTGACAGAGCCTGGCACTCTGTGTGTGATGCTCAGATGTGTAGCTGATTGAAAGTCCTTCCTTCCGTCCATGGCTCCTTCACACCAAGTTGGTCTAGATCAGGGTCTGTGAACTTGTGTTTGTTTCTTGAATATTCTGATAATGGCATATCAATAGAGTCGATTTTCTTTGTAATCCTATGTATTTTGTGCATTAAAAACACGATTTTGAGGAGTCCATTTCTAAGGGGTCCATGACACAAGCAAGGTGAAGAACCCCTGGTCTAGATGCTGCTGCTGTTCCAAACTATTCCCAGAAGTGGCTAACAGCTTAAGGCTGGGCTTCAGATATCCCTGAACTAATTACTTTATACTCTGACTTTGGTAATCTCACTTTAGCACGCCATACCAAAAACAGTCAGCTTGCTTGTCACCCATTCTCCGAAAAGGCCTAGTCCAATGAATATGACTTGATTCAAGCCATTGTTGCTCATCCTGCCTGACCATTTCATGGTCAGTAGAGTTTTGTGTGAAACTAATCAAGAAGTTGGGTAGGTTGCCTGCTGTCTAGGGGAGGGGGGAGGGAGGGGAGGGAGGGAGAAAAATCTGAAATTGTAAAGCATGTATAAACAAAAGTTGAGAACTATCTTTACATGTAACGGAAAAAATAAAATATCTCATAAAAAAAAAAAAAAGAAGTTGGGTAGGTTGACAGTGTCATATCTGCTCTCATTGTAGTAGGATATGGCTCTGGCACTGTTTTCTCATAACATCCCTCTCTAAGTAAGGTAGCTGTACTACAAGAGAATTAAATATAAACAATGCCCTTGGTGGACCTTTCCTAGCTGTCCTGTCGGCACCACACATTAAGGCTGAATCTCTAGCATCGATGCTTCTTTCTTAACTTGGTCTACCATTTCCTTCTTGGTTATGGTGATGCTACATCATGCTGCATTAGTAACAACACTTGAAACTAGTTTACAGATCTGTAATGAACAATGTTACCTACATGCAAGAGCTCTGAGTCACAGGCTCACACATGACTTGACTCGTCATCAGGATTATCAATGAACCTTATGGTTCACTGTGCTAGCTCTGCAAAATAGTCCGTGACATTCTAGATGCTTTTGTGAATGAATATGTAAATTTCAAAAAACAAAAAACAAAAACAAAACCCAGTCCATAGCAGCAAGGAGCCAATGAATGAACTATCTCAAGGAAATTATTCTTTTATGTATAACAACCCCCTCAAGTCTGTCTCAAGACATAGTCAATGAATTCTACAAGGTACACAGGGCCAGAGATAAAATGTATCTTCATAGTGACTGCCTCCTGCTTCCAAGGCCTTAGGCCAGATTAACTTGACTACCCTAAAAGTTTTTTGGGTGGATAGGGTATTTTTTGGTTAGACCCACACTTTCATCAATATGGTGAATTCCCAGTATAGAAATGCCCTCCACCAATGCAGTTCAGCAACCTGTCTATAACTTCCTTTTTTTTTTTTTTTGCGGGGCAATGGGGGTTAAGTGACTTGCCCAGGGTCACACAGCTAGTGTTAAGTGTCTGAGGCCGGATTTGAACTCAGGTCCTCCTGAATCCAGGCCCGGTGCTCTATCCACTGCGCTACCTAGCTGCCCCTTGTCTATAACTTCTTATCTTGAGAGTTGGCCAGTGCCCTGAGCTGCTACTACATTCCAAAAGGCACAACTTGAACTCAGGTATTCCTGATTCTAAGGCTGACTGACCTGCTATCCACTCTGCCATGCTGCCTCCCTCCCCTCCCCTAAAGCAACATACACTAAAAGTACCAGTCTCAGTCTCATGGCTCTTTCAATCTGCTGAGATTGGTTCTGGGACCAATGTTCTGTGTGTAGAAGATCAGACCAGCTGATCCCACAAGGTCCTTGCCAGCCGAGGAATTGGTGTTCCTTACCATTGTATGTTGCACTGTTTTTCACAATCAGTTCCAAGTGCTCTCTGAATTCCTCACGGGATGGGTAGAGGCGTTTACGGACATTTTCTCGGAGTGTTTGCAAGTCCATGGGCCGGGTGATAATTTTATAATAGTCCTTCACAACTTTTGCATTCACTGGTGTATGGAAAGGATAGGTCTGTGCAAATGAGAACCAGCAATTCAATTTAACAACATTGAAGCACCAACTATGCAGAAGACATTATGCTGTGGATGGGGGACCCAAAGACAAAATAAGAAACAACCCTTGTCCTCCAAGAGTCAATAGCCTACTAGATCAGTTAAGGTAGGTTCTGTAATTCTTCTAAAAGAGACTGTGCTCTTAAACAAAGATTTTTTTTTTATCAAAGAGTGATAAAAAAAAATGTTAGGAGAAATTTGAGGAGAGATAGAGAAAGCCAGAGACTTGAACAGAATGTGTATGTGTGTGTGGCGGGGGAGGGGGGGGGGGGGCGGGGGCAGGGGGAAGAAATGAGGTAAGGTAAGTGTTCATGAAAAAGGGAGTATCTGAGGGGAAGCTAGGTGGTGCAGTGGATAAAGCACTGGCCCTGAATTCAGGAGGACCTAAGTTCAAATCTGGCCTCAGACACTTGACACTAGCTGTGTGACCCTGGGCAAGTCACTTAACCCCCAATGCCCCGCCAAAAAAAACAAAAAACAAAAGAAAGGGAGCATCTGAGCTGGTCCTTGAAATAAGGCAGGTAAATGGGGGAAGGGTCAAGCTTTTTCAGAAAAGGAGGACAAGGTATAGGGACAAGAGGGCCAGAACAAGAATACAACAAAGAGGATATGAAGGATGAGATAAAGGTTGAGAGTGTAGCCACATGTGGAAGGCCTTGAACACCAGACTTTGGAGTTTCCACTCTGCTGTTGAATAATGGGAACTAATGAAGGCAAGCAGAAGAGGTTACAGGACCTAAGCAATGCAATGGAAGCCCAGAGGCAAGAAGACCAATCAGGACACTATTACAATAGTCTTGTCAAAAGGCAATGAGGGCGGGGCAGCTAGGTGGCACAGTGGATAGAGCACCGGCCCTGGAGTCAGGAGTACCTGAGTTCAAATCCGGCCTCAGACACTTAAGACTTACTAGCTATGTGACCCTGGGCAAGTCACTTAACCCCAATTGCCTCACTAAAACAAAACAAAACAAAAAAAGGCAATGAGGAGGGAGCAGCTAAGTGGCCCAGTGGATAGAGCACCAGTCCTGAATTCAGGAGGACCCGAGTTCAAATATGGCCTCAGACACTTGACACTTACTAGCTGTGTGACCTTGGGCAAGTCACTTAACCCTCATTGCCCCCCCCCCCACATACAAAAAAGGCAATGAGGACCTGATCCAATGGAATGAAGCAATGGATGTGAGAGAGATGCAAGGGGGTGTTGGATTGAACTCTGCCCTAAGGTCTCTCCCATACCCATGAAGCCTAATCACCACCAATTTTCAAAGGAACCAGGGGCGGCTAGATGGCGCAGTGGATAAAGCACTGGCCCTGGATTCAGGAGTACCTGAGCTCCAATCTGGCCTCAGACACTTGACACTTACTAGCTGTGTGACCCTGGGCAAGTCACTTAACCCCCATTGCTCCACAAAAAAAATCAAAGGAACCTATCCAGAGGGAGCAGGTCTGGATAATACCCTCCCCCCTCCCCCCAAAACAAACTACTGATGGAACCACATGCCAATAATGCTGAAAGCTAGGCTGCAAAGTCCAGGCAGCTAAACTTAGAATCAAATCTTCCCACACCATCCTCCTCTCCCTAGCCAATTTAACCAACTTCTCAAGGGGCCACTTGTTTCTGGACCTGCACAAACATGGAATATCCAAATTCGGTTATGTCATTTTATAGAAACCAATAGCCACAAGCATTCACTCTCCATATGAGGTGACACACAAGAATAGGTCTTGCCATCTTTATTCTAGTAAATACAAAATACTCACATTGGGAAGATCTCTCATGTCATTGATGATGGACTCCAGGATAGATGACAATGTCACCATGGGATCTGTCCGTCGTCGATGAATAGACTTGTGGGGTCGCTGGAAATCAAAAGGTAGGAAGACAGATACAGCTATGTCCCCCTTGGAAAGCAAACCTGGCAATGGTATGACTGAGTGAGGCATTCTTTCAGGCCAAGCCTGAAATCAAGGAGAATCACAAAAGAAGGAACTCTGGGACTCACATTCAAATAATCACAGTGAACGGTGGTCCCAACTCGTCGTTTCTTCTTGGGAGGAAGTTGCTGTTTGGGGAACTTGAGAACCAGCGATTTCCGTCTAACCTCATCTGCACTATAAAAAACAAGTAGTACGTAGGACGACTGCTGGCACTCAGAGACCACCACCATTCCCTCACCCCCAAGAAAAGTTTCTGAAGTGCCTAAAAATGGGTCTGGGGTTGGAGAAGATAAACCCTGCAGGTATCCTTCTTCCAAGGCTCAGCTCTGACAGGACCTCACAGTATCTGTAACTTAATATGAAAGAAACAGGGCAAATCACGGCCTCTCTCTAGGACTCGGTTTCTTCATATATAAAATAAAGGAGCTGAATCAGATGATCTCTAAGGTTCTTTCCAACTCTAGAATCTATGATTCTAACTTAGAAAAAAGAAAAGCTTGGCCACATGCCTCAACCCGCATGGAAATAAGGAAGAAATCCAAGCTGTGTTGGAAGATCTCAAACTACACTCTTCCCCTACCCCAGCTGGTCAAGCCTCACCCCCTGCTCTCCTCCCATAGGTGACTTTTGCCAACTGGCTCAGGATTGCTCCACCTGGCAGCATTTTTCAAGAGCTATAGAACTGTTCATATATGTTGAACCAGTAATTTCACTTTTGAGAATGCAGCCCAAGGAAAAAAGGCTATGTTGTACATAAGATCTTCACAAACAGTGCTATTTACAGCTAAAAAAGAAAGGAAAACTGGAAACAACCCCAAATACTTGCAAAAAGGGAATGGTTAAGCAAACTGTGGCACAGGAACCCAAGGGCACACCATACTATAGCTCTGTCAGCATTGAGCATGTGGACATGTGTTAAGAAATAACACGGGGGTGGGGTGGGGGGGTGGGGGGGTGTGTGGCAGCTAGGTGGTGAAGTGCATAAAGCACCGGACCTGGATTGATTCTGGAAGACCTGAGTTCAAATGTGACCTCAGACACTTGACACTTACTAGCTGTGTGACCCTGGGCAAGTCACTTAACCCTCATTGCCCCACAAAAAAAAAAAAAAAAGAAAGAAAAAAAAAGAAATAACACGAAGTTAAAAAAAAAACAAGGATACATACACATTGACTGCAACGCTGACTTACGTGAGTATAGATACACTCACAAAGCTCAGAAGGGAGCTTGAGAGATGATGTAATGAGTCTCAGATACTTGGGGTTTTCTATAAAGCTGCTGAAGTTGATATATAAGTATATCACTATAGATTTATGGCTGCTTCGGTTAGTCCTCCATCTTGCTACATGACTGGCCTACCTCCTTTTCCAACCATATATCTCCTGGATGAGATCTTTTACGCCACTTCTTGCTCGAGAGTCATCATTAGTAATATGCTGCAGCTTTCTTCAGAGATTGTAGTGTTCCATCATTCACAGCCATATAGCGTCACCAGAAAAATATTGGTGTTAAAAAGATGGGTTTTTGTTTCAGAGAGATCAAGGGATAACAAATGGACAGCCTGAGTGCTGTACTGGTACCCACAGATTGGGAAGAGACCTCAAGGAAGGCCTCCCTGGGCCGACCACCTAAGGAGGGCACGGACAAGAATCACACAGCATGAATGTGGTCTGCAGGGAGTACCTATGTTGATGAGATCACAGGTCCATTAAAAAAAAAGGGCTGCTTCTCCATGACATTCTTTATTCAATCCCTATGGACAGAAGCCAGGTGGAAAAATGCACTGGAGTTCCTGAACATGTGTCACTCTAGCCTGTCCTATCGGGAGGTAGCTGAGGGCAGGGTCCTTTAAAAACTGTGGGGAACTAGGAAATATTTCCAATCACAGAAGGCTAGAGTTGGAAGGAATTTCTGAGATCACTGAATCCACCCCCTTCTTTTTACAGATGAGACTGAAGCTCAGAAAAAGGAAGTGACAAGTTCAAGGTCAAAGGAAGCAGTGAGTGATTAGCAAGCCCAGGGCTCCTGATCCCACATCTACTCTGGCACCTGCCTCTCATGGTATCTTTTGTTAGGAGAGAGGCTCAACATAAGGAAAGGCAGGCGGCCAACCCCGCACTGGTCACTGGTTATGGCCCTCCCAACTCTACCCAGCCCTGACAAGCCATAGGAACATACCACTGAACTCCAGGCATTTCCTGCTTTGCCACCCCTTACCTCTCAATCAGCTGCTTTCCCAAGACAATCTTGGTCCCTTCCACCTTGATAAGCTCTTCATTATCATTAGGGATGACAGTTTTTTCCAACTCCTCCTCCTGTTCCTCTGTCATGGCAACAGGGTTGGAGGGTGGAGCATTGGTTTGGTAATACAGAGGGCAGAACTTGTTTGTCCTCATGTGCCCAATGGCACCACAAGCTCCACATTTTAGCTGCAAAAAGGAAAGTTACAAGTCAGAGGTGAGCAACTCCCATGTTTCTTGATGCCAAGTGACAGATACAATGTAGTAAACCAGTTATAGCTCCAGATTCTCTGCCTGTGACCTGTGTCTATTTCACCCATCATCCAAAGGCCTCTTGAGTAAAAACAATTGTGCAAAGTTGCACAAATCAAACTATACCTGAATCCGAAAAGACAACCAGAGAAAAGATGTCCAAGCCAAGTGTGAGCTATATGGAAGTGGGAAGAAACTTCGAACAAAGGCAGGGAATAAAACGAGTATCAAAATATTGATCTGTGCTGCTGGAAATGGTGAATATCATTCTCCAGAAGAAATGAGAAAGTAGAGACTCAAGGGCTCCACATTTGCAACCAAGTTTAGCTTGAATGCCCTAAGTCTGTTTTTTCACCTGTAAAATGGGGCTTGAAATTGAACCTCCCTAAAGGGTATCCCACAAAAATTTGTTTTACATATATACATACACATATAACAATACACACATACACGTACACATACACATGCATACATGTATGTATGTGTGTATATATAAAAACAATGTACACATACACACAGCTAGCAAGTGTCTAAGACAGAATTTGAACTCAGGTCTTCCTGACTTCAAGTCCCGTACGTTATCCACTGTGCCACCTGGCAGACTATCATGCCACACATTATTATTCTGGATGCCTACAGTTACCTTCAAATCAGGACGTTCCTTCATTTTTTTGGGCTTCTTCTCAGGAGGACCCTTGAGCTTCTCCTTTTCCTGGTTCCTTTTGAGCCGCCTTAGCTGTTCCTGGATCCTTCGCCGTTCCTTCCGCATCTCTTCCCGGTGTTGCTCATCAAACAGGGCAAATTTCCGACTGAAATAAACATATTCACAGAAGGCTCTCTCACACAGTGTTTTACCAGCATCCCAATGATGGGAGAATCTACCCATGCATACTGGGGCTTGTGCAGGCAATGATGGTAACATAATACAGGGGCTCATGCAAGCCTAGACACAGAAAGCCTCCAGAATGCAATCAACCTGCCCTTCCAAGGAAGCCTCTTCAATTCGCATACAGAGAAGCTGCTAGCACAAGGAACAAACATTCTCTCTTCATCCTAGGGAAGCTTAGCACATCCTTCAAGGGCCATCAAAGCAGCCAACCATCATTAAAAAAAAATAAATCCAGAGGCAGCTAGGTGGCACAGAGGATAAAGCACTGGCCCTGGATTCAAGGACTTGAGTTCAAATCTGGCCTCAGACATTTCACACATAACTAGCTGTGTGACCCTGGGCAAGTCACTTAACTCCCACTGCCAAAAGAAAATCCAAGGAGAACATTGTACACAGTATCAACAACATTGTGTGTTGATCATCTGTGATAGACTTGACTCTTCTCAGCAATACAATGGTCCAAGATAGTTCCAAAGGACTCATGATGAAAAATGCTCTCCAAATCCAGAAAAAAAGAACTGTGGAATCTAGATGCAGATCGAACCATACTATTTCTATTTTTTTTTTTTGAGGTTTTTCCCTTTTGTTCTGATTCTTCTTTCACAAGATGACTAATGCAGAAATATGTTTAATGTGATCGTACATATACAACCTATATCAGAGTGCTTGCTATCTTGGGGAGGAGGGAGAAAAATTTGAAGAAGGAAATGGCAAGCCACTCCAGTATCTTTTTTTTTTTTTTTTTGGTGGGGCAATGAGGAGGGTTAAGTGACTTGCCCATGGTCACACAGCTAGTAAGTATCAAGTGTCTGAGGCTGGAACTGAACTCAAGTCCTCCTGAACCTAGGGCTGGTGCTCTATCCACTGTGCTACCTAGCTGTCCCCGGGAGAAAAATTTGAAACTAAAAATCTTATAAAAAGGGGGAAGCTAGGTGGCACAGTGGATAGAGCATCGGCCCTGGATTCAGGGGGACCTGAGTTCAAATCTGGTCTCAGACACTTGACACTTAGTAGCTGTGTGACCCTGGGCAAGTCACTTAACCCCCATTGCCCCGCAAAAACAAAAAACAAAACAAGAACAAAAACAAAAAAAAATCTTATAAAAACAAATGTTGAGGGGCAGCTAGATGGCGCAGTGGATAGAGCACCAGCCTGGATTCAGGAGTACCTGAGTTCAAGTCCGGCCTCAGACACTTATTAGCTGTGTGACTCTGGGCAAGTCACTTAACCCCAATTGCCACACACACACACACACACAAAACAAATGTTGAAAACTATCTCTACATGTAACTAGAAAATAATAAAATACTTTTATGATTAAAAAATAAAAAAAATAAGTCCACAGATCAAATTGAAAATTTGACCTTCCCAAATTTAGTTTAGGTGCCCTCATCCCCATGTCAACCCAAAGCATCTTCTTTGAAACTTGCCAAGAAAACCCAGTGTAAATCAGCTCTCACAAGGAAATGAAGTAAAACTGGGTGACCAGAGCTCACAACTCAAAATCAGTCCTATCTAAACTTTGCCACTGTGGTCCTGCAACACTTTCCCATTCTTGTAGATAGATGGCCATGAACCACAGCAAGGCCCAGGGCCCACATACTCACATGAATTCTTCATCCTTTGTCGTCCGTATGCGTACATAGGCGTCGATGACAGCAGGCTTCCGCACGGTCTCACATCGGACGTATTCCTTCCCATCTTCATCTCGAAAGGTACGGTAAATCTTGAGGCAGCGACCCGTGGCTGAGGAGTTAAGACTGGTCACAGAGGCTGTGTCATCGTCCTTGTGAGAGCCTCCAGAGCTCACTGTTGGTGAGAGAAATGGCCTTTCAAACCTTTCCCCTGTAACCCTGAGGAGCTAGCATCTTCTCTGCCCTGAGTGAAGACGTGTGACATGACAGCACAGAACGGTGGTTTGGAAGAGAGTATGCAAGGGAATGCAAGGGAAACAAGAGGTTCCATTCATCACAACGTCAGTCCACCAATCTCACCGAGCTACCTTGCCTGGCCACCCTCATGCTATTGGCGCACCTAGGCTAGAGAGCAGTTAAGCAGCTTTCAAGCCAATGTCAACTATTGGAGATGGCAAGTTCCCATCATTCCCAATAGGGCTAGCGCTCTCTTTCTCTCTCTCTCTCTCTCTCTCTCTTTCTCTCTCTCATTTCCCTTTACTGAGCTTCAGAGTCCAATCCACCTTTTTACCAACCTTCTGGCTTCTCTAATCTCATCCCCCACTGTTCCTGTTGCGCCATACTCTGCCGCGTATCATGTTGTGTTACGTACACAGTCCCTTTTTGTCCTTCTTCTCTTTCTTGCCCGTTTCCTTGTCATTGGCACCTTCCTCACCCAGTAGCATTCGCTGTAATTCCTTCCGCTCCTGCTCCTCCCGCTCCCTCGATAGCTGAGAACTGGTTTTCTTGTTCTGTAGCATATTCTCAATGTTCTTTCCCATTTCTTCAAAGTCGCTATCCTCAGCTGAGCTGCTGTCAGTGTCAGTTGACAAAATCTCAGTCGATGCCAAAACTCTGAAAGTAAAACCAACATGAAAACCAGCACAAACAAACAAAAAACCCCCACCAAGGCATAGTCCAAAGAGCTACAGAATTTAAACAGGCAAGCCAAGAAATGAACACCACTAAGAGGCCATGTCAAAGTTACTGAGATGCCAGAAGGACTCAAACAAAAAGACTAGACTAGTCACCAAAAGCAAGTTTGATGAAGTGCTATAGCCTTGTGCCAACTAGAGGGAAACCAATGGTAAACCAATCCTTCCACCAAGCCATCCCCAAAGCCAACCCATCTGCCTTACCACTATTCCCAGACCCAAAGAAGCCATGAGGATAAATTGTCCTGGCCCCTTTAGCATCCCTTTTCATGTCACTCGGGATGGTGAAAGGACTCCACAACAGCCTTAGTACAGACACTAAGTGGCCCTGAGATGGCTTCCTCTGGAACCTCGGCCTCTTGCCTACCCAGTTAACATTTCTGGGAGGCCCTGAGGATTGGTGCCCCTCTCCCCTTTTCAACTTTGGCTGCTAACAGCATTTTAGCAACACACTTGTTCTGTAAGTCGAAGATCCGCTGACATTCTTCTTTGTAACGTTCCTGATGTTCAGCCACCGAAAACCTTGATCCCCGGGCAAATTTACTCATGGGCCCCTCTCCAGAGCGAGCCTGTTCTGTTGACATGGTGCGCACAACATCAATTACTTCCCACCGAGATAACTTCTTGATCTGTGACAATATGCACACATATATACACACATTCAGCTCTTTAAATGATTCTGGTAACAGGTTGAGGGACTGTGGGACCACAAAAGCAAATGGATGAAGTGAAAGGCTTTGGGAAGGCTAAGCCCTGAGAAGAGTGTACAGGGACTAGCATTATCCAACCTACCTGAGGAATCCCCAGACTGCCCCTCACACCTGACTCCTGGCTTTACCCTCCACACAAAGCCCAGTCAGCCTCCTCCACACCAACCTCTTCCTCCGGCACACCAAATTTACGGAGAAGTTGCTTGGCATTTTTTAGAGAGAGGCGACGGAGATCTGCATCGGTTCCCGTGACTGTCTTCTTCACTGGCTGGGGTTCCTTATCATCCTATCTCAAAACATAAAACAGTGAGGAAACCCCAGAATATCCGTTCTTGCTACTAGCCTACCACTCTGAAGGTTGCCCTCTAGCCAAGCCTGCAGGCGATGCCCCTCCCAGTGTCGTCACCTTGCACACGCCCTCACAGCCCTGGCCACAGTCTCACCTTCTGCTGGGTTGGTTTGTTTGGAATCTTCACATAGGAGAAGCCTTCCCCACACCCTGTAGGATCTGCCACCCCAGTCACTTCCAGGAGGCATTTCCCCTTCATGGCTGCAATGAAGGCCCTTGTAGTGTTCCAGGGGGCAGTACGCACCTGGATCAGAGAGAAGAATTTGGAGCACTGGTAGGAAAGTATGATAGCCTTTCTACTCAGCACAACACTGCCCCCTAAAAAAGAAGTCGACCTTCAGAGGTGCATAGGACATTATTCTCCTTTCTCCTACTGTCTCAACAGTGGGTTGGCTGGATGACCAGAGTGAAGACAGGCTCTTCAATATTTAGAACTTCCCCAGAACCATTGATGCCCACATCAATAAGCAAAGTCAAATGAACGGTGAAGTGTATGTTTCCCTCGTAGTTGCTTTGACTTCCCCAAGCTTTCTGAATGTGACCAGTCAGTCAGTCAGGCCATACAAACTGAATAGTTGGCCCTGTCCCAGCAACCTCAGGTCAAGGCCTGTTACCTTTTGGCCAGAAGGCTCTTTCCACTCTTCCCTTGTTTATAAACAGTTCAATCTTCTCTGGGTGTTGAAATCATATTACTAACCACACTTGATAGTTTAGAAAATGGAGGCCCAAAGACTGAACTGGTTTAACCAAAGCATGTGTCAGAGGTGCAGCGTATACTCAGTGGTTAATTCTTAGTTCCAAGTTCTAACTCTAAGACTGTTTTGTAGTTTGTCTAAGTTGGCAGCTGCCTGTCTCCTCACTCTCCACACCCCAATTCCTCTCCTCAGCACACGAATAGCACGGAACCAATTCCCTCCATAGCACGGCTGACTTCCCTTTCCTGCTTCTGTTTTTGGCCAACTTCTTTCTGCTCTCCACTACAAGCTGAATCAGCTTCTCAACCCTCATTTTTTCCATGTGACATGGCATCCGCAGAACCCAACTGGGAAATGAGGAAGCAGCTGGGGAACTATTGCCTTGGTTGCTAAGGGGGAAAACAGCAAAGCAAGAGTAGATGAGATGAGCTCACAGGAATCAGCATAAGGTTTACCTCATCATCAATCTTCATCTGAAAATCTTCTTCGTTTTCTTCTTCAGGAGCAAAGAAAGACTTTTCCCCGTAACCGGCATCCTAGAGAAGTAAACAAGTGATGACAAATCACTCGACAAATGGAATCGTACCACTTATGTCTTCAGGGCTGAACACTGGAGGAGGTCCTTAGGGGACAGAGCCCTTATCACAGGCCAGCTAAGTCAACAGATGCTCAAGGTCCATGGTGAAGATTCATCATTTCCTAAGGCCAGTTCTTAACTTAAGTTCCTCATAACCGAAGTCCTTGGGGCCAAGGAGCCTGCTTAGGTCACCTGGTCCTTGCTCATTCAGGAAGGAACAGAACTCCACACTACATCTGCAGCATTTTGGCTTGCCTGGTTGGATACAGGGAACAGCCCACAAGACTGCATTGCTCACAAAGCTGCCTCACAACAAAGAGAGATGCTGATCACCACCCAAATGGATGAGCCAAGTAACTTTCCCAGTGCCTCCGAACACAGAAAGCAACGGATCCATTCGGAATCTTTTCCAGACAAAAAAATCAGGCAGCATCTCCCATTAAGTCCTGGAGTTTTCCTCTAAAGCTCAAGGGAAGCACAGCTCAGGAGAAGGTAGGTGTGATACCTTCAACCGCTGCTCTGCAGCTATCATGCTGTAATAAGCACAGCACTGTTCTGGAGACACCATGGCTCTGATCTCTTCTTCAGTTGGTAACCGGAAATCAGTCTTCAGCACCCACCAGTTTGAGTCCATCCCTGGAAAAGACTCAGGTGAAATCCTGAGAACCTGGAATCCCCACCCTCCCAATACCATGCACAGCCTCCAGCAGGATCATTCCTCAAGGGAGGTCATGTCGGGGGCAGCACCACAATTTACCTGTGCGCTTGAAGTCAGCACAGAGCTTTAATCTCTTCCGAATGCTGCTCTCTGAGTGAGAAGGGAAAGCTTTCTTGATATCCTCCATACGGATCCTCCGTGGACGATCTCTACTCTTCCAGAATAATCGGTAAATGAAAACCTGCCAATTGGAGCACAAACGAACGAACAATCTCTTTGACCAATCTCCAGGGTTCAGGAGGAAGGTGAGAAGCACCTGCCTCCTCTAGACCCAGTCAGCTAAGTTCTCCTCCCCCTTCCTGCCCCACCCCACCAAATCAGACCTGCAGAAAGTCTCTAATGTGAGTATTGGCCCGTTTGGAGTTAGGACCAGGAACTTCAAACAAGGGGCACTGTTGGCCAACAACAAAGATGTCGACCAGCTCCCGAATATAGTAACCCTGCCGCGTCCGAATAATCAGGAAGTCTGTCTCTGGCATCTTATGAAGATAAATTGGAGCCCGGAAAAGGTTGTTCTCAAATGCCTATCAAAAAGAATATAGGAATGAGGAACGAGACCCAGAAAGGTACTTGATGAGGAGGAGCCTAGCCAGAGAAGAAGCTAACCAAATCTGTTTGCTCTCTGTTCTCTATGACATCATAAGTCTCTAGCACCAATAAAATCCCCGAATGCCAAAAGAACATACAGGGTTATATAACAGTACATGCTCAAGGTGGCGCAGTGGATAAAGCACTGGTCCTGGATTCAAGAGGACCTGAGTTCAAATCTGGCCTCAGACACTTGACATTTACTAGCTGTGTGACTCTCGGTAAGCCACTTAACCCTCATTGCCCCACCAAAACAAAAAACAATACTGCTCAGTAGCCCATCTCAGGACAGAAAGTCAACTACAACCAGTGGAAGAAACCCATCCTTTAGGGAGAGAGATGACCAGGTAAGTCTCAGGGGGCAAGCTACAAAGAGCTAAACTGTCCCTTGGAATTTAGGATTTTAGGAATGGCTTTTAAGAACAACTGAAGAGGAAAGCTGTTTGGCATATGGGTGTGGGAGGAAAAGACGTGAAAGAGGAAAGAAACAAGAACCAGAAAGGGGGTGCCCATATTCTGAAGGGGCTTACTGCTGCCAGGATATACAGCACCTAAGGAAGAGATAGGCTTTGGTGGGGCAAGAAAAGAAGAAAGCAACAGTGGCAAGCCAGGAAACAGGCTGAGGTGGCGCCACAAAGCTAAACCGACATTAGAAGGCCCAAGAAACAGAAGAAATGACAGGCTATCCAACAGAGATGGCAAAGCAAGGTTGGTGAGCAGAGGAACCCTGCAGCAGGGCACCCAAAGGGCTGACTTAGAGGCAGCACACTGCGCTCTTTGCAAAGAATCAAAGGCGGTCTCTGGGACTGAAGGCTGCAGATGGTGCAGCTCAGGCATGCACGTTACTCCAAAGCAACCATGACTAATGTTGCCAAGTCTCAATTGTCCACATGTGGCAGGCATGTGCCCTTTGGGGATTAGCTGTAGCAAATGTTTAACTCCAGGTTGACTTCTTTGTGTCACCCAGATGTTTCTGAGCTCTCTCACCTCACCTATGCTTGGGGAAAAGGAATTCACTTTCATCTTAGCCTAAGAATAAGATCTTGAGGAAGAAAAGTCCATCCCCCTTTTATCAAAAAATCATGTACAGTATTCCAGACACAAACCTGAGTTTGTTTTCATTATCCACTCCACTGTTAGCCTCCCATGAAGGTTAGAAACTTAAAAAGATTCATTTGAGTTGTCTTGATGACACCATTTGGATCCTCCCATGACTGCCCCTTCCTGAACTGACTAGTCCCCATCTATTCTTTCCTTTAGCCTAGACTTAAAAGGGGATGGGGGTAGGGGAATGGGGCAGGTTGTTCAAGAATGGGGAGGGGAAGGAATTCCTCACCTGCAAAAGTTGGCCAGGGTGGAGAGAGCCCAGGAAAGGAGATGTATGGCAATAAACTGTCTCTCCATACTTACAATCAGGGGCTCCGGGGTCCTTCCCGGGTTTCTAGGAAGAAAACACCTGGTTAATGTAGGCGAACATAGATGGCATACCCGCTAAGTGAGCACAGAACCATACTGACCCACCCCGGGATAAGAGGTATTCAAAACCACAATTCTGTCCCCAGAGAAGCTCATGGGCTAAAGGAGGAGAAGATGAATACAAACCTATATTATCACATCATCACCATATGTAATGGCAACAACAGGCAGATTCCCTAAACAAACTCACCCGTTTATAGTAGTTTTTTATCTTGGTTGCCATGCCGACCTGCATCATTAAGGGACCGTTTTCCTCACTATACTCAGCAAGAATCAGGTCTCCATCTTTGCCTGTCAGGTCCTGGGGTGTGCGCATAAAAAACATCTCCCCACCACCTGAGGCCTGGCGTTCTTGTTCTCTCATCTGCTCAGCACAGAGAAAACCCAGGTCACATCAGGGCAGAGAGCCAAGTGACATGTAGTCTCCCTGCCCCCCACCCCCCCCACCCCCCCCCCACCCCCCCCACCCCCCCCACCCCCAATGCCCCTCCGTGCCCAGGAAGGCTTTACTTTGGCTTTCTTCTTGATGTGTTTCAGCAAGGGCTGGACAGAGTGGGGACCCGGCTGGGACAGGGCCCCAAAGGAATACTTCTTTAGTGGTGGACGGTGGAATTGCCGGAGCTTGACAGGGCCCATATGGGTGGGAAAGAAAGGCTGCCGGAGCTCTACCGCAGGAATTGAATGCTGAAAGACACAACACACAGGCTCTGACTGGAGACCTGACCCAGTGCTGGGTGATGGTCCCCAAAGACAGGGGCCAAGGACCCGCTCGCTTTTCCCTCCATAGCAAATGGCTTTTACCTGTATAATATTCCCTCCGAAGGTGCCTCGAAGGCCCTGCTGCTTGGGGTAGTAAAACTCATCGTTGGACAGGTTCCATGGGTCCTTCACCTCTGGCTGGGACATGTTCTAATCACCCAGCAGAAAATGGACATCACTCAGAGACCTTGTCAATCGTCCAAAGATCCCACACCCGAACCCCTGAACCCCGGATCCCCCTCACAGACCTGCTGTGGCTCTTCCTTAATAACTCCTGTTTTCCCCAAGAGGATTCTACTCTTCTTTAAAGACGATTCCTTCTTATTTTCCTTTGAGGGGGAATTTGATGTTGTCTCTTCCTTTTCATCAGGTATTTCTGACAATCAAACAGAGCTGGCTCAGGGACACCCTTCAGGAAGATCCATCTCCCTTACTCAGTTACTTACTCTGTAGCTCTAGGTTGAACCCCAAGAAACCATTTAATCCAACCCCTTCTGTTTACTAATGAAGAAACAAGTTCAGATACACAAAATGGCTGATCAGTAAACAGATGGGTTCTCCAATCTCCAAGGTTTAAGGAAACCAGAAATATTTTTCTGCGTTTCCTGACTGGACTGACAAGCAGGCAGGAAGTCCGTCCCACACCATGAAGAGCAACCCTCTGCACATACCAAATATTGACTGAATGATCTTCAATTTCACTCCAGAAAATCCCTGCCTCATTACCCTTAAACCAACCAGATATTCTCCTTGTGTGTGTATAGGTTTTTACATAGACACATATTTTGTATGTGTAAATATGATTTTATGTACATGGGTACATACATTATATATATATATATATAATAATTTAATATAATATATGAAATTATATGTGAACACACATTTTGCCACTACTCAAATACTTGATGTTCTCCCAAAGCCATCCTTAAAAAACTAGGAACCAGGGGCCAGAGCAGCAATTCTAGTCATTCCCCAGCTCACCTCTTTCTTCCAAGCACAATCTCAAACTGCTTCTTCCAGTCCCCAGCCTGTAGCAATGTAGGTAGTATTCCTCCCTGCGCCCCCACCCTCCATCATGCCCTGGCTCTTTCCTGCCATTGGATCCTACAAGTCAGCTACACAGATGGGAAGAACATCGATCTTGGCTACTACCATACCCAGGATAAGATTCTCGTCATTCGGATCAAGTGTCAGGACAGGAGGCTCCAAGAGCCGAGGCATGGCCAGGGCATCCCAGATTATGTTGTCCTCCCAGCGGCCATACACCAGCTCTTCATTGTCAATTGGGAAGATGGAGTACCAGGGTTTGTCATCATCCAGAGTGGCAGTAAAACCTATTCAAGATGGGAGAGGGGGATCCTTAATAATGGCCAAGTGAAGAATAGTCCAATGCTCATTTAGCCATGAATAAGGGGAGATGAAAAGAGCAATTAATACCAGGAGAGTTATCTAGCTAACTGCTTGAGGAGAAATGAACAGATCTCCCATTTGGACAAAGCAGCATTTTTCACTTTTTATCTCCCTAAAGCTGAGATGATGAATATATGTTTTAGAAAGGAAGATGTGGGGGCAACTAGGTGACAAAGTGGATAAAACACCAGCCCTGATTCAGGAAGAGCTGAGTTAAAAATACGGCCTCAGACACTTGACACTTATTAGCTGTGTGACCCTGGGCAAGTCACTTAACCCTCACTGCCCCCAAAAAACAGAAAGGCAGATGTACTGTAAGAACAAAGCGCTCAAGATATAATAAACTTTGAGCTGGTTTTAGTGAGAAAGTAAAGTCCTCGCTAGCTACTTAGTGGAGAAAAATCATCAAGGGCTAGGCCCAGAGCTCCAATCCCAACACTCCCCAAAGTACCAGTTGCACCCAAAATGGAACCTCTCCCCCTCCCACCTTGCTGAGCATTGTACGCCATGGCATTCCTAGTCATGCTGGAGGGAAGCCAGCCAGCAAGGCTGGCCCGCTGAGGCTTCGTTCCTTTGTGTTTGATGTCTTCCCCATCCCAGATAATATCATCCTCCCAATGGAGCTGGGTGACCATCAGGAAGTTCTCATCAGCCAGAAGATCTCCTGCTTCCTCTAATACGACCAAATCCTGCATTAGTAAAGAAGGCATCAATCAGGATGCTGGGACGTGGGGCCTGATATTTGTACCAAGCAACCACCCTGCCTTTGGCATCCATGCTGTGAGAGCATGCTCACAAGACACCCATGACTTAAGAAGGACACTCAATTTATGAAACTGCATGGAAAAGGACAACACAAGCAGAGCAGAGGAGGAACAAGTCAAAAAGCATTCTTCTCTCCTTTGCCATAGCTCCAAAAAAGGCCATGGATTCCCAGTCAAAGACTCAGAGACTCTAACCCCCCACCAAGCTCCCCCTCCCATTAGATGAACTCCTCTTATTAGCTGCTGTTGAACAGGCGAGTTGGCAAAGAAGGCCCAAGGCACAATAAGCCCCTTGATCTCCCACTTCCAAGCACCTCACCTTCTCCATTATCCTTGGCTTGGTGGACAGCTTATCTTCTGCACTTTTGAGTTTGAAGCCATAGTCAAACCCACTGCCATCCTCAGGGACACCCAACATGTCATACCACAAGCGGGCAGGACCGTAGCGCCATTCAGCTACCTTTGGCTTGGTGTCTGTAACTTTGTCTATGTCGCCAGCTGACTGAGAAAACTTTGACTCCACGGGAGCCATCATCGTGATCTACAGCAGAACAGGGAAAGAGGTGGAGAGGCCCATCCTTTGTTGAGTCTCAAAGCCCCAATTTCTATATTGGCAATGTCTTTTATGCACCAAGAAAAAAGACCCCAGACTTCCTGTGGCTACTGAGACAACAGAGTCAAAATGAAATTACTTTAAAGAATCCCAAGGAGAATTTGAGCAAAAGATATCCTTGGCTAAAGGGAAAGAGAGAAGATGCCATGGAGTGATGTTGCCAAGAGCATCTTACTTACTCTTCAAGACCTTCAACTCATCAGACTTTGAATCAAGGTTTGCCCTCCCCATATCATATTCCTCATGGCATCAGTTGGGGAAGCCTGTGAGATTAAGCCAGGATTCTCCACTGATAACTGTCAGGAAACTTAGCCTCTATTGTCCCTACCTCATCATCTGAAAGACACTGCTCTGGAGGGGGAGGGGGTGCAAATTCAGAGGCCCACAGTGATTTTCTCTCCATCTCAGGGTCCCCTGGGCACTCGTCTTCCTGGATTTGCTCTTCTTGCGTCAGCTCTCGGTGCTTTTTCTTCCTTTTTCTCCGAGCGCTCCGCCAAACAGATGGAACATTCTTCCCTGGGCCAAAGAGACGAAGGAAGCGCAACACCTAGGATGGAAAGAATGTTGCTACATCACAGTCTCAAAGTCCAAGACTGAGAGGGGCATGCATTGGGCAGAAGCTATCTACTGAGGTTTACACAGCTGCAGGGGGAAAAGTCTGAATTACTAAATACTGGTCCAGTGTACCTACAGACAGAAGGGAAAACCGCCCAATTCTAGCAATCCTTTCTGCAACTAAAAGAGCATAAGTCACCTCTCCCATAAATCTATCCAGCTGCAAAAACCCAGGAAGGAGGATGAAGAGAACCCTGCTGCTCTAGAAACATTATCACCCAATTCTCGTTGAGCACAGGTCACAGGAAGCACAAGTCACAAAAACACTTATACTGCTGCCATTCTTGTTTCTACATCTTGCAAAGAACTCTGTGTCCAAGCAAGGTTCACCAAGTACTTGGCCAGCCACCAGTGCAGGGCCTCGGTTCCAAAGCCTGCATTTATAATAGCTGACTTGTTCTAAGTCTGACCATCCAATCCCAATATTGCTATCATGAAACCTTTCTTGTTTCACCTGGGTTATTACTACCTCTCCCTTTGTGCCTGCCTCACTCAGCCCTGATCTACCCCTTCTCAAGTGCACTTAACATGTATTCTGAGGGATTTTACTCATCTGGCTTTGTAGCATCCCCCTCCTAGAGCACAGTGAAGAACAGTAGTGGGGAATAACAGAATGAACCCTGGGCTTGTAATCAGGACACCTGAGCTCACATGCGTCCTGGCTCTGACACGAGCTCCTCTATATGATTCAATAGAGTTACAATCATAGTTATGTTCCTTCCAACCTCAGAAGCAAGGAAGAGTTAAAGCACCATCCAAACAGGGACTATTAGAATTTATGTTACATCATATGTTTTGACAGTTATTATAAAGTAATTTTTTAAAATTTCCAGCACACGGGGCATCTAGGTGGTACGGTGGATAGAGCACCAGCCCTGGAGTCAGGAGGACCCAAGTTCAAATCTGAGCTCAGACACTTACTAGCTTTGTGACCCTGGGCAAGTCACTTAACCTCAATTGCCTCACCAAAAAAATAAAAAATTTCCAGCACATGAGCTTCCTGGTCTACAAACAGTAGGCAAAGTAGTAAAAAAATGCTTGCTGGGATTTTTTTCATCGGTTTCCATTCATACCTTAGAAGGCTGAGCTATCAGAAGCAAATTCATGGTCTTCTTTTTCCACTGTTCGCTCATGTGTTCTACACTAAGCTTGAGCTGTCCTTTCCCTTCTCTTTCCACCTTCACATTACAGCCCCCCTAAAATATAAAAAACCACCATACCTTGCCTGGTCGAAACTCGGGAAAAAGCTCCGTGACACTAGGTAATACTTTTGTGGAGTCCCGCTGCATGATCCCAGCCAGAGGGAGAGTGAGCTTGCCCTCCTTCGACTCTGTCTGTCTTGTTTCCTGTGGGCCCAGCTCAGATTCTGAGTCTGAAGAACTACTGAAGTCTACCTTCTCTGAGGTCGCAGAGGAAGAGGCAATGATAGAGGGCAGAATGATGCCGTCTCCGTCCTCTGATACTGCTACAAAAGAAAGCAGCAGCTGTCATTTAAACCAAGATCAGCTCTCAGCCCCACTTCAGTTGAGGCACCACTGACTCAAAGAATCCTCATTCATCACTGGTACAAATCCTGCAACTCACCTCATATCTGGCATCCCTAAGCTTGTAACAAAAGGATTATCACCACAGTCCTCTTGGTAAGCCCAAAGAAGACTGGGGAAGAGGATGGAGCAGGAGCAAAAAGTCAAGAAGTCAGGCTACATTATATCCGATTCTGGGTACCATTACCTTGAGAATTTACAGAAAGTCGAGCATAACAATGAAAATGCCTGAAAAACCAGACCTATGAGGAATGGTTAATGAAATTTAGGATCATTTAACCTACAAACTAAAAGGCCAGAGAAGAGAAAACCAACAGCAGTGTTATTTCCGCTAAAGGCAGATCAAGAAGAAATGGATAAAAATTGAAACATGAAGGGTTGAAAGTAACCTCTAATTGAAACTTGTTATCAAAGGAGGCCAAGAATCTCCCAACAGACCATGAGAGGCGGAACAGTGCACTTAGAAAAGCAATACAGTGATTGCTAATCTTCACTAAAGTTTATAAAGCACTTTTTACATACACTAATTTGGGACTCACACTCCTCTGAGGTAGGTGCTATTATTATCCCCATTTGGGGGGGGGGGGAAATAATACTACCACCTACCTGAGGCTGAACAGAGGCCCCAAGGCGAAGTAAGCTGCCCAGACCAAGAGTATCTGAGGAAGGATCCAAACCTCAACCTTCCTGACTCTGAGTCTAGAAGTCCAACAACTCTGCCACAATACCGCTCTATCCAGATCATCTCTGAAGGGTCATGCCGGCCCAACAAATCTCAATTTTACCCTTATTCCAGGACTGGTGGCCATCTACACTGTCATATTGACTTGAGCACACTGGAAAATCATATTCCAAGTATTGGGAAAGTCAAACTTCCATATGGCACTTAAGCTCTGGATGCTGTTTCATGTGAGAACCTGCCATTAGGGAAATAAAGCCCAGTGGGGTGGTGAGTACTAGCTGTGCACGAATGTCACCCTCCGGAGTCAAGTGCCAACTCCTATCTACGGAACACACCAAGATGCATACAAGGACTGATTTCTAACTAGTCCCAGCGGTTCAGTTTTGCTGCCTAGCCCCATGCCTTTGTGCTCCAGGCTGGGCTTCAGACCATGCTGAGCTGATCATTCCTGGGGCAATACAGCAAAAAGTGCTGGCTTTGAGATGACACACACCACATACAACAGGGTCCTGGCAATCATCCTTCCTCACAGGTCCTGGGGGGGGAGGTGGGGGAGGCATCAACTTGGAATCAATGTCTTCACAATCTGCATCATAGTCATCGTCGTCATTGTCTAAGAAAACCAAGAGACAGGCCAGTCAGGACACCTTCCCTGGGATCAGGGACATCCCAAATACAGAGAAGTCCATCCCCATGCGGCAGCATGCAACCCTTGTCCTGAGGAAAAGATGGAATGTCCACACAGCCAAACACCATACAGTGAACACATGCATGTAAATCTTACTGGGGAATTGGGGGGGGCTCACGTGGACCATATGTAACTTTTAACTCCTTTTCCCTGATCAGTTCCTAGCCTCTCCTTTCCACCCCCACATCCCTGACCTTATCTCCCTCAAGCTTTGAAATGTATTTGACACACCTTGAGATTCTTTCTAATCTCTCTCTCCATAACATCATGCTCTCCTGGATCTCTCACTTTTAAAGCACTTCAATGTTTTCTGCTGACTAGCCCTTTTTTCTCCAGCTCTTTATGGTTGTCCCTCAAAGTGAAATGCTGAACTCACTGTTCTTCTCTCCCTACTCACTTCCCTTCCACTTGCACCAACATGCTGTCAAACTTCCAAAGCTGTATTGCCAGCCCTAACCAAGTACCTTCTTTCCAATTATCCAGCTCCAATGATTTACAGCACCCTCCCCCATTCAGATGCCCCAACGGAACTTGAAAGTGTGTTTTTGTTGGTTTCTTCCTCTCAGTCACACACTGTCTGTGTCTGTCTGTCTGCCCCCCCCACACCCATAAAGCTCTTCTTTATCCCTTTTCCTCTTTTCAATTTCCCCCATTATCTTAATTGCCGTTCTCTTGTTCTCCCTCGGTTTTGCAACCCTAATCAGTCAGTCAATAAATATTTTTAAGCACCGTCTATGTGCCAGGCACTTTGCAAATATTATTTCATATTTCATTTGATCCCTGTGGGTGCTCAAGAGCTAGCAGATAAACTACTACCATCATTGCTTAGCAGTTACCACATGGCAACAATGTATCCACAACTTAACAGAATGAAGAATGAAATACTTGCAATATGGTGTCATAGTGAGTATTTCAAAACAAACAGGCGGGTTAAAGACCCATTGAAACTAAGCTAAGACTCAAGGCACAAGTAGCAGGTACAATGGCAGTAACTGGGCCCAAGAGCTGGGGCCAGGGTCAGTTACCACAGCAGGAATATTCTTAGGCCCTGGAATGGAAGAATGTTGACAGTTCTCCATGAAATCACCTGAGGGGCAGGATGGCTGCAAGCTGGTCATTGCCTGATAGTATCTTCGGCTTTCATCTTCTGCCACCTCAGTTATGTCAGAATAGTCTATGGCATCTTCAGTGCTCTTAATCCAACCTAGAGGGGGGGAAATGGGTATCTTACAGGAGAAAGCACCCCAGGTTCCCCCAAATCATTCCTACCCTAGCATTCCCAAATATCCAAGAGCCTATTTTCACCTTCTTCATCCACGAAGGCCCCATCAGTTCCAGGCACTTCCTCTTCACTTGCAGTGATTTCAGTGATCAGACTGCCAAGACCCAAAGCCCCAAGGCCTGCCAAGTGCTTCTTAGACTCCTGAAAAATGAGGACCCCTAAGTAGATATCAGTCTCCCACATGTGAGTTTACATTCCTATTCCAGCAAAGCCACAAGGTGCTTTGGTCGTGCTAAAAGAATGTAACCTGCAGAGGCTGGGAAATAATCTTTCCACTCTATTCTACGTTAGGCAGGCCCTCATTAAAAAAGTCATTAGTTTATGGACACCCTATTTTAAAGGGGGTGTGAAACAACTAGGAAGAATTCAAAAAGGCATGACCAAGATACCCAAAGGGAAGGCAAATGGATTCTCTCCAAAAAAGTTCAAGAAATCGGACTGGTTTTGCTTAGAAGAATGCCTCGGGGATAGCTGCACAGTTTAGAAATAAATAAATGAGGACGCTACGGTAATTAGTTTAAATGAAGGAAGTGGACTGTGGTGGGTGGAAGAAAGAAGACAGGGGAGAACCTACAGAAACGAACACTTGAGCGAGCCTGGAGTTTCTGTGCCCAGAAAGCTTCAGGAAATGGACAGAGCTCAGATCGGGAGCCGCAGGCGAGGGGCCGAACCTGCTGCCCTCCCGGGAGCCCAAGGTCCCAAGCGGAGGCTCAGCGGGTGGGGAGCGGGGCTGGTTGGGGCCCCACCTCGGGGGCTCGGGGGCTCGGCAGCCTCACCTTGTCCAGGATGCTGTCTCCTTCCAGTTGCCCGGCCTCGTTGATGTTGCCGAAGAGGAAGCCGGCTAAGGAGAAGAGGCCGCCACCGTTGCCGCCGCCGCCGTTGCCGCCGCCGCCGTTGCCACCACCGCCACCGTTGCCGCCGCCAACAACGCTGCTAACACCAACGGCTACGCCGCCGCCGCCGCCGCCGCAGTTGCCGCCGCCGCCGCCACCGCCGCCACCGCCCGCGGCGCCGCCGGCGGCCGAGTCTTCGTCGCTGTCCGAGTCCGACATGGGGCCTCTTCCCGGCCCCGGCAGCCGCAGAAGCCCTCACACGACAGGGACGCGGGGCCGAGGAGCGCGCCGGGATCCCGGCGGCCCCTCCCTCCGGAAGTGCGGGAGGGCCGAGGGGCGCACCGGAAAGGCCCCAGGTAGGCCGCGGAGGGCGAGGCGGGCCTTCGGGCGGCCCGCCGCGCGATTCGAGCCTCCGCTCTACGGGCCCTCTCGGCGCCAACTGATTTGACGCGCCCGGAGCCTGGCCCCGCCCGGCCCCGCCCCGGCCGGCCGGCCCCGCCCCGCCGCGCAGCGCGCAGCCTCCCTGCCGGCCGACGATCAGCGCGGGGGAGGGGGGGCACTGGTCACGTGGAGGGCGTGCCGTCACGTGGCCGTCGCTCGGCCGACTCCGACTGTCGGAGTCGTTTCCGCCGACCTCCGCGGTTCCACATGCCTGGGGGTGGGGGGGCGGGGGTGCCTAGCGCCGTGAGTCCCGGGGTACGACCCACCGTTGGCCGGAGAAACTGAGGCAGGGCCGCCCAACAGCTGGCTGGCTCTCCCCGGCGTCCTCCCTGCGCCGTGGCCCGTGCCCGGGCAGAGGTTCTTCCCCTCAGTCCGATAGGGATGGCTACATTTGTATCAGAGCCGCCAGGCAGCCCGTGGCGCCGCGCGCCCTGACAGCCTGTCCTCGGAAAGTACCCAGGGCAGATAGGCAGACTCCTCCCTGCCCAGGCCGGCCAAGGAAGAAGAGGGGAGAGCCGTGGGGGTCAGGGGAATGGGAGGGGAGGGTCATGAGTACATGACCTGGGTTCGGACCCCTAATCGCTGGGGGGGGGGGCGCTCCTAGTAATGAGGCGGCCCCCATCATCATCATCTGTGAAATGGGGGTAACAGTAACTACTGCCGGTCTCCCAGGGTCGTTGTGAGGCTCAAAGGAGACCTGTACTTTGTAAACCCTAAAGCCTGCCCAAATGGCAGTAATTGTGAGCACTGACCCTGCCCTAGGTTCTTTCTCACAAATGGGGAAGGGGGAGGCACTGTTTCCTGACATCACTGAACCATATTTCTGTAGGAAATAAATCGGGTAGATTCAGAATCTCATCAATGTGGGTTCTCCAGCCAGAGTTACAGATTATTCTAAATCGTTCACTTGTTCAGTCTGTGCAGAGGTACCTGGGCAATGGAAGAGAGATTAGAGGGTAAAGAGGATTTCAATAGATGTGATTAAGATTGCCAGAATTGAAACTAACTGTCCTAGATGAAAAAGAAAGGGAGGTAGGTGTTCCCTTAAGGAAAAAGAAAGGAGCTAAGGCATAGAATCTGGAATAGATGAAATCCATTTGATTGTTTGGCAGAGGGGAAGGGATGGAAGGATTAGGGCTTATGGGCAATGTGCAAGCTGCTGATTAAACTTGTGGGGTATTCACAAATTGGGTGTTTGAAACTTAGGGAGCAAGTATGTAGTAGGAAAAAATCTTTGCAAGGGGAATCCTTGGCTTAGAGATAATAACAATGCAGAGGCCTGGGAACATCAGCAAAGCTTTACCACCATTTAATTATGAATAATTTACAAGTGACTCTAACATATTAGTCTTCATACAAAATCCATTTAAGTATACAAATCAAGTTACCAGTGTATGTTACGGTACCACATCCCATCAGCCATGGGCACAGGCGATTCCCTGCTCCACCAGAGATGGGCTAAATCCATTTTCATAGGAAACCAGTTTGCCCAAGCAATACCCAGATTTGTAGAGTGGGAGGATGGGAGGGAAGGTACCACAGGATTAAAATCCACAAAAGAAAGTTGCACTTGTTAAATCTCAGTATGCTGATCATATCAAATACCCCCAAAAACTTGCCCTACCAAGTAAGTCAGAGCCAATCCTTTGTCCTCATTGGCAATAGAGCATTAATGAATGCAGAAAAACCGAGTAACCTCCCCTGCCAGATATCTTCATATACTGGGAAAGAGTATTTTCCTGGAAGAAATATTCAAACTTTTCAGTTTGAGGGGATGCCCATTGATTAGAGAAAAACCTGGGAAGACTTGTATGAAACTGATGAAGAGTGGAGTGGGCAGACCCAGATCAATATACAAAGTAATAATAATATTGTAAAGAAAATCAACTGTGAAGCACTTAGGAAGTTTTTTTTTTTTTTTGGGTGGGGCAATGGGGGGGTTAAGTGACTTGCCCAGGGTCACACAGCTAGTAAGTGTCAAGTCTGAGTCCGAATTTGAACTCAGGTCCTCCTGAATCCAGGGCCGGTGCTTTATCCACTTCACCACCTAGCTGCCCCCACACTTAGGAACTCTTAACAACACAATAACCCACCACAATTCTAAGCACTCATGATAAAACATGTTATCCCATCTCCAGATAAAGAGCTGGTAGACTCAGGAATACAGACCGAGGTATATTATTTTCACTTTTCTTTTTTTTTTGGGGGGGGGGGGGTGGCTAATGTGGAAATGAGGTTTGTATGACTAGACATATTTGTAATGGGCTCTATTTTTCTTGCCTTCTCAATGAGTAGGGGAAGGAAGGGAGAAAATTTGGAACAGCAAAAAAAAAATTGAACTGAAAACTTCAATTTGATGAATTTGCTAACGATTGAGCAAGTCAGAATTCAGAGACCCTGACAAAGCCCTCAAAGGTGGTACCACTGACTTTGACCCATCGGAATGACCATAATGCACCTTTGAGATCTCATTTGGCTGATGGTGAGCAAATAACCGAACAGCTGGTAGAGTTGGTGTACCCAGAAATGGCCAGCTCTTGAGGCCCACACACTCCCCTTATTCTAGCAGGGCCTTCCCCCGCCGTCCCCCAAAGTGCTGATGTACCTTAGCTAAGAAGATCCTGACTCTACCAAGAGAGGCAGCCTTTCCCCTACCTCCTTGGGATACTACCACAGTGGCTCACAAATGTGAAAATAGGCATGGATGTGCATAGTTAGAAGTCAATACATGGACAGCAGTATATTTCCTGGACCTTTCTTTCACGGCTTCAGTCCACTGGTGTCTGGCTACATGAAAATTCCAGTAAGCACTGCCTGTAGCTGGGCAGGAAGTGACCAAGAAGCCTGCTAAGTTTCATCTCATGATCTTATGGCACATAAGAAAGAAATTAGTTTAGGGTGAAGAGGAAAGAAAGGATGGTGCAAATTCCCTACACCAAGCCCTTAATAGTTGCTTCTGACCTGCATTTCAAGTCCTCCCAGCTCACTCTAAGCACACGCTGGCCAAAATCCAGCACCTAGCTGGAATGAAGAGAAAGGAGAGAAGGCACGAGAGAGCCTTTTAATTCCATTTCCCAGATTCCCAACAGCCTCGGTGTAATCTTTCAAAGTGGACTGTGTGAGAAGGTTGTCCCTCCCCAATCAGAGCCCAGAATCAGAAATAAAAGGTTTTCTTTTTCCTTCTAGGAAATCACAAAATGCTATAAACTCAGCTGGAGAGAGAATGGAGGGAACAGAATAGCCAGGCAAACAGGGAGCCCCTCAATCTGGGGTGGGCCAATCCCAGCCTTAAGCTACTGAGAAAGCACTGAGGGAGCAGCTGTGACCAGGCCTCAGACAGCAGGGATGGAGATAAGAAAACTGTCCCTATCCAAGTAGTCTCAAAGTTCAGGCCCAGAAGAACAGAGACACAGAATCCCCTTAATGTAAGTGGTAAGGAGCAAGCTTGAGCATGCCTTTGGTGGTGCTTGGTCCCTTTCTTACATCCTCCTTGTCGAGGCAGGGAAGGAGAATGAAATGCTGGGCCACCACTAGGCCTGCATGCCGCCCCATTACCCCCATTAATCTTGGCATCAACAAATGAGCGTTTATTTATGAAACATTTGCTCTCTGCTAAGTTCTCAGCAGACAGATCCAAAGCAGAACTGTCACCTGAGGCCCAGAGAAAAGAAGGGCTGAGGAGGAAGCCAAAGGCTTTCCAGCAGGGGTAGGCTCTTTCTGCCACACTCGCCTCATCTGGAGGCCCCTGTTTCCATCGAACCTTTGAAAAAGCCTAGTCTCCTGGAGAGAGGTAGGAAGGACACAGGCAGAAGGGCAGGGACAGGACTAAACACAAGGAACATCTGGGAAACAGAAATGAGAACATTCTTCAAAATTAATACATCCCAAAAAAAAGAAAAGGAAAGGAAAACTCTAAGGTAACACTCCATGCAAGCACACCTGCCTCCTTTCTTTTTCCCTGACAAAGACCAATGCTCAGCACCAAGGAGTAGGCAGTCCTGCCAAGCTGTGGCTAGCTCCTCCCTGCCCCCTTCCCCGCTTCCCAAGTCCCCTTCCAAATCAGGCCCAGGGGCCACAGTATGTGCCTAGGCATTGGCCCTGGAGCTACAAGAGGATGCATTTCTTTGTGTTCTTCTTGGTGACCGGGTAGAGCACAGCTCTCACTGCCTCTGCGAAGACCTCACCAACCCCATCTTGCATGAGGGCTGAGCACTCCAGATACTTGACAGCGCCCACCTGCTTGGCCAGGGAGGTCCCTTGCTGAGGGGTAGTAGGCGTCAGACTCTGCTCCTTCAGCCTCTTCAATGTGGCGAGGTCATTTCGCAGGTCTTTTTTGGTGCCCACAAGCAGAATAGGCACATTGGGGCAATGATGAGAGACCTCTGGATGCCACTTGTGCCGCACATTGGCATAGGACGAGGGGTTGCCAATGGAGAAGCAGATGACAAAAACATTGGTCTGAGGGTAGGACAGGGTCCGGAGTCGGTCATACTCCTCTTGGCCAGCTGTGTCCCACAAATTCAGGCTGACTGTCCGGCCATCCACAGACATCTGGGCACTGTAGTTGTCAAAGACTGTAGGGATATACTCCTCAGGAAAGGCATTGGTGGTATAGCTGATGAGAAGGCAAGTCTTCCCCACAGCCCCATCCCCGACCACCACACACTTGATTGTCTGCATCCTTCCTCCTTCCCCCACAGTCCTGTGCACAAGGAAAAGGAGAAAAGGTTCAGCTGAGGCTTTGTCACCTTGGGGAGCAGGGTTTCTTTTAACAGATTCGATTACGGAAGTGGGGGGAGTCCCCAATTCCCTGTTCCATTGGAGTCAGTCATGGAGCGAAGCCCCATGGAATAACTGAATGGGGACTGCCCATTCATGGTCACTTTGGCTCCCCGGGACTCAGTTTCCCCCTTTATCCAAAAATCCCCATGGATCCCTCAGGATGAAATGGAAGGAAAGACATGAGGCTCACTCATGTGTCCTCCAGACACTTCCATCCACCACACAGAGAGAAATGAACCCAAAGTAGATTGAGAAGGGGGAAGCAGCAAGGCCTGAGGCCCCTGGGAAAAGCAGATGGCTCTCTGAGGACTCAGGAAACTACCCAAGGGGAATGAGCAGGGAAAGGGTGTAACCAACCCTAGGCCTTAGGAAGGTTACTTTGGCAGCTGGGGGGTAGGATGGATTGGCAAAAAGGAAAGACAGCAATAGGCCTCTGATATACTAGTCTAGGCAAGAGGCTATGAGGCTGTAAGCTCTTAGATGGAGATGGATGGAAAAGTGCTAGTGACAGCACTTGATTGGCTATGTGGGGACCAAAGAGAGTCAAGGCAAGGGTGTCTCTGAGATGAGGAAGGAGGGGATTGCAAGGCTAGGTGTTACAATCAAAGGGAAGATTAGTGGAGGGGGAAGAGAATGAGTCTTGTTTGGGGCATGTTGTGCTTCGAATGCTTACTGTGGCAGGCAGGCTTGCGTTCAAGAGAACCTGAGATAAGGAGATAAGAGATATGATGATCATTAAAAGCACAAGAGTGAAGGAGCACTCTCCTAGGGAAGAAGAGAGAAGTCTGGGGGCCAGCCATGGCTAAAGATCACTACCATTTCCAGACTTTGGTTCCTTCATCTGTAAAATGAGGGAGGCTGGGTCCAGGAGATGACCTCCAAGTCAAAAAACCCTGATACAAGAAAGGAGACTGAGACATGGCCTGAGAAGTCTTTTTAATAGCCTTTACTTCACCTGAGGGGTCATAGCCTACCTCAGCCTTGAAAAGGTCATGTCAAATGACAAAAATGGTGGAGATTCTATTAACTCCCCAAAAGTGACTTTTAATTGAGAGGCAGAGTCTTCCTGTTCACCTTTCAGATGCTACTGACAGAACAAAATCTTGTGTTTTTGACAAAATAGGCTGAACAAAACTAAAATCATAAAGGAAATTCCCATTTTTTACCCATGAGCCCAAGGTCTCCTTTGAGTATTAATGGCCCATAAAAA
Source organism: Dromiciops gliroides (assembly GCF_019393635.1). Lineage (NCBI taxonomy): Eukaryota > Metazoa > Chordata > Mammalia > Microbiotheria > Microbiotheriidae > Dromiciops > Dromiciops gliroides. Next base: position 3,280,430 of record NC_057867.1, on the reverse strand, counting down.
ATACTGGGGCCTTTTGTTTTGGTTTTTTTTGCAGGGCAATGAGGGTTAAGTGACTTGCCCAGGGTCACACAGCTAGTAAGTGTCAAGTGTCTGAGGCCAGATTTGAACTCAGGTCCTCCTGAATCCAGGGCCGGTGCTTTACCACTGCGCCATCTAGCTGCCCCCTACTGGGGCCTTTTAAACAGACAAATGCACTAAAAACCAAACCTGCGTTTCCAGTAGTGTGTACAGAATTGCATTTCTTTGTGGACTGACTTCTTCAATGAGCCTGCAAGTAGGAGGGCAAGGAAGGGCTAGAGTGGGGAAGACCAGAGCCAGACCTCCTTGAGAGAAAAAAGGGCAATGCAGGGTGATAAGGGCTCTCAGCCCTGGCCTGCAAGTGGCAGAACAATGTGGAGAATGCCCCTACCTCTTCCTAGGCCATTCAGCCTTTGCATTCTTCTTGGCTTCTCCCAGGTGTCCTGCCCCAGTATTCTGAGCCTCAGAACTCTGCTCCCTCCCAGCAAAGGGAGGCTACTTTGTCCCAGAAGATAGCCAGTCCAAAGCCTATACTTTACTTTTTTGATTTTTTTGCAGGGCAATGAGGGTTAAGTGACTTGCCCAGGGTCACATAGCTAGTAAGAGTCAAGTGTCTGGGGCAGTTAGGTGGCACAGTGGATAGAGCACTGGCCCTGGAGTCAGGAGTACCTGAGTTCAAATCTGGCCTCAGACACTTGACACTTACTAGCTGTGTGACCCTGGGCAAGTCACTTAACCCCCATTGCCTCACTAAAAAAACAAAACAAAAAAAGAGTCAAGTGTCTGAGGTCAGATTTGAACTCGGGTCCTCCTGAATCCAGGGCCTGTGCTTTATTCACTATGCCACCTAGCTGCCCCCACAACTATACTTTCCAAGAACTTTGAACGGCATCTTTGAATGCTCATCCTATGACTGCCATCTCAGCTCACCATTACTGAGGTTCAGCAGTTCAGGGGCTTACAGTGCTTAAGGCAGCTAGGTCATGCCACCAAGAAGCCTCAAGTTCAAATCCAGCCTCAGCTGTTTTCTAGCTAGGTGACTCTGGACAAATCACTTCATCTGTCTGTGCCTCAGTTGCCTTATCTGCAACATGAGGACACTGAAAGCACCTCCCAGGGCTGTTGTGAGGATCAAATGAGATCATATTTGTAAAGCGCTTTGCAATATAGAAATGCTAGCTATTAGGAGTAATGTTACATGAAGCCCAGGCCTGTAGTTCATCTGCATAACTGAGGAAAGCATTCATAGAAAAACATCTATTTTCTAAACACGTTTTCAAATATTTTATATGTGGTTTGGTGGGGGTCTTCTGCTTGCACCCAATTTAAGGGGCTCTGAGTCTGGATCTGCCTGGACCAACTATCACCCATTTAAACTAAGAGAATAGTCTAGCCCTCCGGACACCTTCCACAAGTGGGAACACCTCTATGGAATCCATAGTTCAAAGGCATCGCATGGATTAAAGGCATCAGATAAAGACAGTGCCTTGGGAAAGAACAGTTGGGAAGAAAAGGGTCCAGCTGTATTAAGCTTCTTTCCTTGTCCAAACATTTTTCAGCCAGCTCAATTTTGGCCTAAACTAAGGCAGAGGGCTCAACCTATACCTAAATGTCAGGAATTTGCCTAACTGGAGACTTACCATTCCTCCATGAATGGCTGAGTTCCTAGGACCACAGACACAGACTTAAAAGTGGAAGGGACCGGGGGCGGCTAGGTAGCCCAGTGGATAAAGCACCAGCCCTGGATTCAGGAGTACCTGAGTTCAAATCCGGTTTCAGACACTTGACACTTACTAGCTGTGTGACCCTGGGCAAGTCACTTAACCCCCATTGCCCTGCAAAAAAAAAAAAAAAAGTGGAAGGGACCTCAGAGGTCATCTAATCCACCCCCACCCTACCTCCTCATTTTACAGAGGAGGAAACTGAGGTAGCCCAGAGAAGCGGGCTGGCCTTTGTCACAAAAGCCATCTCAAAGAACAACCAAACAGTATCATCTTTCCACCATGTCCCTCAATACAACCTAAGGGAAAATTCCTGCCCCAGCTTCTCTCATCCAAGGCTACTTTGTACCATCCTGCCCATGAATGTATCAAAAGGAAAAGCAGCTTTTTGTGGTGGCTAAGAATTGGAAATCGAAGGAATGCCCGTTAATTGGGGAAAGGCTGAACAAAGTCTGGTATATGACAGTGCTGGAATATTACTGTGCTATAAGAAACGACAAGCAGGATGACTTCAGAAAGGCCTGGAAAGACTTGTATGAACTGATGCATAGCGAAGAGAGCAGAACCAAGAGAGCATTGTACACAGAGATGGCAATATTGTTTGATGAAGAACTGGGAATAACCTGACTATTCATAACAATACAATGATCCAAGTCAATCCCAAAGGACTATGGATGAAACATACTATCCACCTCCAAAGGAAGACCTGATATTGATGGAACAGACGGAAGCCTGCTATTCTTCACTGTCTTTCTTTCGTTTTTGTCTTTTATTCCATTCTTATACAAAATGACTAATATGGAAATGTTTTACATGACAGCACTTATATAACTTAGATCTGATTGCTTGCCATTTCAGGAAGGTGGAGGGGAGAGAGGGCTGTAGGGATAGAATTTGGAACCCAAAACTTTAACATTTTGGAGGGGGGGTTGTTGTTGTTTTGTGTGTGTGTGTGTGTGTGTGTGTGTGTGGCAATTGGGGTTAAGTGACTTGCCCAGGCCGGATTTGAACTCAGGTCCTCCTGAATCCAGGGCTAGTGCTCTAACCACCGTGCCACCTAGCTGCCCCCAAAAACTTTAAAATTGAGCCAAATGCTTCTTAAAGAGGGAATCTGGCCAGGGTAGTAAGGGAATGGAGATGCCCGTGGGCAAAGTCAAATTCTGGAGAAGCCCCAACAACTCCCTGAGAAGGCAGTCTACAATCAATGTCTCTCGTTTCCTCTCAATCTTTTCCAAACCTTCTCCAGGCCGGCCTCCAGCCTCAATCATTCAACTCCAACTGCAAAAATCACCAGTGCTCTCTCTCAGCTGCTAAATGGACCAGGCTTTTCTCCATCATCATCATCCTTCTTTTTTTTTTTTTTTTTTGGTGAGGCAATTGGGGTTAAGTGACTTGCCTAGGGTCACACAGCTAGTAATTGTTTATTAGGGCAGGCACTAGCAGGGAGGAGGATCAGGAAAGGCTTCTTTGTGGGTTTTTTGTTTGTTTGTTTTGCAGGGCCATGAGGGTTAAGTGACTTGCCCAGGGTCACACAGCTAGTAAGAGTCAAGTGTCTGAGGCAGGATTTGAACCCAGGTCCTCCTGAATTCAGGGCCCGGTGCTTTATCCACTACACCACCTAGCTGCCCCCAGGAAAGGCTTCTTACAGAAGGAACTGAGACAGTTAGTAATTGTCTGAGGCTGGATTTGAACTCAAGTATTCCTGACTCCAGAGCTGGTGCTCTATCCACTGCACCATCTAGCTGCCCCCATCATCATCCTTCTTGACCTAAGTGTGGTGGTTGACACTGTTGCTCATGCTCTCCTGGATGTGATCTTTCTAGGTCTGTGTGACAGATCCATCTCCTCATCTGTCTGACTGCCCCTTCTCCATTGCTTTTGCTAGATCTTCATACAGGCTGCAGCAGCTGGGTGTGAATCCCCCCAAGCTCTATCCTAGGCCCTCTTCTCTTCTCTTCTCTTCTCTTTCTCTCATCAGTTCCCATAGATTTAACAATCATCTCTAAGCTGATGATATATCCAGTCCCAAACTCTCCTGAGTATCAAGTCTCCAACTACCCACTGGCCATTATCAAAGTGGATATGCTACACTCAGCTCATCATCTTCACTTCCTCCCCTTGCTCCCAATCTTGTCGGCATCATGGACTCCTCACTCTTCCTCCCCCCACCCCTTCAATCTGTTGTCAAGCCCCATTGACTTTTGCCATCACAACATCTCTCATATACAGTTGGCTATCTCTCCTCTGACATTGGCACCCCTCTGAGGCAGGCCTCACTCCTGGACTATTGCAAAAGGTGCTGGGGGGGGGGCACAGCTAGGTGGCACAGTAGATAAAGCACTGGCCCTGGATTCAGGAGGAACTGAGTTCAAATCCAGCCTCAGATACTTGACACTTCCTGGCTGTATGACCTCGGACAAGTCACTTAACCCTCAATGCCCCACAAAAACAAAACAAAAACCAAAAAGGTGCTGGGGGGCTGCCTGCCTCAAATCTCTCCCCTCTCCAATCCATTCTCCATTCCACCACTAAAGTGAATTTCCTAACAAACAGGTCTGACCATCTCTCCTCTCTCTCTCTCTAAACTCCAGTGGATCCCTATCACATTCAGGATCAGCTATGAAATCCTCTGCTTGGCATTCAAAGCCCTTCACAACCTACCCTATCTACCCATCCTTTCCAGTCTTCCTACGCCTTACTCCCTGACACATATTCTTGGATCTAGTGACACTGACTTCCTGGCAGTTCCTGACTTCAACCATTTTCTCTGGCTGTCCCCCATGCCTGCAAAGTTCTTCCTCCTCACCCCCAGGAAGTCTCCTGGCTTCCTTCAAGTCTCAGTTCAGATTATTCCTTCTGTAAGAAGCCTTTCCTGGGGGCAGCTAGGTGGTGTAGTGGATAAAGCACCGGCCCTGAATTCAGGAGGCCCTGAGTTCAAATTCAGCCTCAGACACTTGACTCTTACTAGCTGTGTGACCCTGGGCAAGTCACTTAACCCTCATGGCCCTGCAAAAACAAACAAAAAACCCACAAAGAAGCCTTTCCTGATCCTCCTCCTTGCTAGTGCCTGCCCTCTGAGATGCTCTCCCATTCATCCTGCCCACAGTCTGTTTGTAGGGTTGTTGATGGGTTGTTTCTCCCCTCCTCCCACTAGACTGGGAGCAAAGTGAGGGCAGAGCCTCTTTTGTATCACCAGGGCTTAGCAAAGGGTGTGACCTAAGACTGGTGCTTAATCAATAAATCTGATCTGCCTTATGGGATGAGTTCCTATGGTTATGATAATGTCAGGTGACTTGGAGCCCCTCAACCAAGTGCATTCAGGCTAGCAAATGTTGATTCAGCACCTACAAGGTAGGATGCCATGTTCTACAGACTTGGAAAACCAGACTCCGATGACCTCAAGAAGTTGCCATTCTTGGGGGCGGCTAGGTGGCGCAGTGGATAAAGCACAGGTCCTGGATTCAGGAGGACCAGAGTTCAAATTTGACCTCAGACACTTAACCCTCATTGCCCCGCAAAAGAAAAGAAAGAAAGAAAAAAGAAGTTGCCACTTTTCTGTGGGATACAGAGAACAGCTGATAAGGAGCCCAGTTCCTTGGGAGAATTTACTTGAGGCAAAGTACACCAATGAGGAGAAATGCTTCCCAGAGGGGCAATCCTTGAGCCAGAATTAGTGAAAAGCTGGACTTTAGCATTTAGCATTTCAGGAACCTGTGCAAGCTTATGGCTAGGGGAGATCTCCTGCTAAATTCAAAGAACACCGAGTAGGCCCACGTGGCTGAAATGTAGTGTTATGATGGAGAGGGCCCTCAAACAAGTTAGGCAAGGTCAACTTGAGCCAAGTGGTAAAGGCTTTAAAAGACAAGAGGGAGCCCCTGAAAATTCATGAGCAGGGGAGTGACATGGTTAAACCTGTACTTCAGGAAGATCATTTGGCAGCTAAGTGAAAGTTGCACTAAAGTGAGGAGAGACTGGGAGGAGGGAATCCTGGAGCCTACTGCAACATAGTCCATAGGAAAAGTAACTGCTGAGGCCCTGAGCTAGGGAGGTCACGTCCAGTGTACAAAGGGGAAGAACTAGGAAGATCTGGCAACTGATGGGCTATGGGCCAGTAGGAGGACAGAAATTCCCAAAGGGATACGCCCCATGGTAAACACCCAGCCATAGCTGAGTCCCTTTTTCTAGTCCTCTGGCCTATTCTGTCTGCCAACTCTTGTTCTAAATAGAACCCAGTAGCCAAGTCTTGATGTCTCTACCTCCATAACATCTGTCCCATTCTAGCTCCTGCCTTAGCCACCACTTTAATCCTAGAGTCCCTCCCCCACCTCTCACCAGAGCTGAAAGCAAAAGCCAGTTCTGACTGGCTTCCGGCTCTCGGCTCTCTCCCTCCAATCAGCTGCCAAAATGATCTTCCTTAAGCAGAGCTTGGAGCCTGTCATTCTCCGGCTCAAGAAGCTTCAGGGGCTCCCTCTTGCTCTAAAATAAAAAACGAGCTCCTCGGTTTGGCATTTAGAGCCTTGCAACAACAACGTGTGGAGCCCGAGTTCTCTTTGCAGACTTCCAAGTGCCTTCCCTTCGCTTCTCTTGCTCTCCTCCACTCCGTGAAGGTGCCGTCTACTCCCCCGGGCCTTTTGCTCCGCCCTCATGCCTGGGATGGTTTCTCCCCTTCCTCAGCTCTGGCTCCCTGGTTCAGTTCAAGGCTAAGCTTCCCACGTGAGGGTTTCCAGACCTCTCCTCACCCTATCTCTGAAGAAGAAAGGTGGTTTCACTTTTCTATCTGTAGCCCCAGCTCCTTGGCCCGTAGTTCAACCCTTAATAACCCTTTAGTTCCTGGGCACATCTTATTAGGGGAGCCCCTCATTCCGGGACTGGAGAGCTGCCTCCAACTCTTAGCAGACCGGAATCCCTTATTTCTTCTAAGCAAGCCAGCACCATCTTGGCACCCAGAGAGAGGCTTTACATACAATCGGCTGGCCCCCTGTTTGTTAGGATTGCTCTCCTCGGTACCCGAAAACACACACCAACTCTTTCCTCCCTCCCAAGGCCGAGGATCGGGCAGGATGGCTCCGGAACCACCATTTTCGTAAAGCGGATCCAGCAGCTCCGCCCCCCCCCCAGCCTGGACCCGCCCTGGCCACTGGCAAACACCGTTACTCCCCCCCCCCCCACGCACCCCCCCACCGGAGGAACAAATGTCAAACGAGTGGAACCCAAGGCATCGGCCTTGGCATCCCGCGGGCGCGGCGGGCGCCTCCCAGCCAGGCTTCCGCCCGGGGTCGACGGCGGCACAGAGGGTGGACGGGAAGGGGAGCCGAGGGGGACAGCCAAGCCCAGCGGCCGGGAGCCGGACGAAGGCGGCCCCCGGGCGTCCCGGCCCCTCGCGTCCCTTCGCGTCGCGTCCCACCCTCCAGCGCCGTCTAGGCTGGCCCCCCACGTGCGGCGCAGCGCAGGCCCCCGCTCCCCGAGCCGCCTCGGTCGGGGGCCCGGCCTCCCCCGCGGCCTCTCACCGTGGCCCGTGGCCCGTGGCCCGCCGGCCGCCGCCGCCGCCTGACTCCTCGCGGCCACTTCCCAGGCTCAGCCGGCCCGCCGCCCCCACTGCACATCCGGGAACTCCTAAAGGCTCCTCCCCGTAGCCGCGGCCCCGTGACCTCCTGGGAAAGCTCGTGGGGAGGGGGGGGGTGTCGCACCCCGCCCCGCCCTGGCTGGCCCCACCCCCCGCTGGGCCCCGGGGCTCGCGAGTGTACTCTCTGAAACTGACTAGCGGGGCTGGAGCCGGAGGCTTCTTAGCCCAGCAGGCCTGCGTTAAGGACTCCAGCTCTCGGGAGTCCTGGGAGACCGGCATCTTGGGCACTCTCTGGGGGATGGTAGTTACGGCGACCTCAGTGAGAACTTCCCCTCGGAATGACCGCGTAATGTCTGATCGCGACCCCAAGGTGGACGGCCACCTAACCACCACCGGCTAGGTTTCTCTCGGGCCTTCAGATAGCGTGGAGGCTCCGGGGCATAGACAGTTTGCTAACGTGTTGCAAAGAGTCCATGCACTAGCGGTCGGGTTTTGGAAAGGGGATGCCATTGGGCATATCAGCGCCTCCCACCCCACCCCCAAAGCTGTCCCAGTCAGAGACTTTTCACTCCGGACAAAGCGAGAGCAGCTCATGAGCTTCTTTGGGGGCTGCCCCAAATCCTCGGAGCCTTTCCCAACGAGGGCTGCCTAGTCAGGCCTCCCTGCCCGATCTTGAACCTTTTAAATTGACACAACTTTCCATTTCGTGCTATTCAATCGGCCAACTCCAGCACTCAAAGATTCCCAGAGGGAGGTCTTCCAGCCGCCAGAATTGGCGGAGGAAGAGAGGGGAGGGAAAGAGGACCTAGCCAAAGCGAAGATCTGTGGCCCTACGGAATCAGGCCCAGACTGCAAACGATCACAATAAAATTCTTCCTAAAGGATTTCAGCCCAAGGTCTGAGCTCTCCCGAGTCTGCCGGCCGGCTGGCCGACATTAGAAACAAAGCCACTCCCTGGAATCTTTGAAGCTCAGGGGCCTGGGAGCGCCGAGCCAGACTCAGGCATCGTCTCCATTCTAGCCCGCCTGTTTTCAAGCAGGTCCACGGGCTTCTTGCAGCCACTTCCCATTAGTAACGCCTACCTACCTAGGATTCGGAAGCCCAGAAACTCAGCCTTCTGTAGTTTGGCCAGCCAGTACTTGGGGAGACTGGAGGAGGAGGGGTTGTCTGATCACTTGTCCAAGGGCCACTGTAACTAAATCCCAAGACCAACCCCCCACCTACCCACCCAGCCCCTCCTCTTGGCAGGCAGGGAAGCTGTCCCCTAATCTGCCCGGCTGCTCACAGGGGGCAGTTGGAAAACTTTTTGTGAACTCATTCGTCTCAACAATTCTGTCTCAAACCCCGGCAGGGCACCCGAGGATTTTCACCAAGTTAAGACTGCTTTTCTCTAAGGTCAAATGCTCAGCTAGCTAGCTTTTCTTCTGAAAAGAATGGAACGACCACATCCTGCACACCCATCCAATCCCTGCCTGCTCCCGGGTGCTCCCTCCCCCACACCTCCACTCCCACGCATAGAAACGAAAACAGGAAGTCTGTGCCTAATGACGCCAGCCAGCCAGCCTCTGCCTAGAACGAGAGCCTCACTCCTAGTCCGGATCTGAAGCCCTCAGTTGGCCACCCCGCCCCACACAGGAAACTGAAGAAAACTCCCAGCTTGGTGGATGGAAGTGCAGTTTCGGGGCAGGTAAGAAAGACGTCCCTAGTTTTAAGGGCCCAGGAATCATGCCAAGTTGTGGAGAATTTTAAGGCAATAATTTTCAGGGCCTGTGTGAGCATGTTAGGCTAAAAGAGGGCCTCCTGAAACCTTTTACTAAAAATAAGCTGAGGGGCAGCTAGGTGGCTCAGTGGATAGAGCACTGGCCCTGGAATCAGGAGGACCTGAGTTCAAATCCGACCTGACACTTGACACTTACTAGCTGTGTGACCTTGGGCAAGTCACTTAACCCCAACTGCCTCACACACACACACACACACACACACACACACACACACACACACACACACACACACACAAAAGGCTGAATGTAACCCAACGTCCCACAGGCCCCTAGCTCACTCAAACCCTTTTTGGAAGGACTGTTGCTGATCAGGCCTCCCCCATCTTTGACTTGTTTGAGACCAATCTCTCAGTCCGGCCACTCCCTTTGAAGTGAAGACAGAAATGGCTGCTCATGGACCTAAAGTAGGTGGGGAGAGAAGGGGCAGATGTCTCCAGGATCTCTCTTTGAACCCATCACAATCGCCTCTATACTATACTTAGGAATGTACCTGAGGTATTGCCCTTTCCTGCCATTTTTCCTTACTTGTGGAGGGATAGCATGGGGAAGGAGCAGCTGTGGAAGTTTGGAAAGGCCATAATAGATTCAGCTCGTGAGTGAGCCAAACCAGGGCAAAAAGCAGGAATGGTACTGGAGTCGTTGATCAACCAAATCTACCTTTCCACCCTGGAGAGCCTGTGAGGCCTCGAACCATCCAAAACTGACAGCAGGGCAGCCCTACTAGTAAGTCAGCATTGAGCTTCCATCCCCCAGCCTTGCTGTCCATCCCATCTCCTGTGCATACCTTCCCATGCAGACCATGCCCCATGGCCATGGGCAAGTCACCTCACTATTTCAGCCTCACTGATGAAAACTGGAAGAATACCTTTAACATTGATCTTCAAGGTGGGTGTAGGGACTAAATGACAAGACATATCCAGCACCTGGTAACCCTTCAACACCTATCACCACTATTCTCCCTTCCCAGCAGCCTGAGAGGGGAGGCAACTATGGAAGAACTCAACAGGCCTCAGAATGAGGCACTTATAGTACTGGGTCCGAAGCCCAGTCCCAGCTGCAAGCAAGGCCAGTCTTCCCCTGCTGTCACAACCCTTGAGCCCTTGCACTTGTAGCATGGGAACGTTCGGTCATTTCTCCAACGTGGTTTGTCAGATTTTCTGCCATCCCAACTCAAGGAGAAAATCTGACCCCAGGACTACCAGATCAAGACTGTATGAATGATACACCTCAATTTACTCCAATCCACCAAGCACCCAATAAGAGGCAGGCACTGAACTAGGCTAAGTCCCTGAAGTTCCTCAAAGAGTCTCCCTTCTCCTGGGCCAGGGTCATAGAGAAGTAGACGTGTGTTTGCTGGAGATGGAGTCTTGTCCCAAATACTTGGTTTCTGACTCCAGAGTCAGATAAAGGCTACGCCAGCATTTCTCCCCTGTGTTCATTCAACCTTTACAGGGATGCAGAAGCAGGAGAGGCCTGGATCCAGGGCCCCAAGTCCTTGTCAATAAAGCCCACGTTAAGTGCTCTCTCTCCTCTCAGCCCTAATGGCTGTAGCAGCCATTTTAGCACTGGTCTATCTACTTTCCGGGGAATATCTGCTGTTGTTTTGCCTCTGGTCACCACAAGTGGGGGAGAGCTCCCTTGTCTCATGTTTCTCTTATATTCCTGATTCCCCCCTCCCCACCTAGGCTAGAAGAGGTTTGGGCACATGGCTTATAGTAAACATATTCAAGATTTATGTCAAAGACCAAGGGATAGTTGTGTGGGTTTGTTGGTTTTTATTTGGTTACTGCTGTTGCTTGTTGGAAGGGTAGGGAGGCAGAGAAAGCCATGACCAGGTACTGAGAGAGGGAACCAAGGCTCCATATGTTGTTCTTGGACTAAGGAGAGAGCAAAACAATGATACCTTGTGATCTGAGGCCCATGAAATTCATTTGAGCAGAAGTAACAGCATGGGAAGGCCCCTTCTTATGTTTTCCTCCCTGGCCTACAACCCAGTAGCCAATAACAGCATGCAACTGACCACGCCTGACTCCAAAATCCATGGGGAACCTCTAAGATTCTGCGAAAATACCTATCTAGTGGTCACTCTCCCTCGGCCTCTTCCTCCTCGTCCTCTGTCCAGCTCAAATCATCATCTGAATCCTCCTCAGGCTCCTTTCCCATCATCTCTGGCTCAGTGTCCTCCCCCACCTTCTCAGCTGGCATCCCTTGGCCTGGCTGCTCCAACTGGGCCCAAGGGCCTGGGTTGGCCTTGCTCAGGGAGATCTCGGCCCGGGATGGCATGAGGGAGACAAAACTCTGCTCCACAGTTATGACCTGGGGAAGAGAAAAGAACTTGGGAGGAGATGAGAGGTGGGGACAAGGAAAGAGAGAGAAGGCTACGTACAAGAGACAAGAAGTTACACAGAAGTCAGTATGAAGGGATGAACAGGGAGAAAGGAAGATAGAGGAGAAGAAGAAATCAAAGCAGGTGGAGAGAAAGCCTCTTTGACCTTCCTACTCAAAGCTTCAATGGTGGCCCCAACCTCAGAGATCTTCCAGTGTGACCCTTCCATAGCACTCCCCCAAGCCCACTTGCCCAACTGCACTCACCCCCCAGAGTTCCATTTGTTCTTGGAAAACCCGACTGCCGTCAAAAGAGATGTGGATGTGAAGCTGAAAGGGAACAGTTTTCCAGGTTAGGAACACAAAGGCAGGTGAGGGGTATGGCCCTCTCTCGGTCCCAGAGCCAGTCCGTGCCTGACCCAAACATGTCAGTTTGCTCTGTGCTCCCCAGAACCAGCAGTTCACTCACCTTGGTCTGACTGGCCTTGACCCAGCTGAGTGTGGGTAGTGGCCTCTGGCCATACACGGTCACCACCACTACAGAGGCTGTCTGGTGCCAATCACGGCGGCAGGAGACCAATTGCTGAGGGCGACATAACAAAATGATGAGGTCTCCAAACTCGCTTGGTTACCTAGTAGCTTATGAAGCTCAGGGCACCCAGTTGAATGCCAAGGAAATGTGTCTGCCTCCTATCCAAAAGCACCTGGAACATTGCGACAGAGCAAGGAAGGGGCAAGGGAGACCTCACTAGGCCGAGTTCTGGACAAGGGGTCTAGCAAAATGGGAGCTCAGAGGTCAAGCTTACCGGCTTCTGCCAGACATGTCTCCCAAGGCTGCACCCTGGCTGTGCCAGGAATGTACTAAAATCCATGGTGGTTATACCACAGCAGCTCCAAGATTTCATCCTGTGGTGGGAAGGCCATCAAAGTGAGTCTGGCCCTTTTCGTACCTCGGTTTCCCCTCCTCTCCTTTTCTTGACTCCTCCTTTCCCCCTTCCCTTACCCCTCATGGAATCTAGGCCCTCCAGGATGGAAGCTGCAGGGACTGGCATCACTCTCAGAGCCTTGGAATACCTTGGACGGAGTAGGAAGAAGGGGATGGATAAGCGTGTGTAGGAGAGCATCCCCACTTGGTTTCTCCCTGATACCCAAGCATTCCTCCCACCTCCCCAGGTTTCACTTACAACAGCACATCCTGGGTTCTGGCAGATGGAGCCAGGACAGACCACAGTGTTGGTGGGCCCTAAACAGAGGAGATGGGGAGGTCAATAAAGACAGTCTTCTACACTTCGAAATTCCATCTGTATCTCAGGCTGGATGTCCCACAGACATCTTCAACTCAACATGTGCAAAATGGAAGGCCTTCTTTCCTTGAAAGCTGTCTTCCTCTTCCTAACTTTGCCAGGACTGTTGAGACACCAACCTCCCAGTTACCTAGGCCTAGGAGTCATGCTCATTCAGCACCCTCCCCCCAAACAATCGGATATCATCCATCTCACCAATATCAGCAGACTAGTCTTGTCTTCTACCCTCCCGTCTCACATCCACCTCCTCTCCTGACACTGCCCCGACTCTGGATTATTGCAGTAACCTGCTTGGGGGTGTGGGGGGTGCTAGTCTGCCTGCATCCAGGCTCTCCTCCATTCAGTCACTGAAGTCCTTCCGCTAAAGCACAAGTCTGACATATCACTCCAGAGGTTCCCTAATATGTAATAAGGCTCCAGGATCAGAAAGAAAATCCTTTGGCTTTTAAAGCCCTTCATAACCTGGCCATCCATGTCCCACCTTTCAAACCTTCCCATGATTTACTCCCCCCACTCTAAGTCTTGATCCAGTGACAATGGCCCCTTGGCTGTCCCTCCCACAAGGTACTCCATCTTGGGACTGTGCATTTGTCTAGTTTTTAAACTTTTCAGTTCCAAATGATCTCCCTCCAGCCCACAATGAGAAGAAGGGAAAACACTTCCCCCCACCCCCACAAATACATAGTCATGCAAGACAAATTCCCACAAAAGGAAGGAAAAGAGAAGCAAATGTGCTCCGGTCTGCACTGAGGCCCAGGCTCCATATGGAGGTGGAGGTCATTTTCATCATGAGTCTTGTGGTTGGTCACTCAGGAATCCCACCTTCTGCTATTATGCTAGTACCTTCCCCGAGATTCTCTGCCATTTGGCCTATTTCTATCTTGTATGGACATAGATGTTTGCATGTTATTTCCCCCCAGACAGAGCTAGGCTGCCGCTTCTCTGTAATGCCGGCCCCTCACACAGGGCCGGGCTCAGAGGAGACACCTAACAAATGTGGGATGACTTGTTGACCTGCTCCAGGCCCAGAGTTCTCTAGGGCAAGTTCCTTCTGTTCCAGGGCAGTCTCCAGGGCGGGAGATACATTGAGCGGCAGGAGGTTCAGCTTCAGCCCTTCCCTGTGGAGCACAGGAGGTTCAGATCCCAACCCCTGAAGCAGGATCCCACATCCAACAACCCCCACGTTCCAGGAGGAAGTTCACCCTTACCTAGCATTTAATAGCAAAGGCCTCATTAAGTAATGCCAAGTACTCTTATCCACATTTTTGGGGGGTGGGGTGGGGCAATAAGGCTTAAGTGACTTGCCCAGGGTCACACAGCTAGTAAGAGTCAAGTGTCTGAGGCCGGATTTGAACTCAGGTCCCCCTGAATCCAGGGCCGGTGCTTTATCCACTGTACCACCTAGCTGCCCCCTTTTATTCACATTTTCAAAAGGAAACTGAGGCTCACAGAAGTTAAAGGCCTCTCCAGAGGTAGTTAGTGGTAGAACTTGAACCTGAATGGTCTTACTCTTCCACTAGACCACAGAAATCACTGAATTTCTATGTGGCTCAGTTTTCTTGACAGTAAAATAGAGATGAGAATAGCACCTATCTCCCTTAGTTGCTGTGAGGATTAAATGAATGAAGTGCTTTGCGAATTTTGAAGTGATACATAAATGCTATTAGGGACAGCAAGAAACTTCACTGCCCCAGGTGGCCAGGCAGGCAGGCAGACACACAGAGTAGGACTTCAGGGCTTCCTGGAGCCTCAGCTGCTCAGCTTCACTCCAGCTTTCAGAAAGCTGGCACCCAGACCTACCCCTTATCTTCGTCTTCAGGGCCCCCCCCACTCTAGGTTGTGGTCACCTCATCCTCTCCCTTCCTCCATACTGCTGCCCCCCCCCTTTACCAGCTTTACCCATCTCATCTCCCCCAGTGGCATCCATCAAGTGAGAAAGCTAAAACACTATTATTTTATATTAACCCCTCCTCACTTAGGCCTTTCCCGGCGCAGTGTCTCTGCTGACTTTGGAATGGTGTCCAAATGCTTGGGCCCCTGGAGGGCACTTCTAGTCCCAGGGGTCTCCAGAGGCTTCTTGGCGCAGTGTGGTCCCAGGGTACAGCCCTAGTAGCAATGGAGTGATGAGCATCAGGGAGATTGTGCTCTAGGGACTGAAGGGGGTGGACAATCAAGACAGAGTGCTGGGGTTACCTGGATGCTTAAGAATTCTGAGAAATCTGTCGTCCGCTTATGGCAGCAGGACCAACCCTAAGAAGAAAAGCTCAGTTCAGCCTGGACTGCTCAGCACCGCCCCCCCCCCCAAAAGCCATCCCCAGCCCACAGACTTACCTTAAGGGCATCATGGAAGATGGGCACTCCAGGGTGATGGCGGCAGCCATCTGTGGAGCAGGCAAGATTGAGTATGAGAAGAAAGAAGGTGCTGCCCAGCCCCCAGCCCTCCACTGGAGACAAGTGCAAGCTCAATACTCCATTTTTCATACATATCAATTGAGCTGATGGGGAGGGGCCTACAATTCTGCTCTCCACATGACTGCTTTCGGTACCCAGAATCCACCTCCCTCCCCAAAAGGCAGCTTAGGGAGAGTCAAAGCCACTACTCACCTGGGAGGTTGGCATCTGGGTCGAAGCGCTGCCCACAGCCTTGATTAAAGCAGAGTGTGGACATGATGGCGGGGAGGGGGAGGCAGGTCGAAGTAGAAGTCTTTGTAAGGGTCTGGTAGCCTAACACACAAGTACCTCTTACTAAACTTGTCAGCTATGGCCATCTGGAAGGCCCAGTGTCTATCTTTAGCTCCGAAGGAGGCACCTCCTAACTTGGACAAAAATCTGCAGGTGGCCTTGTCACTCAACAGAGGCAGCAATGGGACTGGTCGTGGGGGAGGGGTCAAATCCAGGAAAAGTGGCTCCTGGGAGAGCTGGATGTAGGCCAGTTTAACTCCACCCCCACCAAGACCTCAAAACCTTAAGAGGCAGGCACCTCTGACTGGCATGGGATTCTGATAGCAAGAAGCAAGCTGTCTTGGGTTCAAGCCAGTGAATGCTCCCCCTCAGGCAAAGGCTGGATTGACCACCTGTCAGCTACTATCTTTAAGGGGGAATTTGTTTTCAAGATTGGGGGCGGTCTACTCCAAGGTTCCACCTCCAAGATCAGTGGCCCGTGACAGTGAGATATGCTCCCCTCCCCAAATCTTTCCAGTGCACTGGACACACATCTCTCACCTCAGCACCCCCCTTCCCCCCCCCAAGACCTCTTCATATTCCCCTACCCCCAACAAAAGAGACAACACAGAAGGTGGCAAAAGGCTTAAAATCTGTTTTTAATAATAATGTTGCTGCTGCATTCCTGTCATTTCTCAAACTCCAGCTACACCAGTGAAACTTGTGCAGCACAGATCCAGGAAGACAGGCAAGCCCCAGCACCCAGCAGCCCCTGCCCCTGCCTCCAAGCTCGCACTTGGACCAACAAGAAAGGGTGTTCACGACACACCAGCACCTCCCAGAGGGAGGCAGCAAAGCTCCTCTACTCTGGGCTGCCCCCCCACCCCCCATCTAAGATACAGAGAAGTTGGAAAAACAAAACAAAACAGATAATGAATGGAAACCTAAAAGCAGATAACAAAACCTTCTTCTCAGGACATAAAAGGAACACTGGGTTGGGAAGAGGGAAGAGGTCTTCTATTGGTATTGTTGCCTGAACTTCATGGACACACCTGAGGTCCTAACCAGAGAGGAAATGGGGGTAAGGATTGTGTCTAAGTGACTGAGGGAGCAGTGAGGGGAGAAAGGTGGAATGGTCAAGGGAAACAGGGATATAGCCGGGTCTGCTTGTGCCATGGCCTCCCCCTAGCCCCAATGTAGCCTTCACATTGAAGTTTTAGGAATGCGCCACATAGAACTGCTTCACTAAATGCCCCTCCCTAACCCCTCTCTGCCCTCAGCAAATTTCCTACCTAGAGTAGTTCAAGTGGGGAGGCCTAACTAGTAGGAGGAGCGGAGCCCCAACACCCCTCTAAGGTAGAATCCTGGCTAGTCCAAAAAGGGTCCTTGTCTGCAGGGTCAGGGGAAACTCGACACTGTGACTCTATTAGTATCTGCGACGTTTGTTTGGGCCAAAGTCCCCTCCAGGAGTTCCTCGGTTGAATGCGGGAGGGTTTCCACCCATTGCCCCAAGTCCTTCCATTGTACCACCCTGGCCAAAGCGGTCACTGGGTGGTGGGGTCTTCAGTGCCAAAGGAGAAAGGGAAAGAGGTGTTAAAGCACATCCCCTAACCCCGAGCTCCCCACTACCCAAAGTCCCTCTTCCCCTAAAAAGGATGGTATGGGCCAGCTGCACGATGGGTCTCCACCAAAAACAGAGCCAAAGCTATCAGGGCCTCTCCACTTCAGTGTGACCAAGGCTGACAACACCAGCAAGAAAAGTTGTGGTAATCACCTCCCTGATAGCTCACCCCAATTTCTCACTGCTGACAAGAATCCAGACATTGTTCAATTCACTAAACTCCTAAATTGATCTTGTTTTGACCAAGCCCCTCAATTTGTGGATACTGGCCTAACTTGACATCCTCCTGGGCCTAGACAAATGAACTGGACCAGCCCAGGCCACAGCAGCTACAGACTTGAGCCTACCCAGTACTGACCCAAGTGGCCCACAAGTAAAACACATTTCTGGCTCATACAGAGCAAAAGTTTTCAGGCTCCTTACATCCACCTCTGTGTACATCCACCCCTTTTCCTTGTCTTCCTCAAAGAACAATAATCTGACCTTCCCCCTCCCCCACAGGAAACAGCTGAACAATCAGCTCCTAGAGTAATGTATCCACTAAACCCAAAGCCTGTCTCCTGAAGCGCCAACTCGTGGAGCCTATCTGCAGTTTGAAACATTGTCTCATAGGGAATGAAGCCAGAGTGGAGTTCAAATGCCGACTCTGGCGCTTACCGCCCTATGAACTCTGGGGCGAGTCATTCCTTTAACCTCCTGGGCTCTGTTTCCTCATTTTGACAATGAGGAAGTTGGACTAGATGGCCTGGGAGGTCACTTCCAGTTCTTGAATGAAGGAGTAGGGGGTCACAGAAAACAAGCGTTGCCTCCCCCACTGGTCCAAGGTACCCCTAAGGCCAGTCCTGCAAATATATTACCATTCCCATGGTTCCATCGGGCATCATTGGACCAGGCCCTGGAGCACTTGGGGCACCAGCTGGCACATTAGCACCTCCCAAGGATCCTCTGTTGTTTATGCCCATAGCACCTAAAAACAGCAATGTAAGGAGCTGGGGGGGACTGGGGACAAGGACACCACCACAATTGATAAACACACTCCCCAAGCTAGACGGGAACCAAAAGTAAGCTGGTACCAAGCCTCGAAGGCTAGACTAAGGATCAATGCTGTGGCCTCACACCCTCCTCTGATTACCTGAGCCAAATCAAGCATGGGGAGGGCAGGGGATAAGGAAGGACAGCAGAAGCTACCTTCACTGCCCACAGCCAACTCTCAAGCCAGATGACCGGCACCACAGGATGTCACACAGGGAGTGATCGCCTCGGCCCATATCTGATCACAGCCACCAACTGCTTCTGTATCATGCCAGTTGTTTTGTGAAGTTGTCTTTTTGTAGTCCTAGGCCCAGGGGAGTCTTGAGCCCAACACTAAACCCCATCAATAATGCTACCTGAACATAGCCATTGGAATCTGGGAGAGGTGAGGGGGAGGGGAACAACTGCTGGAGCTGCAGCCTCAAGTCCTTACCTCCTATACCCATCTGGCCCATCCGCATCTCCTGCTCTCTCTAAAATAAACAAAATGGCACAAAAGTTCACCACAGCCTGTTCACCAAAACTTCATCAGACCCACCTCTGGTTTTGTCCTAAGGAGCATCCACTCAGAGCTGTCCTCACCTCCCCCCCCATCCCTGGGAAACAGTGCTAAGGGAAAAGCCAAATGAAGAGGCCTGCCAGAAAAGCCCCACCCCCCAGCACACTGCTGAGGCCAAGCAGAAGGAGAGTCAAGATCATCCCAGAGCTGCTGAGACATGAGCTACAGGCTCTCCTGTTAGAAAGGGATGCAGGGTATGTGTATCACTATCACCCAGGATCCCAGACCAACAATCTGCCAGAAATACTTCAAGGGCATGAACTGAAGGGCATTGGTGTCACCACAAAACTTAGATCCTAACCTAGAACCACAGGGGAGGACAGTGGCCCTAATTTTTTACACTGAGCTTGAGAGTAGGCCTGATCTAAAAAACGGTTTCTCCCTGCTTGGGGAGGGCCCCAGGTCTAACATTAACATGATTCTACAGCAGGCCATGGTCTGAAATTAACATGACTGCAGCAGACCATACATATCTCCTCTCTGCTGGAGTAAGCTCTCTTAATTCCAAGCCTGGCTTCTAGTGCTACTTTTCTTCCAAGGGACTGGCTCTAGTGTCCTTCAGTGTCCCAGGCACCAGTTTCTAGTTGGTTTGTTATGCCATGAATGAGTAGCCCGTCAGGGGTGCCCGGGACTAAGGCACTCCGTACCGCATCAGGGAAGTTTCCTTTGAAGCCCTCCTGCTGCCGTCGCATCATTTCTTCCTGCTGCCGCCTCATCTCCTCCTCACGCCTCCTGCGTTCCTCCTCCTGCCTAATAAGGGGAGTATAGGGAGTTAGCCAGCAAGATGCTTAGGACACACCAGAACAAGGCAAGCTATCCCACATGGGCTCCTACCAAGCACACCAGGCCTTCTCTTCTGCCCTACTTCTTCATGGGAAAGCCCCTCTCCTGTCCGTCAGGTGCCCCTGGGGGCTAGCACTTTAGCAGCTTCCCTTTAATGTAGTGCCAGTAAACTGCCCCAAACTATGTATGGCCAGCTTCCAGGCTCACCTAACCAGAGAGAGGGCCTAGGAACAGCACTGTCTCAATCAACCTTGTAGGAAGTAGTCAATTAGGAGGCTTTACCTGAAAGGATTTCAGAGTAAAAGGAGAGGGGATCGAAAAGTACCTGAGCTCCATTTGCTTGCGTTTCTGCACCTCCTGGTTATGTAGCTCCTCCATTCTCCGCAGCTCTTCCTGGCGTCTCATCAAATCTAAAAGAGGAGACATCAGGCAAGTGGCACCCAGAGAATTTTTCCCAACCAATATTCCCTTTTACACAGCCAAGTGCATGTCATGAGGCTCACAGATCTAAGGCTGGTAGATACAGCCTCAGAAACCATCTGGGTTCAAACTGAAGCCCAGTGAGGGTACTCCATAGAAGGGTCACTCAGCTAGGCCACATCAGAAGTCGGGTCTTCCTGACTCCAAGTTGAGGGTCCTGTGTACTACGCTATACTGTCTCCCATGGCTGAGTATGTACACCCTCCAATGTTATTCCATGGGTCAGAAAAGAGAAAAGAAGTCTTTGGTCTGCAGAGGCTACCAGTACCCACAATGAGGGAGAAACTGCAGCAAGGCATTGACCCCCATAGTCCCCAGGACCCTTCCAAAACCCCCTTCTGTCCTCTCCAGGCCCTCCACTTGCAGGCCTCAACTCACCCTGCCTCATCAACATGACCTGGTGTTCATGGCGAGCAGCTTCCATCTCCATCTCCAGTTTCTCTCTGGCTTCCTTGATGTTTCGGTCTACTTGATCCTGTTGCTGCTTCTCCATCTCAATCAGTGCCTTCCAGCGCATAGCGTACTCGTACTCAAAAGAGCCAGGCTGGGCAAATCGAGGCGGCTGCTCTCGTTCCCTGGTAACACAAAGAAAGGCCGAGCTAAGTTTCTACCCTAGGATCGATCCATCCCCAACAATGACAATCTCTCAAAGGAAAAAGGCCACAACACAACAGAGAGAAAACCCCTGACCTATCTCTTCTAGTCCAAATTACACAAAATCACAAGTTTGGACTGCCTGCCCCCCCCCCCCACCCATGCACACACAGACCTAAGGCATTTCCCCTTCTTTCTTAGGAATGAAGTGCAACCACATAATAGGCTCGCCCCCCAGGGTCACATACTTGTGAAATTGTTGGTTCTTGATGACCAACTTCTCTGGGAGCCCTTCTTCATCATCCAGCTGGTCCATCGGCTCCACAGTCACTGGCCTAGGAAATCTGGGAGACAGGAAAATGTCTTTAGAGTTAGTCAAGAAGGAACCACTCCGCATTAACAAAGCGAGCTAGAGCTAGGGCTCAGGCCCGGGACTGACTGAAGGAAAGCAATCCTCCAAGAAAGGTCTTAAAAGGCTTTCACACCTAGTCCCAGGGAGCCAAGCCCCTCGTGAGAGCACCCCAGAGGATTTAGGGCCGACATCCACCAAAGATCAGGCTGCAGTTACCTGAGTGCAGCTACAAAGGAGTCATTCACAACAGGCAGAGATACACCACCTAGATTCCAGAACAATATTCCAAGAACTCTATAAAGCACCTTGGGATAACACCCACAGGCACAGGAAGTACTACCATTGGCAACCCAAAAGAGAAGCCCATACTTCAAAGCAGGTAGAGGTTTAAATGTTCAGATGGACTGACAATCCACTAGCACCCTGTGAGCACATGCCAAGCCAAGGGACCAACAATACCCCATCTTCACCAATGTTAAGCTGGCACTGCAGCACCATCAGCTGTACTTGGAGAAAATGGCAACAGACAAGGCTTGGGTGCTTAATATTCTATGATTGCTTATCTGTTATTTTTTTGCTTTCACATGCATATAGAGAGATGACCCTTCATTCTACGCAGTCCTAAAAAAGACTAAGAATGAGGGAGAGACCAAGTTCTCCGGCTTCCAACGAGAATACCACGTCAGTAAAGCTTCTTGGGCAGCTCACCCTAGCTGCTCCAGGTCGAATCGGCCTCATCGGCTTATTCTCTGCAGGCCTAGGGGAAGAAGTCTTAGGAAAAAAAAAAAAGAACCTGGCTCTTACAGGCTCATCCTCCAGACCCACACCAAGGAAGGAAAGTGAACTTTTAAGAGACAAAACAAGAGCACACAAAGTCCCATGAAGTGAAAGCAAAGAGGCAGCTCTCCGTAAGCCCACCCACCCTTTTCCCTCCACTTACGTAGTCAGAAGGAAGGATCCTTCACTGCATCTGTCCAAAGCTTTCCGGGCAGCTGGCTTCCCTGAGAATTCCACAATGCCTTTCCCTGAAGGCCTTCCTCGATCATCCACAATCACTACAGCTCTCTCCACCTGGCCAAAGACAGAGAAAGCCTCCTCCAACAGTTCATTGGACACGAACTGAGGCAGGTTCCTAACTGTCAGGGATGCGCTATGGCAGGCAAAGCGCACTCGCAATTGCTTTCCACGTAAGGGCATGTTGTCCAGCTCCACTTTAGCGATCTCGGCTAGGGTGCGAGTTTCCTAGAGGGCAGAAGAGAGGACATCACAGTCTGACACACAGCCCAAGAACACAAATTCCTCATAGCCAGGAAACGGGCAACAAGAGGCAAGGAGAGGGCTGGGACGCAGGGACGCCAGGGTTTTCTCAGGCCTGTTTCAGACAAGCCAGCGGCTTCTGCAGTGTTATTCCCCCCCCCCCCAGCTCCTCCAGAGTAGCTCACCAGGCGGATGAAGCCAAAGCCTTTGTCCTTGTGAATGAACACCTCGCCTGCCTTTCCATATTTCTCAAACAGTTTCCTCATCTCCTCTTCAGTGATGTCAGGAGGGAGATTGCCCACAAAGAGGCGGCTCCGCTGGGTGAAAGTCTTCTCCCCTGGCTTCCGAAAATTCTTCAGATCAATAGTCAGGCCTTCATCTGTGGAGAAACAAGGTGCACAGATGCTTTCTAGATTAGCAAACCCCAAAGAGAACTGTCTCCTTTCCTAAGCAAATTTCCAACTGCCTCATGCACTCTGTACATATAGAAAACACTGGGAGGTCACTTTTCCTCAGACTCTCCCTGAGGACAAGGAAAAAAGGTTTCCTGGAGAGATTCCATCCAAGTCTTCATCTGCATCAAACTCAACCCAACCCAACCCAGGCTTACAAGGAATTTTAGGTGGAGATAGAGCCTTTTGTCTAGATTGCAGGCCTGAAGAGATTAAACCACACCCAGTTGGAAACTAGTTTGAGGGGGGAATCTTACATTCTTTCAGTCCCATAACCCACCTCCAAGCTTGTCAACCAATTCCATTTGAATGATATTAACCAATTGGATTTGTTAGCTGTGTGATAGGCCTCCTACAGTTAGAAGGGTATATGAATTGAGACCCCATTGCCATTAGGTCTTTGGTCTGAGAGATCCCATAGACCTTTCGTTAATATCCTGCCAGCTATATTCATGAAATGATTAAATTACCCAGAAACTACATCTCTCCAATTTTTCATCGTCACAGGAGTTTCTCATTTGTTATGTTGAAGGCATGAGTCCTCAGCAGTTACCCTCCCTTTAGCAGCAGACAGCATCTTGGAAGCTAAGGTCTCCTATTATCCTGTGGGCTCAATGATGAGGCCAATTCAAGGTAGGCCAAAATGTAAGCACATCTTCTGTCGGAGCCCAGGGCTAATCTTGCAGCTTAGAAGCTTTGATTTGTGCATTAAATTGTTTTTGTAAACAGATAGTAATTAAAACACACCACAAAAAGACATTCCCCTCATTGAAGAGGTCTCAGAAGCAGAAGTCCAAAGGAAGAAATGTCCGCTCTACATCTCTTCCTGACACCAGTTGGGGTGCCAGTCAAGATGGATTCTCCCTCTCCCCACGGGGCTTCAAGCAGAGGCCAAATGACCATTTGTCAGGGACCTAGTGGAGATTTCTCATCCAAATGTGACTTAGACTCAGTAGCTTTTCTCCTAGAGACTCTGAATTTGCCCCAATTCTCTGGAACTGCAGATCCACATGGAGAGTCCTGCTTCTCCAGGGCTTGCAGAGAGGTGGCACTGATAGGAGCCTAGCATATATGTGACAACTTTTAGAGTAGAGCTCCACCTTTTCTGGATCAAGGACTCCCCCTTTTGGCAGAATGGTGAAGCCTATGAACTTCTCCAAATAATATTTGTCAATACAGAAAATACCTCAGATTACAAAGGAAATCAATAATACTGAAATAGTTGTCAAAATATTTCAAAAACAAGCTCATGGGTCCCAGGTTAAGAACCTCTATAAAATCCAAGAAGGAAAACAACACACAGGAACTATGCTCACGCTGTGCACAGGCCAGTCAAGGACCAGTGAAGGACTAGCACAGCAAGATGATTCCAGCTTGCAGGATTTGTGTTCTATCTAAGGCACTTCTAGAAGTGTGTGATACATTCACAGCACAGTAGGCCAATCTGTGCAATCGGTGTTATCCAGAATAAGTTCATGTCTATAGCTAAGGAGGTGGTCCACCATCCCAAGGAGAAGCTACTTGGGAAGAGGTGAGCAAAGAACAGGGAATCCCCGACGAGGAGGAAGAAAGGCCCCGTTCTCCACCCAAGTGCAGGAATACTCACTCTGGCTGTTAGCCTGCTGCCCATTTGCAGGGATCGGTGGCGGCTGTGGCTGCGGCTGCTGCTGGTGGTGCTGGTGCTGGTGCTGGTGCTGCTTCCTTGGAGTATGGTTCTGTTTGTCCGAGCTAAAGCCTTTATTGCTCTGCATTTTTGCACCCTACAAAATAAAAGAGAACAGAACAGTGTACCCTTAGACACATTCATTAGGGCAGCCAGTCACCAGCTAGAGATCTTTTATCACCTTTGGAAAATGGAAGCCTCCACCATAACAGGCATGAGATGGAAGGCATGAAGGAAACAAGGATTTATTGAGCACCGACTATGCGCAGGGTCTGTTACAAATATCGTGATCCTCCCAACAACCATAGGAGATAGGTAGCATTATTGTCCCCAGTTTTACAGTTGAAGAAACAGGATCACACAGCTAGTATATGAGGCTGGATTTGAACTCTGGTCTTCAAGGTTGGAAAGCTCCAAGCACTGGACTACCTGGCTGTTTCTTAGTACAATCCAAGACCCAAAACTTCTACATGACATAAAAAAAGAAACTATACACAAACCACAGCAATAGACGAGCAGAACATGTAACAAAGGAAGGTGACAACAGGGACTCTACTTCTGAGCCAGTCTAGATACATTTCAAGTTCAAATCTCCTCCAATTAGGGACTAAAAAAACTATTTTGCCTGCCTCTATCAAGAGCAGGCCCAGGATTATTCTGATGACCTGGCTCATCCACTGATCCCAAATTTCAATTTTCAGTCTTCAGGAATGAGACCATTAGCTCTTTCAAGCAAAATAACCATTTCTAACCAGCAACTATGCAGCTGAGCTCCTTTCTTTCAGCATTAGTTCTGTATAAAACAAGACAGAGGCAAAGTCAACCCCATACAAAGGCCCCAAAAGTCACGATTCAGCTGAAGGAGTCACAAAATGTGACTTCTGTCATGCTGAAAGTTTTTCTTTATAATTTCAGAGACCACTGCCCTCCCTAGGCCAACCTTAGACTTAACAGTATTGGTAGAGTCCAAGCCAACTCTGCCAAAAAGTTACTTTAGGAGTGATGAGGTGCCATTTAAAAAAACAAACAAACAAAACCACCAACTTTTGACTCGAATACTAGTTGAGTTATAGAGGGCTTTGAGGTTTGCAAAGCACTCTGCATTCTCTTACCTGATCTTCAGAGTAGAAGTTGAGGTCAAAAACACACAATGAATCCTAGGACCATCTCCTCATTCAAGAGCAGTTAAATGGACTGACTGTCCACGAGATGCCAGTCAGCTCACATTTGGTAAGCAAGCCAACAGATCCTGCTATCCAGGAGCTTCCAGTCAAATGGGGAAGACAAGGCAATGACTATACAAACAAGCCACAGACAAGATAACTTGGGGGCAGTCTCAGAGGGAAAGCACTAAGATTAAGGAGGCTGGGAAAGGCTTCTTGCAGACAGCGGGACTCTGAAGGAAGCCCAAGAGGCCAGGAAGTAGATGAGGAGGGAAAGAACTCCAGGCATGGGGGACAACCAGTTAAGACACCTGGAGTCGGAAGATGGAGCGAGTTTCCCGTGTGTGAATGGCCACCTAAAACCCTAATACCTCCAAAGAACAGGGTCTAATTCGAATTTCCATTTCTTTGCTGAAGTACTAGCTGTCCTAGGCATTACAAAAACTGTACTGGAAATCCTTAAACACCAAACCAGGAACTTTGAGCTCGCTGACTTTCATTCTACAGCAAGTCCAGCACCAGCTCAGTTCCGATTTTGCAGAACATTCCCTCAAATTAAGATATACAAGATTCAGACTAGCCAGGCTACCGCCTTCTTACACACTCTAGTAATAATACACAAGGCAGAGGAAGCTTTACCTGTGGCT
Organism: Dromiciops gliroides; assembly: GCF_019393635.1. NCBI lineage: Eukaryota > Metazoa > Chordata > Mammalia > Microbiotheria > Microbiotheriidae > Dromiciops > Dromiciops gliroides. The sequence continues at coordinate 3,254,454 of NC_057867.1, read as the reverse complement.
GGTATATCTGGAGTTAACCGATGCCACCACTTAGGGAAAAGGGAACATTTTCCAGAGGTCCTATCTCTAGGCCCCAACCTCTTCCCTTAATGCCCCTTTGTGATACCACCTCCCCCCACCCTCCCACACACAGCTCAAGGGCAAAGACCCATAATACAGGAGATACAACAGCAGCAGACTTGGCCATAACTCAAGTGTTGTTCTTGGCACAGGCTTAAACACCGATTGGGTCCAGGTGGTCTCTGTCACACTTAAAGCCACAGGCCCCGCTTTTGAGCCCTGACCCTTAGGACTAGACTTTTTGGGCCAGCCTACTAAATTTCTACTGAAAGGATCAGATCCTTCTATTTAGACCACGAGCATATACTGGTGCATAATTTAAATCGCTTGCTTGGTTATCTCCCTCAGCAACTCAGCTGGCACCATCCCCCAGGACCCTGGTTTTTTCCTTACCTCTCTGGTCTAGGACACAAGCCCTTCCAAGAGGCCTGTGTCACTAGTCCGAGTATAACATCCCAGATCCTCCTGGACAATATCCCCATTCAGAAATCCACAATACACATTTGCATGTTAAAGGCAACCCCATTGACTTCCATTCAAGATTTAAGGCTCAAGGCCTTCACACAGCAATTGTACTCAACATTCAATTTAAAGGAAGCCATTTCAAGACAACCATCACAAGCAAATGCCTTTGAGTGTTTCATATACCAATGAGGAATAAGACTGGCTAAGAAAGAGCCAGAATTTCAAAAGTCTTCCTCCAAGGGTAGGATATAGGTATCATTAGATGGATGGAGCCTGGCCAAACTGAACCTGATGATCATGTATTTATTTCTCGGGTTGACCCCTCCCCACCGTTTCACCAAAGGTACACAACCCTTAGATGATGTGTGTGTGTGTGTGTGTGTGTAGTGACTATCTAGAATCCCTCTCCAGTGGGGGATGGGGTGGGTGGAGAACTATAGGTTTAAGGGGTCTGTGGGCTTAAGGAAAGGAAACAAGGAAGTAGAAATAACCTTGCTTCCTGCCTGCCTCCCACCTTTACTCCCAGATTCCTGCGATGGAACAATCTGCACTGAAACAAGCAGCTATTTTAGAGAACAACAAAATCCCAAGAGTATAAACGATTCTTCAAACAGGTGACTATTATGGCACCAGGACACCAATGAATCCCAGACAATCTAATTTACATTCTCTGGGCTTCCGTTTTGGGATCTGTAAAATAAAGGTACTGTCCACCTCCCCATCTAGAATCCTACCAGCTGCATACTAAATTCTGGCCACTATGGGATGCCAACTTCTTCTGCCAGGAAAACTTCAAACCATTCCCCTCCTTCTGAGAGTCTGCATTTTCATACAAATTAAATAGCCATTCCCCCCCCTTTCCCCACTTCCAGAACTACATCCCTCGAAGCCTTTAAAATACAGTGCAAGGTATTTTGAGGTTCTCAATCCCTCAGCCAGCAATAAGAGCTATGTAAGTAGCGCTTTTAGGAAAGTGCTTTATAGATTGCAAATGTGACTAACATTCTATAAATTTGATCCTATGCCCCCCCCCCAACCTTGAAAAATACCTAAGGTATTATTGTCCCCGTTTTCCAGACATGGAAAGTAAGGCTAAGTGAGAGGTGACATCTGAACCCAGGTCTTTCAATCTTTTCAGAGTACTCAAGTGTCAATGGCCACAAAGCACCCCAAAATGTAAGCCTGGAGACTTACAGCCAAAGGCTCACCTAGTGATCAATCCCAAAAAACAATTTCACATTGGAGAGAACTTTTCCAGCACCGTGGCAAGACTTTTCTGGAGAAAACTGTTGAAAATGTTAGTGATGAAGGAGGCAGCTGGCAGTGATTTAAACAGTTAAGATCCGTTTGTGAAATGCGTTCAGTAAGCCCAGGGGATGGGGGTGGGGGGGGCCCATTGAGTCACTTGGGGCGCAGAAAGGGCCGAATGGATTGGTGTAAACATCCCGGAAGGGTCCGGGCCCGGTCCTGCCCAGCCACGAAGAAGAAACGCGGGATCCGCTGGACAAAACGTGGCAGGGCCCCCAGCGCCTCCCTACGGTGCCCCGGGTGGGCTCCCGCGCGGGCCTCGGCCTCTCCCAACCCCCACAGCGCCCCCGCTCCCGCGGAGCACAAAGGAGAAAGGCCGAGGGGCGCAGGAGGCGCCGCCCCGAGCAGCCCTGGCCTGGCTGGGCTCGTCCAGCTCCGAGCGGGTACCCTCCGCGCGGGCCCCGGCTGCCCACGAGCGCGAGCGCGCCGCACACTCGGTACGAGGGCGGCCGCGGGTCAGGGGAGGGAGAAGAGGAGCACGGGGGTGGGGGAGGGGGAGGAGCGCACCGAGGCCAGACCGAGGCTCGGGCAGGCGGGCAGGCGGGTGGTGGTGGCCGCCGCCGCCGCCGCCGCCGCGCCCGCCCCTCTCCTGCCCCCCGCTGCTCCTCTCCCGCCCGCCCGCCCCAGCCTCACCACCGAGCCGCCTCACCGTCTCGTGCCGCGCCGCCGCCCAACCTAACTCCGCCCCGCCCCAGCTCACGCCTCACTCTGCCCCACCAGGGGCTCCGCGTTCCACCTCACCGGGGCCCGCTCCAACCACGACTCACCTGAGGCAAAGCCGTGTCTCCCCCGAGTAGCGGCACCGCTCCGCCGCCTCTAGCGCCTCCAGAAAAGAGCGCGCGGCCGCCGGAAACCACTCAACCTAGTTCGGCACCGCCCTGGGCTTTGAGAGCCGGGACTTTTACTGGCTGGCCTCTCTGCCAATCCGGTATCGTGCTAGGGGAGGAGCCGCGCTTCGGCCAGAGCCTCCCTGCAATTGGCTTTTCGGGGCCTGGGCACCGCCCACAGACCTCGCCGCTCAGCAAGTTCGCCTGAGCAGCGCACGGGGGACAAAGAGCAGGCCTGCGGGGCTCATTGCGCCTGCGCACAGCGAGGCGCGTGAGGGCTCGGACCTTCCCGCCACTGGCGCACTGCGCCTGCGCCCCGGCTCCCGTAACGGTTGGCGCTCTGGGGGTGGACATTGCGCTCTCTGGAGGTCGCTTTCACTTGGGCCTCGAGCTGCGGCGCAGCATTTTCACACCTCCTTCTAGAGCCCCCAAGTGCACCTAAGGCTTCTCACTCCCCAACGAAGACAAAGCGGGCTTCAAATGTGGCGGTGGAAGCTAGAAAAGGGTAGTGTAGCCCAGTCCGGGAGCTCGAGGCCCAGCTGCTGGCCTCGGGACTGGGCCGGGTTGGCTTGGCCCGATGGGGGCTCACGGCCATCAGGGCACTCGTGAGCTGGGCTGGGAAGGAGCCCCATCCCTGGCAGTGAGGAGCTGCTGGCCTCCCGTCCCTATCAGTGTCTGGTGGGCCTCCCTCCATGCCCTTCTGCAGAAGGAGGCCTCAGCCCTGCTGATCACCCCTGGGCGTCCTGAGCTTAGCCTCAGACTGATGATGATCCCAGATGGGTCCCTTGGAGCTCAGGGAATCTAATGTTGAGCTTAGTTTCAGGCTATACCATTTCAGCCTAGCCACGGAGCCTTAGTCAAGTTCTCGTTTGTGTCATTCACATGGGAACCCAGAAGGTACCATAGGGACGTGCTGACGTGACTTCAGGCTCTCCATCAGCTCCCAGTAATGTGTTTGCAGAGGCCTGATCAGGATCATTATTTCAGAGGCAGCTTGGGATAGAAGCCAGCCTGAGCTCAGAAAGCCCTGAGTTCAAATTCAGCCTCAGATACTTCCTAACAAGGTGACCCTGGGTGAGCCATTTCACTACTTTCTACCTCAGTTTCCTCATCTGTAAAATGTCGATAAGAATGGCAGCTAGGTGGCCCAGTGGATAAAGCACTGGCCCTGGATTCAGGAGGACCTGAGTTCAAATCTGGTCTCAGACACTTGACACTTACTGGTTGTGTGACCCTGGGCAAGTCACTTAACCCTCATTGCCCTGCAAACAACAACAACAAAAAAGAATAGCACCCAGGGTTTGTTGTGAGGATCAAATGAGATAGTATTTGTAATGTACTTTGCACATAGTAAATACTTGTTTCCCTTCCCCGGGTCATGCAGAGGCTTCTGGGGTTTATAGCTGTACAAAAGCCTAATCGAGTACTCTAATTGGATCTCTGGCTTCAGGGAATCCCAAGTGATAACACTGTTTCCATGATTATCTAAAAGCACAATCCATATGATGACATCTTCTGGGTTACTCTGCTGGTACTGGGCTCCCAAAACGGGTTTAGATTAGAGCTGACTGGCTGGATATACGCCCAAGTGGAACTGGTAGAGAATTGTAATAAGCAGTGATTAAGGTTTACAAGTGCTTCACATACAATTTCTCCTAATTCTTACCTATTTGGTGTCTAATTTTTACTGTTCAGTGATACATGCCTTTGCTCTAGGCCTGGGATGGGGACAAAGGTAAATAAGAGTGAAGCACACCAAGGGGGGAGTCTCTTGTTCTAAGCTTTCTCTTCAAGGTGCATTCACCTCTCATGCAGCAGGGGGCAGCTGCTGATCTGGGCTGGAATCTTCTGGGACAAGTGAGACTATTCAAACTGTATCACTTCAGCCCAATTTTGTCATTCTTTTCTCCATTCTTTGTGTTTTGCACTCCTCTCCAGAAAAGTGGGGGAGAGGGGCAGGGAAGAAGGGGAATAAATAAGCCTTTATATAGCACATATTATGTTTCAGACACTGGGCTAAGCAGTTTTTACAAACATCTTGTTTGATACTTACAACAACACTTTGAGGTAGATGCTGTTGAGGAAACTGAGGCAAACAGAGGTTAAGAGATTTCTCCAGGATCACACAGCTAGTAGGTATCTGATGACGAATTGGTACTCAGGCCCAGCACTCCGTCTATTTCACCACCTGACCACCAGAAAAGTCCAGGCCTGATTGTTTCTAAGGAATATTACGCAGGCATCACCTTCCCGATCAAAAACCTGTCATTTTTTTTTTCAGATTTGCCAGAACAAAAATCATTCTAGCTTATCTGAAACAGAAGTGATATCTTAAATATAACAATAAAAGTCTCTAGAGCAGACTTTTTTTTTTTTGGTGGGGCAATAAGGGTTAAGTGACTTTCTTAGGGTCACACAGGCAGTATCAAGTGTCTGAGGCTGAATTTGAACTCAGGTCCTCCTGAATCCAGGGCTGGTACTTTATCCACTACTCCACTTTATCCACTACTTTTTTTTTTTTTTTTTTTTTTTTAGTGAGGCAATTGGGGTTAAGTGACTTGCCCAGGGTCACACAGCTAGTAAGTGTTAAGTGTCAGAGGCCGGATTTGAACTCAGGCATTCCTGACTCCAGGGCCGGTGCTTTATCCACTGTGCCACCTAGCTGCCCCCTACTTTTTTTTTTTTAATCAAAACTGCTTACTCTGAATTTGAGAAACTAGACCACATCTCTACATCTGGGTTCTGTGATGCTTTTCTCCTGGATAATGGTGGCTGGAGCCTCGAAAGTTTAGATTTTCCCGGTGGGCACCACTGTTATCAGTTACATAATTCATTCAACAAACAGTAAGCGCTTATTTCACTTAAAGTATTCATTTCCCAGGTTTTTGCCTTCTTTGATCAGCAGATTTTTGAAAATGGTATCTGTGTTGTTCCATCTTCCTGGATGGTAAACAACTTTTTGGAAAATACTCTTTCTTTTTTTTTTGGGGGGGGGTGTTTTGCTTCCTGCCAAGTCAAGTACTTTTTTATGGTCAACAAAGAAAAAGTACAGTGGGATCTCAGTTCCGTTGTTTGTTTTGTTTTGGTCATTTGAATGAAGAGAAAAGATACTGCCTTCTGTGAACGATCACTCCCCCAAAGTCTGCCTGTTCCTCTCTAATAGCCTCATCATGAATGGCCTTCATGCCTACATATGTAGGTTATTCACATGATTTTCCTTGGATGGCAAAGTAGTTATATGGGTCATTAGTTATTGAGGTTCTCTTGGCTGAGATTTTAGGAGGCAGCTGGATGGAGTAGGGAAGACCTGAGTTCAAATCTAGCCTCAGACAATTAGTAGCTGGGTGACCCTGGACAAGTCACTTCACCTCTGTTTCAGTTTTCTTATCTATTCAATGTGAATAATAATAACACCTCCCTCCCAGGGTTGCTGTTAGGATCAAATGAGATAATATTTGTTAAGTGTTTAGCATAGTGCCTGGTGGATAGTAAATATTAGCTATTATTTTTTTGACCACTTGGTAGATTCTCCTCCTTCATCTACAATGAGAATCAGATCTTTGCTGCCCTCAAAACTGTTTAGTCTCTAGCACCCACTTCCTGGAGGTGTGATTGAGCCCAACTGCTTTTCCCGGTTTTGTTTTCTTCAGGGCCATTTCAGTGTCCTCTAGGCATATTATGGGTACTGGGATATTAGAGTCCCAATTCCAAGGGATATCACTGTGTTATGTGCCAAGCCAGGTGCTAAGCAAGACGAGACAAAGTCCCTCCCCTCTCGGACTTGACACAAATAGGGGGATAAGTCATGAACGTGGTTAACTCATACCAAAGATTACAAATCGAAGGCGTTGGAGAATTTTAAAACCAAGTGCACTTTGGGGCCTTCTAGGGGAAAGGACATTGCTACCCAAAGGGCTGGGGAAGGCATCCTGGAAGAGAGGGCATTGGACTAGGGGATATAGGAATCGAGAAATGTTTGCTTTTGTCTTTGTCTTCCCAGTATGGCTTACATAGCATAAGCATTTAATAAATGCTTGTTGAATGGAACTCTGGGTAGAAATTACAGAGGCAGAGTTGGCCTTGATATAAAGAAAAGCTTCTTACCAAGGAGAACTGTCCAAAACTGGAGTGAGCCCCCTCAAAGGTGGCCCTTCCCTCCCTCTCTTTAAATAGAAGCCAGGACCACTTGTCATAGGCATGGCAGGAAGGATTATTGGTCAGACATGACTTAAATCCAGTGACCTCTTCTGAGTGAGGAATGACTGCATGAATGAACACCTATTTATTCAGTGTTTCCTATGGGCCAGGCATTCTGCAAAGCAATAAAAAGTGAGAACAGTGCCTGTTTTCAGGGAGCTGCCATTCTAATAATCATTATAGCTAGCATTTCTAGCTCACAAAAACCCTGCAAAGTAGGTGTTCTTATTATCTCTATTTTACAGATGAGGAAACTGAGGCAGACAGAAGTGAAGTACAAAGGGTGGCTCAGCTAGGAAGTATCTGAATCTGGATTTGAACTCAGGTCTTCCAACTCTATCCATTACACCGCCTTGTAGAAACTAATAGAGGGAGATAACATATAATTGAGTGGTGGTCAGGGAAGAGTATGTTCAGAGAGTCCCAGTGTTGATCCATAAGAGCAGCTAGGTGGTGCAGTGGATAGAGTGCAGGCCTAGAGAAATGAAAACCTGAGTTCAAATCCCATTTCAGACACTTAACTAGCTGTGTGACCCTAGGAAAGTCACTTAACTTGAGGTAAATCTGCCTCAATTTCCTCAGCTATAAGATGGAAATAATAATAGCACCTCCCTTCTAGGATTGTTGTGAGAATCCAATGAGACGAGATTTGTGAAGTACCTGGACAGTGCCTGTGATACAGCAAGGACTTAAGAAATGCTTGTTTCCTTCCCTCTTTCCCTCCTTCCTACCTTCCGTCCTCCCTCCCTTCCTCCTTCCTTCCTTCCTTCTTCCCTCTTCTCTCCTTCCTTCCTCCCTTCCATAAGGCCCAGTTGACAGGCATTTTCCAGGAAGAGTGTGTTGTAGTATTGATTTGATTACTGAGCCCAAAGTAAGAGGTGGAAAGGGATTGGGGGGTGGGGGGTGGGAATGAGAGTGTGGCAACATGGTATATGGTCTGGGGCCAGCTAGCTGAATTTGTCCTCACTCATTCACCAACCTAGACAACCCTGTCCAAGATGAACTCCTCTGTCAGGACTGAGGACATTTTTGTGGCCATCCCATCAGGCAGGAAGTACTGTTAGGGGTGGGGAAAAAGAGTAGAGTGGGCAGAGGCAATGATCAGATGGGGTGTGAAGTTTGAGATTGTAATGGTCCCAGGGCTTGGTGATTTCAAGGACATCCCAGGGAAAGGGGGTAGGATTGACAAGCACAGCTCCTTTCCTCCGCCAACTGTCCAGTCCAAAAAAGACAAAATCATTCCTCTACCAAATGAGCAGAAGCGCATGCTAGATGTGAAAGAGCATGCTTAACAGTGAGTAGGCTATAGAGAATCCAGATTAGGCAGGTAAAGTGACCCTTACCACTCAGACTCGAGATTGGGGTGTTTCTGGAAGCCAGTGAACCTTCAGAATAGCCAACCAGGCATTTTTCTAAGTAAGGTCCATGATCAGGCACATCCCAGAGCACCATAAGCATCCTATGAGTTGCATGATGCATGAGCATCCACCTGTGATCTGAGGGCCAGCCAGGGATGTGGAGTTGGGCTTCTTTCTCAGAGTTAAGATCCTGCAAGATTCTTCTCTTGGTGTTTATGGATATTATTGAATTCAGAAACACCTTTCATTGTCTTCCCTGGTTACAGTTGGTTATGGTCCTTTCTGCCTTTTCCAGAATCCTACAAAATAGGGGTTTAGGCCTATCACTAACAACATAAGCCCAGGCAGGGGAGCTACAAGGTAACTGATTTTCCTGACTCCTAGTAAGAGATAACAGCTGATTATTGTTCTTGTTAATATTTACAAGGGGGCAGCTAGGTGGTGCAGTGGATAAAGCACTGGCCCTGGAGTCAGGAGGACCTGAGTTCAAATCCCAGATCAGACACTTAACACTAGGTGTGTGACCCTAGGCAAGTCACTTAACCCTCACTGCCCAGCTCCAAAACAAAAAAACCAACCAACAAAAAATATTTACAAGGAAGCAGCTTTCTGGTATTTGCATGCATTCAAGAGACCTATTTGCTTGACTGAGTCTTCCCTCTACTTCAAAGTTACTGGTGTGGCATCTCTCAACTCTCCTTCCCCCCCCCCCCCTTCTACACAGGCTCCCAACGTTTCCGTCAAGAGCAGCTGCGTCCATAGTCACCGTTTGAACAATGAAGGAATAGCAGAAGGTATATACCCAGCGCAAGTGTGGGGCACTGTATTCCCTCCAAAGCGTTGGCCTCCTGAGGGTGGAGCATTGTGTGTACCCAGGCTTGCTTCAGACTTGGAAGGGAGGAGTGGCTGAATAATTAAGAGGCGTATAGGATCCCAGAATTTAGAACTGAAAGGAACCTCTGATTTTACAGATGAGGGAGGAAACAGACCCCACTCAGAAAAGTTGAGTAACTTGCCCACAGCCACAGATAGCAAGGGCAGAGAGGCAGGGTTTGAATTTTTACCAAGCCAACTTTTTTTTTTCTACTGTAACACTGCCTTCCTCATAGTTCAGCCTCCTTATTTGACAAATGAAGAAACTGAGGCAGGCCCCCAGGACAGTGAATTAAGTAGTAAGCAGTGGTAGAGGCCACTAGGTGGCGTGGTAGAGTGCCGTGTTTGTAATCGAAGACAAGTTCGAATCTTGCTATGGAAGTGATCACCTTTGTCAGCTTCAATTTCTTCATCTGTCAAGTGAGGATAATAGTAATCACTTGCCCCACAGAGTTGTTTGATGTCAACTGAGATGATGCAGGTAAAGGACTTTGCAAATCTTCGGGGTGCAAAATACACATTAAAAAAAAAAAAGAGATGGGGGGCAGCTAGATGGCGCAGTGGAAAGAGCACCGGCCCTGGAGTCAGGAGTACCTGAGTTCAAATCCGGCCTCAGACACTTAATACTTACTAGCTGTGTGACCCTGGGCAAGTCACTTAACCCCAATTGCCTCACTAAAAAAAAAAAAATACACATTAGCCCGAGGGCCAGGGCCTCATTCAGATTCTCCACTACAATCAGTCTGGCATTGTCTCCATTACACCATGCTAGCTCCCTTCGGGAGCTACCCCGACGATTGCCTTGCCCCCTCAACATGCCCTAGACATTTGGGTGATTAGTGTGGTGGAATGGGAAGAGTGACTTTAGCTAAGCAAGTCAGTTTCCTTTTGTGGGCCTCAGTTTCCTCTTCTGTGAAGTGAGAAGTGGGACTACAGGGTTCTTAACCTAGGACTTTTAAAAGATTATGATAACTGTTTCCACAGACTTGACTTCCTTTGTCATCTCGGGTATTTTCTTGGAATCCCATCAAAGGACAGATGAAGGACATTTGGGGGCATGACCCCAAAAAGGTTAAGAAAGAACCCTTGGACAGAGGGCCCCTAAGGCCCCTTCCAAGCCTTGTTTTCTTTCATTCTGAGTGGTGGTTGTGGTGGGACACCGAAGAGAAGGGCTCAAATGAGATAATGCACGGAGCAGTCGGTAAGTCTCATCGTTATTCTCTTGACTGCTCCCTTAACTATGAGAGAGTGAAGGGGTCACGCATATGGCTACAGGAGCAGAGAGAATGGGAGGTGGGTGTGGACAGCAGTAGGCTAGGTAAAGGAGAAAAGAAGGACTTGGTGTGCCCCTTTGTTCAGTGGAGAAAGATGATAAGCCCCAAGGCCAAGCTGGGTCGGGGAGGTCCACGAGGAGGGCCCTCGGGCCGGAGGCCATCCGGCCTAGGAGACCCAGAGAGCGAACGAGCGAGAAATATGGCGTGAGGGCAAGAGGGAGAGGGGGCCAAGAGCAGAGCTCCGAGCCCCGCCCCCCTCCGCCCTCCCTCTCCATCGAGTCAAGTCAAGAAGCGTGGACTCGCTGTGCCGAGCACAGTGTGCCCAGTGCTGGGGAGCCGCAGGCTGGCTCGGCTCGGGGTTTGAACTTGAACGGGAAGCTCCCCTCCCCAGTGCCCCACCTCTCTGGGATCCATAGGGCCCTCTCCCCCTTCCCCCGCCCGGGGGCATTTCCATTGAAGTGCTAGCGGTGACCTGCTGTTGCAGGAGCCTAACGCTCCCACACATTTGAAAAGCCCCCAGTCGTACCCTATCCCTGGCCGCCCCGAGACCGTCCTAGGGCCCCAGCCGGGCAGCCCCGCACTAGCCTAGTGACCGGCCCGGGCCGCCGCGGCCGAGCGGGTGCCTGTAACCCTCGGGCAGGCGGGCAGGGAGGTGGGGTGGGCGCGTGTGCTTGTGTGTGTGTGCGCGCGTGTGCCTGTGTGTGTGTGTGTGTGTGCACGCGTGTGCTTGTGTGTGTGTGTGTGTACGTGATCGCGGGGGGTCTGGCCGCCCCTCTAACTCGCTCCCCAAAGATCAGGAGGAGGGCGGGGGTGGCCGCCCCGAAAGCTGCGGCTCTACGGGGGCCCGGGGCTGGGTGGGGGCCACGTGGGCCCGGGGGGCCAGGCGTCCGGGCCGCGCCCGCACAACAAGGGGGGGGGGCAGGTGCGGACTTGCGGGGTCCCGAGTGCGGGGCCCTGCCAGCGGGCCGCTGCTTGTCCAGGCGCGGCTCCCGAAGCGCCCCGCCCCGCCTCCGCGCTCTGCTTCACGGGGCCCCGGGCGGGCGGGCGGGCGGGCGGGCGGGGGCTCCGGCTCCAGCTCCGGCCGCCGCGCTGCTCCGCTCCGCGATTTGCAGGCGGCCGCGGGGCTGGGAGTCTCGCGCCGGGGGCCGGCGCTGTCTCGCGAGCCCCCTCCCCGCGCCAGCCAATGGGCTTGGTTGCTGGCGCCGCCCGCCCGCCTGGTGCAGAGCTCTGGGCGCTGCGAGCGGCGCTACCATTTAAAGGGGCCGCGACCCCCGTCCCGGCTGCTAGGGAGGGAGGGAGGAGGAGGAGCTCGGGGCCGTCGCCGTCTGCAGCCCCTGGCTGGTAATCGCCACCCTAGCCACACTAGCCCCGCCGCAGGTAGGGGCAGGGCCGGACCGGGCCAAGGCGAGGAGGGGCCGAGAGGGGTTTTGCTGCTCGCCCCAAGGGGAGCTGGGGAGGGAGCGCAGGTCCAAAATGTCTTCCTGGAAATGCCCGGGGTCGGGGGGAAGGTGGGGGGGGCAATGGGGGGCCCGGGGGAGGGGCCGCCCTAGAGGGGAGGGGAGGGGCCAGAAAGGGGGGGGCCTGGGGGGCCATGCGAGGGGGGGGGGGCGGGGAGGGACCAGCCTGGGTGTTTCTGGGGTGGGGGGGAGATCGGGGCGGGAGGGGGGAAGCTGCGGGGAGGGGGGGGGGGGCGAAGGAAGCAAGGAAGGAAGGCGGGTGTGGGGGGGTAGGAGCCGCCCCCGCGGGGCTCACAGCCTGGGTCAGGGTGGAGGCAGGGGGCGAGAGGAGGGGAACTTGGAGCTGGAGGCGTTGGGGGATAGGTGGGGGGGGGGCGGGTCCGGGTTCGGGTCCTGGAGACCAGGCAGGCGCGGGCACGGGTCCAGGGTGGGGACCTACTTGTCCCACAGGGGGCGCTACGCGGCGGAGGAGTGGTCAGCCAGGCGAGACTTGTGGGAATGCATGTAGAGGAAGGGGGGTGTTCAGAGGAAACCCAAGTAGAAAATGGGGTGTGTCTCAGAGGCAATATAGGGAGGGGGCCTGGCTCCAACCATCCCTTTTGCCTCCTCTCCCACTTCTGACCCACAGCACAAATTCTGTCATCCATGGACCCCAGCGATTTCTCTAGTTCATTTGACTCACTGGCTCTGCCAGAGAAACCCCTGGCAGGAGACCTTCCAGTGGACATGGAGTTTGGAGAAGATCTGCTGGGTTCCCAGACTGCCCCAACCCAGGGCTGGACTCCTCCCGGACCACCACCAACCACTGAGGCCCTAGATTTGTTGGATACCCCTGCTGGCCTGGAAAAAGACCCCAGCGTTCTAGATGGGGCCACTGACCTCCTGGGACTTGGGGGGCTCCTCTACAAAGCACCCTCTCCTCAAGAGGTTGAACACAGCCCTGAGGGAACACTGGGTTGGGCTTCAGGGGACCAGCCCCTAGAATCTGCCCCCAGAGGACAGGTCCCTGAAGTAGCAACACCTGATCCTGGTGCTGGGGCAAGCCCTACCTTGACCGAGGGCCTCCTGGAGCCCTTGGCTCCAGATTCCTTGATCAACCTGGAAGAAGAGACCCCCTCTACAACTGCTAGAAGAAAGGGTCCCCCTGGGCAGGAGGAAGAGCTTCTGCAAGGGCAGCCCCCCAGCCCAAATGCCCCCCCAAGCCCTTCTGTGGGGGAAGCCCAGGGGGATGGACTTAGTGGCTCCAAGAGCCAGCCCAGCCCCCCAGCACACCCCTCCTTGCCAGGTAGGTCACTCTAGTCTGGATAGAAGCCGCAGGGTCCCTGGGGGGGATAGGTGAGGGGGGGGGCAGGGAAGGATTTGCTTTTGAGTCTCTTCCCTGCCCCATTGGCTTCTGTGGCCTGGGGAAAAGACCAGGCTTCCTGGGCCTGAGACCTGCCTTGCTGTGGTTATGTGGCTAGGACCATAGGCCAGAGCCCCCAGCATCACACAGTAGGAAATCAGGGTCGTGACTTGGGCTTGAGGCTTTGTCAGAAAGAGGAGAGGAAAGGTTCTGTGGCCTGCCCTGCCGGGCCAAGGGTGCAGAGGAGGGAATGGGGGCCTGAGAGCCCAACAAGGGGTGTGTTCCCTTCCCCCATGCCCTTGGCTGGCTGCATTCCTTCTTGTTGGGGAAATCTCTGGTTGTGCAGAAAAAGGGGTGTGAAGCCTGTTTCTGCAATCCTTCAGTCTGTGGAGACGACTGGGGGCAGAAAGGCCTTCTGGGGACAGCAGGCACCAGGAACCCTGAGCAGGGCCCCATGCAGCCACAGACCCTGGAGTTTTCCCTTTCAGTTTTGAGGAAGTGGCCCTGCTCCAGGCTCAGGCTGCCTTTTCTTCCTTTTGCAGGGGATGGGCAGACTGAGAAGACCAGTGAGCAGCCTCCGGAGAAGGTGAGCTGGGGAGGGCAGCTACAGTTGCCTGGCTCCTCCTGCAGCCCTGGGAGGGAGAGACCCTTTCCTTCCTGTGTTGCTGTCCTGGGGAGGCTTCCACGCAGAGCAAACACATCCTCCTGGCCTCCCCACCCTCTTCCCCTTCAAGCCAGACCGAGGGTCATCCCCTTTCCCCCCACCCCCCATAGGCCTGGGCTTCTGAGGCCCACCCTTGGTGTCAGCTTTCCTCCTCTCTCCTTCGTCTCCCAGGAACAGAAGAGAAGTGAGCGTGCTCGGAGGGTGGAGGCCCCCAAACCAGAGACAGTGGACTCCTCAGAAAGCAGTGAGTTTGTTCCAAGAAGATTTCGACCTTTGGGGGTAGCAAGAGCAGGCTCTGAGAAAGTGGGCAACGATATTTTGGCTTGTGGCTTCAAGGTTCTCCAGTCTCCTGCCACATGTGGCTTGGGACTCCTCGGTTCCTGCTCTAGCTTGGCATGGGCACCAAGGCTAGTAGTGGGGGATCTGGGCCAAGGGCATTCGTGATGGGCAGCCATCCATCTTAGCTGGGCCATGCTCAGTCCTGAGCAAAGCAGCATGGGGGTGGTAGGCTTGGAGCCAGTCCCCCTGGGGAGGGGGAGGGGAACAACCCTGTGTGTGCCAGGCCCCAGCCTAGGAGCTCTTTACAAAGATGATCTCATTGGCTCCTCACAGCAGCTCAGAGAGTTGGGGGCTGCCATGATTCCCATTTTCCAGCTAAGGAAACGGAGGCAGGCTGAGGTTTGGGGATTTGCCTGTAAGTGTCTGAGGCAGGACTGGCTGGCCCTCCTGCTCTGCCCGCCTGGCACCACCGGCTGCCCTGGGGCAGGACACCTAACCTTTCTGAGTTTCTCTTTCCTCATCTAGGTGAGGAAAATCCTTCCTGTGCCTCTATGTGAGCTATCTTCTTCTCTCTCAGACCCTCCCCAAAGGAGTGGGGGGGGGGGGGGAGAACCGCAGTTAGAGGGTCAGCAGGACACATGGGAAGGCTCTGCGGGTTGGGAAGTTCAGGTCTCTTTGTTGACCCTGGGCTGTGAGCTCCTCACTTCTCCTTTCAACAGTCCCAGTATCGGACGAGGACTCGGATGCCATGGTGGATGACCCCAACGACGAGGACTTTGTGCCCTTCCGGCCCAGGCGTTCTCCCCGAATGTCCCTGCGAACCAACTTGGCACCCCGGGCTGCCCGCTCTGCAGGCACCAAGATGACCTGCGCTCACTGTCGGACCCCGTTGCAGAAGGGTCAGACTGCCTACCAGCGCAAAGGACTCCCCCAGCTCTTTTGCTCCTCCACTTGTCTTACCACGTTCTCCAAGAAGCCTCTGGGCAAGAAAACCTGCACCTTCTGCAAGAAGTGTGTTGATGGCCTAGGGGAGGGAGAAGTGCCTAGAGCAGGGACCCGGCTGGGCGGCACAGGAGGGGTGGGTTGGAGGGGAGAAGGACACTGCTGCCACTGACCACTCTGTGTCCTGCCCTACCTTCAGGGAGATCTGGAACACCAAGGACTCGGTTGTGGCCCAGACCGGGTCAGGAGGCTCCTTCCATGAGTTCTGCACGTCTGTCTGCCTCTCCCTGTATGAGGCCCAGCAGCGGCCGGTACCCCCAGCAGTTGATGCCTCAGATGCCACCCGATGCAGCATTTGTCAAAAATCTGGAGAGGTAGGGGGAGGGACAAGAGGGCAGCCACCCTTGGGGGGGTTGGGGGGGTTCTGACTGAAGCTGAGCTCCACTGTAGGCCCGGGGGTGTCCATGCGGGTGTACTTGGATGGTGCTGAGGCCTATTACTGGGAGGGCCTGGCTAAGGCTGGGTTTCGGTGTGTGTGGCAGGTCCTCCATGAGGTCAGCAATGGGAGTGTTGTGCACAGACTTTGCAGCGACTCGTGTTTCACCAAGTTCCGTGCCAACAAGGGACTAAAGACCAACTGTTGTGACCAGTGTGGAGCCTACATCTACAGCAAGGGGGGTGGCGGGGCCCCTCCCCCTGAACTGCTCTTTCACGAGGGCCAGCAAAAGCGCTTCTGCAGCACAGCCTGCTTGGGGGGCTACAAGAAGGTAGGGCTGGGGAGAAGCTTGGGGGAAGAGGAGCCAGGCTGGCCCAGGAACCCAACTTCAGCCCCCCCCCTCCTTGTCACCCCAGAAAAACACCCGAGTGTACCCATGTGTCTGGTGCAAGACACTATGTAAGAACTTTGAGATGCTGGCCCATGTGGACCGGAATGGCAAGACGGGCCTCTTCTGTTCTCTGTGCTGTACTACCTCCCACAAAGTGAAGCAGGCTGGACTGGCCGGTAAGAGGCAGATTGGGGGGGGAGGGGGCTGTGCCAAGACGTCTTGGGCTTTCCTCCCTCCTTTGGGTCCTTCTGCCTCGAGAAACCTTGTCTTTGGCCTTCACTCTCATCCTCTCTCTCTCTCTCTCTCTCTCTCTCTCTCTTTCCCTTCTGTGTTTGTCATCTCAGGCCCTCCCCGGCCCTGCAGCTTTTGCCGCCGAAGCCTCTCTGACCCCTGTTACTACAACAAGACTGACCGTGCTGTCTATCAGTTCTGCAGCCCCAGCTGCTGGACCAAGTTCCAGGTAACCTGCACTCAGGGCTCAAGGACGGGCTGGGGCGGTGTGCTTCAGGTGGAGCATGGAGTGCTTCTGACCACCCGTTTTGTCTCTGCAGCGCACAAACCCTGAGGGGGGCATCCATCTGAGCTGTCACTATTGTCACAGCCTGTTCAGTGGCAAGCCTGAGATCCTGGATTGGCAGGTGAGGCCTGCTGGTGGCCCCTGTTATAATGGGGCTCAGCGTGGGGTTGGCTCCTTCTCCTTCCCCAGAACTGAGTGTACCAGCTCCTTTTCTCCTGCCCACTTCCCCCTGGGGGACCCTTTCTGCCTCACTCCAGGACCAAGTGTTCCAGTTTTGTTGCCGTGATTGCTGTGAGGACTTCAAGAGACTTCGGGGTGTGGTGTCCCAGTGTGAGCACTGTCGTCAGGAGAAGCTGCTTCATGAGAAACTCCGCTTCAGTGGGGTGGAGAAGAGTTTCTGTAGCGAAGGTTAGTCTGGAGGTCGAAGTGGGCATGGGAGGTGACCAAGGGCTTCAGCTCCTGGCTTCAGCTGTTGGGATTCCAGCAGCATTCAAGTCACTTGAGTGCTGGGGCTGTCAACAGTATCTTGTGCCTATTCAATAAATGATGGTTAGATTGGACAATGGGGGGGCTTCTAGAGATGGGGCTCTTGGGAAGCACCCAGATGTTTGAGGTGTGGGGTTGTCCTGCTGTTGGGGGTAGGTGATGATGAGGCCCCCATGTCTTGAAGTTGATACAACCCCTGTGAGCTAGGTGATGCAGGTTGGCTTTTCCCTGTGTGACAAATGAGGAAACTGAGGCTTGGAGGGAGGAAGCAGTTTGCCGAAGGTACCCCTGTTAAGTGGCAGAGCCAGGCCTCTGGTTCCAAAAACATCTGGGGAGTCTCCCGCTGCTGCCCAGCTCTGCTCAGGCTGGTTCTGAGGGAGCTGACCTCCCTTGCAGGTTGTGTGCTCCTCTACAAGCAGGACTTTACCAAGAAGCTGGGCCTGTGCTGTATTACCTGTACTTATTGCTCCCAGACCTGCCAGCGTGCGGTCACTGAGCAGCTGGACGGTAGCACCTGGGACTTTTGTAGTGAGGACTGTAAGAGCAAGTACCTGCTGTGGTACCGCAAGGTGAGAGAGTACCTGGGGAGGGATGGAGGGAAGGAGGGAAGTGGCATCTTTGTCGAGGTTGAGGGCTGAAAGTCCACTGGTGCCCTCAGGCTGCCCGCTGCCATGCCTGTAAGCGCCAAGGGAAGCTACTGGAGACAATCCACTGGCGGGGGCAGATCCGGCACTTTTGCAACCAGCAGTGTCTGCTTCGCTTCTACAGCCAGCAGAATCAGCCCAACCTGGACACTCAAAGTGGGCCCGAGAGCCTCCTCAACAGTGAGTGAAGTTCAAATCCGGCCTCAGACACTTGACCCTTACTAGCTGTGTGACCCTGGGCAAGTCACTTAACCCCCATTGCCTCAAAATAAAGAAAGAAAAGTGAGAGAGCCCTCAAGTGGCTGTTCTTGGCCACTCTTTTCTGCTCTTTAGCCTAATAGACCCTGCATT
The DNA here is from genome assembly GCF_019393635.1 of Dromiciops gliroides. Classification (NCBI taxonomy): domain Eukaryota; kingdom Metazoa; phylum Chordata; class Mammalia; order Microbiotheria; family Microbiotheriidae; genus Dromiciops; species Dromiciops gliroides. Next base: position 3,236,583 of record NC_057867.1, on the reverse strand, counting down.
TCAGACTTCCTGGGGAAGGGGGCGCTGTGGTCCCTGGTGTAACTTCACTTCTCAGAGGGCGGCCATATTGGTGCCTCACCCTTCTCCATGCTGAGGAGAAAATTTGTTGGTTCCACAATATCTCTTCTTCTCTGTGTCCCCCTTTAACACTCCATTTCCTAAGACCCCTGAAGCCCTCATTTGTGGTCCCTAGAGTAAAGAAAATTTCCTTTTTATTTACAGGTCAGTCTCCAGAGCCTAAACCCTCTGCACCCTCCCAGGCCAAAGCGACCAGCAGCACCACAACGGTGAGAGCTCAGGAAGGATAAGGAGAGGGAGGGGGGTCCAGACCCTGGCCATCCTTACATATTCTGCCACATCTTTGTTCCCATAGGCTACTGCTAAAAGCCGTTCAGCCCCAGCTGATCCTACGCCCCCACCCCCACCTGCAATGCCTCGAAAGAACAAAGCTGCCATGTGCAAGCCCCTAATGCAGAATCGGGGCGTGTCCTGCAAGGTGGACATGAGGTCCAAAGGGTGTCAGACAGGTGAGAAGCAGAGAGAGGGAGGTCTAGGGAGCTGGAGGCCTAGAATTCCAGCTACTTTGGCTCCCCTGAATGAACTTCCCAGGAGCCCTTAGGCCTCTGCTCTTCTGAGCAGGGGCTTCACCAGCTGGGGAGGGAGCCTGGTATCCTGCCTGCCAAATGCAAAGGGGTCCTTGGCTACTATCTCCTCAGAGCAAGACTGGAAGCCACAGGTGATCGTGCTGCCCATCCCAGTGCCCGTCTTTGTCCCAGTGCCTATGCATATGTACAGCCAGAAAGTCCCGGTGCCTTTGTCACTGCCTATCCCAGTAAGTCACCACGTACCCTTCCAAGGACTGAGACACAACCCCAGAGCCATCAGTTGTCCCCTAACTCTCTACCTGCCCCTGCCTCACACTTCCTGATGTTCCCAGGTACCTGTGCCCATGTTCCTGCCCACGACTCTGGAGAGCACAGACAAGATTGTGGAGACTATTGAAGAGCTGAAGGTGAAAATTCCATCTAACCCTTTGGAGGCTGATATCCTGGCCATGGCAGAAATGATAGCAGAAGCTGAGGAGTTGGACAAAGCCTCATCTGACCTCTGTGGTATTCTGGGAAAAGGCTCCTGAGAAGGGCAGGGGGCTTGGGGTATAGATTATATCAACATTAAAAGGTGCAGACTAATGACAACAGGCCTGGGTGGGAGTGGAGAGGTGCCCTAATCAAGTTCCTGTCTCTTCCCATCCCCAGACCTGGTAAGTAACCAGAGCACAGAGGGCCTGCTGGAAGACTGTGACCTGTTTGGACCAGCAAGGGATGACGTCCTGGCCATGGCAGTGAAGATGGCCAACGTCCTGGATGAACCAGGGCAGGACTTAGAAGCTGACTTCCCGAAGAGTGAGTGTTCTCCCCTTGGTGCCCCCAAAGAACGGGGAAGAAGCTAGCAGAGTGCCCCCAGTGACCCCAAGACATTCAGCTGCTGTCAGGGAGAGGGAAACGGCCTAAGATTGAAATGGGCCAGGGGCAGCTAGGTGGCGCAGTGGATAGAGCACTGGCTCTGGAGTCAGGAGTACCTGAGTTCAGATCCGGCCTCAGACACATAACACTTACTAGCTGTGTGATCCTGGGCAAGTCACTTGACCCCAATTGCCTCACTTAAAAAAAAAAAAAACTGTAAAAAAAAAAAAAAGATTGAAATGGGCCCCAGTGATTCTCCTAATTCCTTCATCTCCTAGACCCTTTGGATGATCGAGTTTAGAGGTGGCCCTAAAAGCCAAACCCCTCTAGTGAGACCCAGACCATATAGCCAAAGAAACTTGGACAAGAAGGGATCACCAAGGCATGCAGTGGCAGAACAGTAGGAAAGGACTGAGCTTTAGTGAACTCCAAGCTTGCCTTAGTTTCCTCCTTTGTGAAATTAGGAGGTTGGACTAGCTGGCCTCTCAGGGCCCTTCCACTTCTGAATCTCAGATGACCTTAAAAGGGACCACTAACTGCCTGCTCCCTTCCGGCCCTCTGCCAGATCCCTTGGACATCAACCCCAGTGTGGATTTCCTCTTTGACTGTGGTCTGGTGGGGCCAGATGATGTCTCCACTGACCAGGACCTGCCCCGGGCCATCCGGAAGGTGAGGCAAGATTGTGTCTACTACTCTCCAAGGATGAGGAGTCATTTGGTTACTAAGTTGGCTACTGTGCACTCCCACAAGCTGACCCAAGTTAACTAACCCCCTGCTACTGCCCAGGCCTTAAGAACAGGCTGTGATTTGTGACCTTATGGCCTTTGGAGTCTTGCCCGAGACTCCATCCTGAGGAGCACTGCTGCTCCCTCCCACTCATTCCTAGGCTTGGCTGGCCTGGGTCCCCTGGCCTCACCTTTGCTCTGCAGCCCTGGGTCCCTCCTTCTCCATCCAGGGTCAGAAGAGGTTAGTGCTTTCTGAAAGCTGTTCCCGGGATTCCATGAGCAGCCAACCCAGCTGCACAGCCCTGAACTACTCCTATGGTGTCAATGCCTGGAAGTGCTGGGTGCAATCGAAGTATGCGGGTGGGGAGTCGAGCAAGGGCGAGGAGCTACGCTTTGGCCGTGAGTGACGGGGATGGGGGGGCAGCAAGGACACTGGGCTGTATCTTTTCTGAGAATGTCCCGAGGAGCGAAGGACGTCCACATTCCAAGGGTGCAGCCGCTAGTCAGGGCCCCGAAGCTAAGGGCTCTCATTCTAGAACTGGCAGAAATTTCGTAAAACAGAATTGTGTCAGGTGTCATCATTGGACTTGGGTTTGTGTATTTGTCCATCCCTGTGTTTGTTTCACCTCCCAAACTCTCCAGTCCCTTCTTTCTTTGGCCTGGGTGGTGGAATCTGTTCCCTGAGAGCCTGTCCTAAGACCTAGAGACTCCTGCTTCCTTAGGGGCATCCCCCTTTCCCTGTGCCCCGCTCCGCTCACTGTCCTTCCCTACAGCCAAGCCAATGCGGATCAAAGAGGACATCCTGGCCTGTACAGCTGCTGAGCTCAACTATGGGTTGGCCCAGTTTGTAAGGGAGATAACACGGCCCAATGGCGAACGCTATGAGCCTGACAGCATCTATTATCTGTGTCTCGGCATCCAACAGGTAACCCCTGTAGCACCCCCCCCCCGCCCAGACCCTAAAGCATCCTGGCCAGGAGTGACCCCCAGGTCCAGCCACTCTGCCCTGAGGGGGACTTCCCAACCACTCCAGGGCAGGCAGATTCTCCTGAGTCCTCTCCAGCTAGAGCAGAGTCACAGTCATGTTCTGAGTCTCCATTGATCCTTTCTGGGCTTAAAGACAGGGTGGGGGCTGTCTGTTCTATGGGTGGGATGATTTGGGTTGGGGGGGGCGGTTTCTATCCAAAGAACAGAAGCAAGAGAGGGGAAGATGGGAGACTTCCTTTCGTAATTAAAGAGCTCTTACTGTGTGGCCCTGGTTCCTGGTGTTGCCTTCAGGCTGTCTGGGCCAGGGCTGGGGCCTGGGCCGCCAGCTGCCACCGTCCCTTAGAACCAGATTGCTACAAGGGCCTGTGTTGCCCTGGAGGAGTCACCAGGGCAGCCTGGTCACCCAGCAGGAGTCATGGGGTGGGGTGGAGTGGGGTGAAGGGGGCAAACTTCATGGCTGCTGCTGTCCTCCTGCAGTACCTACTGGAAAACAACCGAATGGTGAACATTTTCACGGACCTTTACTACCTGACCTTTGTTCAAGAGCTCAACAAGGCCCTGAGCAGTTGGCAACCCACAATCCTCCCCAATAGTAAGGAATGGTGGCTCCCTGTTCCTCCTCTTTCCCTTTCCCCTGTCCCCAATTCCTAGAAGTTCTTCCAATGAACGTCCCCTGTGATCTAGGCTCTTCTCTAGGCAGGAACACAGTGGAATGTGGGAAGTGGCTTTTTCAGAATTTAGAGGGGCCAGGCCAAGGCACCTGCCACTCCTAGTGGCCTTGGGTCCTTTGTCCGTGACTGAGCTCCTGAGGAAACCTGGTGTCCAGACTGTCTAAAGAGCTGCCTTGGGAGGGGGGGTGTGGGACAGGACTGAGGGAAGCAGCATCTTCCCAAGGTACAGAGCTTTGTCTCATCTCCACATTGTCTCCCCAGCGTTAGCAGCCACTAGGCGTCTGGTAATGATGCTGCTGGGCAAGGAGGTAAAGAAAAGAGATTGCTTATTGGGGCCATCTCATCCTATTCTGCCTCTGGAGGCAGGGGAAGGGGCTGCTCCCCATGTAGTGGAGAAGCCGTGTGTAGGAGGGAGAAGCTGGAGAAGCTTTAAGGCTTCATTCTCTGTACGTTAATTAGCCTGGGAGGCTCCTTTTCTTTCTTTCCTTTTCCCTGGAAGGACACAAAATGATACCAATAATACAAAAGAAAAGTTTCCATGTCAAATTTATAAACAGATCCTAAATGAAAGCCAAAAGCCATATCTTCCTTGCTAGGTGGGGTCAGGGTTAGGGTGAGGGCCACCAGCCCCACCCTGACCCTCTGCTCCTTCTCTCTTTGTGCCAGACACAGTGTTCTCCCGGGTAGAGGAGGAGCATCTCTGGGAGTGTAAGCAGCTGGGCGTCTACTCTCCCTTCGTCCTGCTCAATACCCTCATGTTCTTCAACACCAAGTTCTTTGGCCTGCAGACGGCAGAAGAGCACATGCAGCTGTCCTTCACCAATGTAGTACGTCAGTCACGCAAGTGCACCACGGCTCGGGGCGCCACCAAGGTAGTGAGCATCCGCTACTATGCACCTGCCCGCCAGCGAAAGAGTCGAGGTAGGTACCGTGTCCACACCACTCCCTCTCAGGCTTCCCCCTCTTAGCTCTCTCCATGCAACTGCATGGGGACAGGTCTGTGTGTCATCAGTCCTTTTAGATTAACCTCTCTCACTGAAAAGACATTCCTTTTCTACTTGTGCATGCCTATGTGTAAATGTGTAATAAATGTGTGTGTGTGTATAATGTGTAGTGTGTGTGTGTGTGTGTGTGTGTGTGTGTGTGTGTGTGTGTGTGTGTGTGTATACACACAGAGGGAAGGAGAGAGCAGAGGGGAAAGAGATTTTCCTCAATTTCCTGTTGACCCTTGGTTCTCATATTTCTTGTTACTTGAATCCTTATGTCATCTGAATGATGACCAGGGGGTAGGGGTCGCCAAAGGAAGCTGCTGTTTCTTGTGTGTGCGCTAGGCACATATGGATGTGTGTGAGTGAGTGGCTTCCCAGGTGGCTGGGCTAATGTGGGGCAGGCAGGCAATGGTGTGCACTGGCCCACAAGATGGCAGCTTGTTAGCAATCAGATCTTTGGGAAGGTCTGTTGGTCTGAAGCTAGGAGCTGACCCAGACTACCATGGGCTCTCTTATGCCTATGGAATTCCAGGGCTCCATGATCACCATGGGCCCTCCAGTCCCCAAAGCCAGGGGTCCTTCACCCTGTTAGTGTGTGGGACCCCTTTGGCAGTCAGTTTGTCTGTCTGGGGAAGCCCAGGGATCCCTTCTCAGAATGACATGTTTAAAGGCATGAAACAAACTCCATACAATTCCAAAGGAACCCAATTCTATTGAAATAAACTTATCAGAATATTAAGACAGACAAGTTCTTGGACCCCCTGCAATCTTTCCATGGATCCCTCAGTTAAGAACCCCTATTGGATGTTCTTCCTAGACCTTGGAGACTGTGTGAGCCAGGGGCTCTTAGCCTTGCTTGTGCCGTGAAGCCCCTGGGCCTCTCCTCATAATCACGCATTGAAATGCATAAAGGAATCGAATTCTCTGGAAATATAGGGCGATCAGAATTTGTTTTTTAAGTCCTAAGACCCCAGGTTGAGAAGCCCTTCCCTGAGCTGACTTGCACTCCCTCTCCAGACACCAGTTCGGGGAAGCGGAAGAGGGAGGAAGAGCTTCCTGTCTTGGAACAACGCGAGAACCGTATGAACCCTCTGCGCTGTCCTGTCAAGTTCTATGAGTTCTATCTCTCCAAATGGTGAGTTGGGGAGGCCGAGGCAGTGGGTGACAAGGGAGTGGGGCCAGGCCACAGGCCACTGGGCTGTTCTTGGGCCCTCTGCTCACCAGCTCGCTCTCCTCTTGCAGCCCCGAGAGCCTGCGGAGTCGGAATGATGTGTTCTACCTACAGCCAGAGCGGTCTTGTATTGCTGAATCTCCTCTCTGGTACTCTGTGATCCCCATGGACCGGAGCATGCTGGAAAGCATGCTCAACCGCATCCTGGCTGTGCGTGAAATCTATGAAGACCCAGCTCGTCCTGGCGAAGAGGACCTGGACTGAGCGTGCCGTGCATCTACACTCTCCACACCAATGTCTGTCCTGTGGCCCACCCCTGCCCTTGAGAGGGGCCAGCCCAGGCGCCAATGCTGCTCATTCTGAAGGGCCCTGCCTGTCTCTCCCCACTCCTCCCAAGGCCTGCCCTGGGAGCACCTGTTTTTCCATCTTCCTCCCTACATACCACTTGTCAATGCTGAAGGCCCTGTTCCTTTGTTCAGGGGTTCTTGTCCCAGTGCTTGGTCCCACTGGGGGGCTCTCCTCTGAGCAATGTTCTTCCCCCTTGGGCCAAATGGGGTGGGGGTGGGGGGTGGGGTAGAAGGGGGAAGGCTTGATGACAGACATAATAGTCTTCACCTTGCTGGTCTGAGAGGCCTTGAACCAGCAGGCCCAGGCTGGGGAAGTCGGTGTCCTGGTACCTTCCCTTTCCTAAAGGTGCCATTCTAGGGCCTTCACCATAAAAGATACCAGTCCGGGGGGGTGGTGGTGGTGAGAGGACCATTTCCCCTGCAGCATAGGGTTTAGGGGATGCCCTTGTTCCAGGGTCTAGCCACTACTTCCTCTGCCAGGCCTCCCATCACTTGCTGGAGCCCTCTCAGCACTTCCTCCCTTGCAGGCACCAGGGCCTCACGCTATGAGTTTAGTGATTTTTCCCAGTGCTTTTTCCCTTTCTGCCACAGGCAGAGAATGGCTCTTGAGTACGGGGTGCAGACTTCCTGCTCCCTGGGTCTGTGTGTCCATGTGACTCGGCCAGCCACGGCATCACCGTGCTTACCCCCTTGTTATGGCCTCCTGCCCGCTCCCCCCACAGCAATAACCATGCCTGTTCCTGGCATGGGATTTGATTCCCACTCCTGTCCTACCCCCATTGAAGAACCAGGCTGAGCCTGTGGGGGCCTCTTGACAGTTTGGGTGGCATCTGTTAACAAGATCTTACTGGGGAAGCTGAGTAGGGAGGCACCTCCTCCCCCGTTGCCTTGTTTTTCTTCTTTCCCCTCATTGCCTTGTTGTTCCAGGTTAGCCGAATAGGGTCAGGCAAAGGGGTGCCCAGCTTCTCCCTGATGGCTTTGCTGTGCCCTGGTCCCATTTCTGTGTTTTTATAACTGTTATCGGTTTAGCCGCTGTTTAAATTGTATATATTGTTGTGAGGCGCCTCGCCTGTCCCCGCAGTGATGCTGCCGCCCTCGTGTTGTAGTGAGAGAAGCTGTTGTCACAACTAACCTTCTGTCCCTGGAACTGTTCGTTTCAAATAAAGATTCAAAAGTACTGCTCTTTCCCCTCTTTGGGAAGGTCAGAACCAGGGTATGTGGTCTCTCTGCCTGAAAGGGGGAGAAGTGGGGGGGACAGAATCTGGTTGAGTGGGGCCCCTGGCTGGGGATTGGGGGTTCTCAGGGCCAGGAACAGTAGGCAGGGTCCTGAGGCGGACTCTTCCCTTTCCCCACCCTCCACCCCCGACCCCTACCAAAGCTGGGAAAATCATGGAAAGCAGAAGGAAGAGCTGCAGCTAGCTAGGCCTCCTGGGCCCCCATGTGGGCCCTGCTGATTGCCCAGGCCTTTGGGTGGGGGCCTCTCCCCACAGTTAGCCCTGCCCAGGCGCTCCTGCTCCCTTCCCCGCCTCCTCCCAGTGTAACCACCAGGCTGCACTGAGTCACAGGCTTAGTAACTCGTGTTGGCTTGCTAAGCCTTCTTTTTATCTCTAATTGAGGCAGAAAGGCTCAGCCCCAGTTCAACCTAGCTTTCAGGCTTCCACAAGCAGGCAGGTGTGGGAAGATGCGGGGTGGGAGCTGCCAAAAGGCAGACTCAAGGTGGGATCAGCTTCATTTAGGCCGGGGCCGTGTGTGTGTGTGTGTGTGTGGGGGGGGGGGGGGTGCTACAGGAGAGATGGGCCTCCTGCTCCTGGGGACTTCTGGTATTTCCTAGACGGGGCCACCAAGGCCCATATCCCTCTTGTCACCCACCTTTAGGGCCTGGAGCTCTCCCCTAGTGCAGGCTTCCCTTCTACCCTTCTAACTAAGCCAACCCACCCACTCACTCCCTGCCCATCAAGTACCCACCAGGGCACAAAAACAGGTGGCATTTTCATCCTTCTCCCTCTGTCCCTTTGGTCCTGTGTTTCCTGGAGTGTTCCAAGGGGTCATCAGAATAACTCCCCTTTTTTACCTCAGGTATTGGGCCACCTCATTGAATTGTCGATAGCTCTGTGCTGTAGACAAAGGGGCAAAAGTATTAGTCCCATTTCTGAGCTGAGGAACCATCCTCAGGGTTAAGTGACATGGGCGGGGGAGCACTAGGCAGGTTGAGTGAGAGCAGGACTTGAACCCAGGCCTCGTGTCACTATCACTCCTACAACACCAGGGTCAGTGACCTCAGGAAGGAGGAGAGTTGAATACTGATGAGCCGTGTTAAATTTGACACAGTTTTAAAAATAAGACGGCCCAGGGAGATTTTGCACCAGCCTCCTCAGCAATGGCTTGCATAGTTTTCTTATCTAATTCACCTTTGAATCTCAAGGGTTGGAGGGGCCTCAAGTCCAAGCAGTATCTGGACAGGAATCCCATTTGGGACAGGCCCATCAGGGGCCATGCCGCTCCACCTGCTTCCAAAGAAATAGACCCCATCGAACCTCCCAAGGCAGCCTGTTCCACTTAGGGGTACCTCTAATTGCTAGCAAGCTGTTCTGACTCAATTGGCCTCCTTTTTCACTAGCTTAAACAATAGGAAAGCCCCCTCCTTAAGTGGCACAGGGATTGCCTTCTAGTCTTTGGTCTCATAGAGTCTTTTTTCTTTCTTTTGGTGGGGTAGTGAGGGTTAAGTGACTTGTCCGAGGTCCCACAGCTAGTAAGTGTCAAGTGTCTGAGGCCGGATTTGAGCTCAGGTCCTCCTGAATCCAGGACCAGTGCTCTATCCACTGCGCCACCTAGCTGCCCCCGGTCTCATGGAGTCTTGAAGGCCCTGAACAAGCTACAGCTGTCCCATCATGCTGAGTGGTCCAGTGACAGTTGCAGGAGCATCCCAGCCTGACAGCAGAACCAGAACCCTAACCACCAGGTGACCAGTATGCTCACTGAGGCATGGACAGAGAGGACTTGGCAGCTTTCTCCATTTCAAGTTGGAACCCCTTCTTTTTACTTGTGGTCTAGAGAGGGTCAGTAACTTCCTCACACAGGTAGTAATGAGCAAAGCCAGGATGAGTATCCAGCTCCTCTGACTCCAAATACAATTGCTTTCTTTCTTTTTAAAAATTTTTTTTTTTTTTTGCAGGACAAGTGGGGTTAAGTGACTTGCTCAGGGTCACACAGCTAGTAATTGTTAAGTCTCTGAGGTCAGATTTGAACTCAGGTCCTCCTGAATCCAGGGCTGGTGCTTTATCCACTGCGCCACCTAGCTGCCCCTATAATTGCTTTCTACACCACCAGATTTTGGTCAGTAGAAAAAGACCAAATATAGATGTATTGTCTCCAGAAGGCTATTATATTGCACGTGTTTAGCCCAGGAACTCTGGGCGGAGGACTCAAAGAAGTCCCATTACCATAATGTAATGTAGTTTAATGGAATTACCCCAAACCCATAATGAGGAAGAGCTCCCTCCTGTTGGGGAAGAGTGGGAATGTATCTGCTCCCTTGAAAGCTGTGCATGCTAGGCAATGTACAGACAGACTGAGGGGAGGGCTTCTTTTCTTGTCTGGGAGGCCTTGGGGTAAAAAAGCAAGAAATGATTCTGTTTAGGGGTTAGGTGACTATTGGAGAATCTCGTTCTGCTACAACTTTGAAGGAATAGCTGGCTGTTGGAGGCTACTTGGGGCCTCCAGAAGTCCATGAACCTCCCTCAGAGCTCTGGTCCACCTAGGCCCCCCTCTCTAGACCTTGACAACATCCAGCCTCCACTTGAAGGCCTGCAATCATACAACAGTGTGCATCTTTGGACAGCTCTACTTCTACAGCTAGGTAGTGCTGCAGTGGATAAAGCACTTCCTTTGGAATCAAGAACACTCATCTTTGTGAGTTCAAATGTGACCTCAGTCACTTAACCAGCAGCATGACCCTGGGTAAGTCACCTACCCTTTTGCCTCAGTTTCCTCATCTGTAAAATGAGCTGGAGAAGGAAATGGCAAACCACTCCAGTATCTTTGCCAAGAAAACCCAAAATGGGGTCATGAAGACTCAGACACAACTGAACAGTAACAACTTTGTGGAAGGGCCTACATAATTATATTGACCTCAGTTGCACCCCATCCCTTTAACTTCCACCCAGAGCTACCCTGTGATTCAATTCAAATACTACCCAATTACACCTACTCTGACCAAAGTCCTGTGCTCAACCCTGGTGCACATCTTCAAACTGCCTACTAGACATCTTGAATTGGATGCCCCATGGATATGTTCAGCTCATCATCTTCCCCTCAAAAGACTTCTGTCTTCCTAACCCCCTTATTACTGCTGAAGGCATCCTCCCAGTCACCCAGGTTCACAACTTAGATAGCTAGCATCCTAGTTCTCTCTTGCCTGTCCCCTCCCCCATCTAATCTGTTGCCAAGTCGTATCGATGCTACCTTTACAGGTGTCTCCTAGATGCCCCCTCCTCTCCTCTGACAATGCCAGGACACCTGGACCATGCCACAAGTCTCTCCCCAAGCAGTCTATCCCCCCTTCAGCTGTCAAAGTGATCTTCCTAAATCACAGCTCTGACCATGTCACCCTCCCTACTCAGTACACTCAAGTAGCGCCCTCTCAGTTCTGGGATCAAACAGAAAATCCTGTTTGGCTTTCAAAGGTCTTCATCACCTGCCCACCACCAGCCTTCCAAGCTTACATACACTTTCTAGCTCCTGCTGCTTCTGTTTCCTGGCTCCTTGCTGCCTTCCCTCAAGAGACCAGGTGGGGCCAAATTTCATCTATGCCAGTCCGCAGCGATGCTTACCTCCTGCTACCAACCCAGTCTCCTGACTGAGATGCAGAGAGGAACAACCTTCCCTTTGGCCTCAGGCCTTCCATCTCTTGCTTTGGCAGTCCCTTGAGGAAAGAGAAAGAGAAAAGGGGAGCAGGACTTCCTTCTCCTGCCATGTAGATTTGATTTTCATCTCCTGTCTAATCTCCAGCCTTCAGAGAGTGAAAAAAGGCAGACGATATGATTATCACACTGTCCCCCCCCCCATCTGGTGCTGTGCTTGTCTCCTACCTCATCTCTAGACTCCTTTGAGGGTACAGGAGTGGCATCTTCTACTCAATGATGAACATTCTTATACGTGGTCATACCCTACTTCATCCTAGTGATTCTGAACCCCCTGTAGCTCAAACTCCAAATCCCATTCCCCACCTCCACCACCCAATTCCTCACTCTCACCCCCCTCTACCCTCCTACCCCAAAGTTTCAACCTAACTCCACCCAGTCCTTCCACTGTGCCCTCTGGGATGCCTGTTCCATAGGGAACAAACTTACCTTCATCCTAAAGATTTTCCTTTCCCATTCCTCCCATCTACTAGCTATTACTGAAACTTGGCTTCCCCTCACACATACACAACCACACACATATAACACAGCCACCCTTGCCAGTATTGGCTGCACCTTCACTCATTCTCCTCCACTCGCTGGTCCAGATGGAGGAGTTGAAGTCCTTCTTGCTCCCCACGGCCACTTCTTCTTCTTCTTCTTCTTCTTCTTCTTCTTCTTCTTCTTCTTCTTCTTCTTCTTCTTCTTCTTCTTCTTCTTGGCAGAGCAATGAGGGTTAAGTGACTTGCCCAGGGTCACACAGCTAGTAAGTGTCAAATGTCTGAGGCCGGATTTGAACTCAGGTCCTCCTGAATCCAGGGCCGATGCTTTATCCACTGCACCACCTAGCTGCCCCCTTTACATACTATTTCACTGGATGATCTCATCAGGTCCCATGGACTTAATTACCATCTCTAAGCTCATGATTCTCAAACTTACCTATCTTGTCCTAATCTTTCTGCTGACCTTCAATCCTGCATCTCCAGTTGCCTTTCAGACATCTTAAACTCGATCTGTATAAAACCAAACGCATGATCTTTACCTCCAAACCTCCCCTCCCCCAACTTCCATATTGCCGTGGAGGGCATCACCTTCACAGGTCCTCAGGTTCTCAGCCTAGGTGTCATCCTGGACTCCTCATACTCTCTCACCACCATCACCCCCATATCCAATATGTTGCCAGGGTCCATTAATTTGACCTTCACAACATTTCTTGAAGATGCCCCCTTCTCTCCTCTGATGCTGCCACCCTTCTGCCACAGACCCTTGTTACCCCATGCCTGGACGATGGTAATAGCCTGCTGGTGAGTCTGCCCGCTTTGAGCCTCTCTCCCCCCAGTCTATCCTCCATCCTTCATCCTCCATCCAGGCATCAAAGTGACTTTCTTAAAGCACAGGTCTGATGATGCTACCCCCTATTCAATTCATTCCAGTGGCTCCCTATTGCCTCCAGGATCAAACACCCAAAGTCCTTCATAACCTGTCCCCTCCTCCCTTTCCAGTCTTCTTGCACCTCAGTCCACCACCACGTGTTCTTCAGTCCACTGCCCCTGGCCTCCTGGCTGTTCCACAAACAAGACCTTCCCTTCCATCTCTCAGCTCCCAACATTCTCTCTGGTTGTCCCCCAGGCCTGAAATGCTCTCTCTCCTCAGCTCTGCCTCCTGGTCTCTCTGGCTTTCTTCAAGCCCCAGCTAAAAGTCCCACCTTCTCCAAGAAGCCTTTCCTGATCCCCCCTTAATGCATGTACTTTCCCTCTGGTGAGCACCTCCAAATTATCCTGTATACAGCTTTTTTTTGTACACAGTTGTTTGTATATTCTCTCCCCGGTTAGATTGTGAACCCTCTGAGAGCGACTGCTTTTGGCCTTAGGATGTCTCCAGCACTTAACCCAGTGTCTGGCACATAGTAGGTATTTGATAAGTATTTGTGGACTCACTGACTGGGCACAGAAAGATGGCCCCTATCTTCTCATTGCTGCCAGGTTCTGAGGAAAGGCAGAGCTCAGGCCTGCTCCTGTCAGTAGAAGAGAAGGAAAGTGGAACAGGGGCCCACACACCTTTGGATGGAGCAGCAGCTCAGAGCAGACTTCCCAGAATCCACTGGGCTTGAGCTGGCTTGATACCAGGCACCAAGAGATGAGCATGGGTGGCAGCCTTGGACGGGGCCTTGTGGGAATGCCTTTCCAGGGAGGCTGGAGAGGGCAGCATAGGATCAGAGAACAGTAAATGACTTGTTTGGGCTGGATCACAAGAAACGCAAAGGGTAGCAATGGGAAGGAATCAGGCTAGAAAGGGAGAGCACCCAGTTGCAGGCCCCAAAGATGGGAGTTGATCCTGGAGAGCCAATGGAGGCCTCTGGGAAAGAATTTCAGCCCTCAGGTGAGGAAATGTTTCCACTGAAGTTAAAGATGGAACTGTTCTTCACCCTTCCTGTGGGTGGGGGTGGAGGACAATGAGAGGGCTATGGGAAAACCAGCAAGGCCAACATAGTTTCAGCTCTCTTATACATAAGGAGATTTCTCATTCATTTTAATGTCATAGATTTTACATTAACAGAGACTATCAAGTCAGACTATTTTATTTTATTTTTTGTGGGGCAACGGGGTTAAGTGACTTGCCCAGGGTCACACAGCTAGTAAGTGTGTAAAGTGTCTGAGGCCGGATTTGAACTCAGGTCCTCCTGAATCCAGGGCCCGTGCTCTATCCACTGCGCCACCTAGCTGCCCAAGTCAGACTATTTAAAAGAGGAAGAAACTGAAACCCAGAGAAGTGAAGTTACTAACCCAAGGTCACACTGGCTATTTAGTGGTCCATAATTGGACTCCTCATTTCTCAGCAGATCTAGAAGGATAGTGTCAGAGAAGAAATGACTTTCCCTAAGTTGGGTGACCAACATTCAAATTCTCTGCTATGGACAATAGCACCTCACCCATTTCCCATTGTTCCACCATCCACCATCCCAATTTGTTGGGCTTGTTCCCACGTCTATACCAGTTCATGGTCAGGTGGCACAAGACTAGGTCACACACACACACACACACACACACACACACACACACACACAATGTGCTTTTGGAGCAATGGGAAGCACTCCCAGGCCAAAAGCCTTTCTGTCAGTCTTCCAGTCAGAGCTGTGAGCTTGGTCTTCTGGAAGAGAAAGGGAATTTCAAGACTTCTGCTCTGAGAGCAGACCGGACAAATGCTTAAAGAATCCTGAAGATAATTTCTCTCAGAGATATGAGTTTCAATATGGCCTCCCCACAGAGATAGTGTAGAAGAAAGGAAGGAGGAGCTCTCTGAAGATGGAAAATCTTTCCCAAGCTCCTTTGTTTCAGCTGAGCAGACAAAACCTTACCTAGGGAGTTTAATAAATGGGGTGAGAAGTATTTCTGTATGAAATCAAAATGCTAATGAACATTGAGCTCTTGGTATTCCCAAGAGATTTCTGTGAGCAGGACTCCAAAAGAGTCCAGAGGCAGTCCTTGAGAAGGGTTTAGGAGGGACCTCTGTCACTCTGTAAAGGAACCTCAGAGAGCTCTTGATAACCTAATTAATGAATTAAGGTGCACCATGGTGGTTTAAGTAAGGCGACCCACAACTAGGTTAATAGAGTGTAGCCTGGCTCTGAGAGCCCTTCATTCATCAATGAAGGAGTTCCCCATCCTACCCAAGGTCTGAAGACTCCTCTTCCCCTATAGAGCTAGAAGCCCTGGTTTAGAATCCTGCTCCAGCTGCCTACCACCTGGGCGCTCTTGACCAAGTCACCTCCTCTTTGGGATCCCTCCTACTAAAATCCCATTACCTTAAAGGGGAGAAAAGTCTGTGAACAGTTAAAACACACAGAGTCTTCCTTTGAGGAAGCACCTACTCTGTGCCAGGCACTTTATAATTAGGATTTCATGACATCCCTGGAAGGCAGGTGCTATTATTACCCCCATTTTACAGAGGAGGAACCAGAAGCAAACAGAGGTGAAGAGACTTGTCCAGGGTCACACTGCTAGTAAGCTTCTGGTGTCAGATTTGAACTCAAGTCCTCTCGATTCCAGGCCCAGCACTCTATCCATCCACTGTGCTACCTAACAGCCTGTGAGGAGGGTCCTTACCTTTTTTCCTCACTTTTAGAATGCTAAGGAATGTAAATTGAGGTTCAAAATCTCTCCTAAACTTGACTCAAGGCAAAGAAAGAGCCTTTCATTTGGAGGAAATGGTCCTGGTTTCCAATTTTGCCTTTGCCACTTACTACCTGTGTTCTTTGGGGCAAGTTACTCACCTCCCTGGGCCTCAGTTTACTTATCTGTAAAATGAGGGGAATGGGTAGAGGATTAAACTAGCTGGTCTCTGAGGTCCTTTCCAACTCTAGAGCCTAGATCCAGGAACCTTGTCCCTGGTTGAAGTGAGAGACAGGGTTTTGTCTTATTGCTTGAGGCTTTGAGGGGGAAAGTGTAAAGGGGAATTAGCCGATAGATGGGTGGGATCTTGGGGGCTGGGGAGAAAAATACTTCCCCACAAAGAGAATTGGAGAAAAAAGACAGCCAGACAGTGTGGAGAGAGTCTGTCAGGTATGGGATCTGGGGTGCAGGGTGGGGTGTGGGGGACCTGAGCTAAGGGAAACCTGGGAAAGCTAGCTGGCTGGAGGGCTGCCCAAGGGGATGGGCCTGGGCCCAGCCTTCCTTGAGTTCCCTTTCTGGCTGGGCAGACTGGAGGGTCAGAGTTAAAAGCTAATCCTATTCTTTGACTCCCCCGAAGGCAGGCGGGAGGCTCCCAGGTTCTGCAGGAGCAGGCGGTTCCCCCTCTTTTCTACTGGTTAAAGAGTTGTTTTGTCAGCCTCACTCCTTTCCTCATTACCTGAGGCAAAGGCAAAAGCAGGGGCAGAGGCAGGGGGAAGAGGCAGAGGCAGGGGCAGGGGCAGGGGCAAAGCCAGCTCAGTTGGGGGAAGTCAGAATTCTGAGGGGAAAGAACTCAACAAATACACGAGTCACAGCCACATTTACTGTAAAATCCTGTTTAATGTGTAACATTGCAGACCCAGGCCCAGGGCCCTAGAGCCAAAGGTAGTACTGACCAACCCCCACCCCCAGCTGATCAGATGGAATCAGAGCCTTGTTCTTCCCAGCCATCCAAGCCCTTCCCAGGTGCCAGCAACAATCCCCACCCCACCCTACTGGCAGGATCCCCAAATGCTGTCAGGGTTAAGGTTAGTGTCATCAGTGGAAGTGTTGGCAAAGCCCCTCCACCCCTGACCCCAGAAGTACCCAGTGGTCCCAGGGAGAGGAGTAAGAATTAGAAAGGGGGAGAAACAGCAAGAACTACACCCTCCTTCACTCCCATAAGCTTGGGGAGGAGGGGGCAAGATCTGTCCCATACCATCACTCCACCTTCTCTTTCCCTGCCCCCGACTCAGAGTGCCCTGGGCTGGAGGGAAAGGGGTGGGTGCTTCTGTTGTGGCTGGCCCGGCAGGCTGAGGGGGCTCAGAGTGACTGAAGGCTAGGACTGGCAGTGGGTGTGGCACCAACTGTGCCCTCAGCAGGCAGAACAGCGGTCACTCTTCTCGGCCAGGCCGGCCCCGGTGCCAGGGCTGCGCCGCAGTATGTCTTTGAGGGAGCCATCCTGGTCACTCAGCAGCTTGTTGATCTCATTCTGCTTGCACTCGTGGGACAGCCGGTGGCCGAATCCAGAGCCCTTGCGCGAGGGGGGGTTGGAGCGGCGCTGGGAACGCCGGGCACAGGCCCGGATGATGAGGTACACCACCTCGGCCACATTGAGCACAATACAGATCCCTGAAGCGGCGAGCATGAAGACAGTGAAGACGGTCTTCTCAGTGGGCCTGGACACGAAGCAGTCCACCACATTGGGGCAAGGGTAGCTGTCACACTTGACCAGTCGGACCATGGCGTAGCCTGGGTAGAGCAGATAGAAGACATACATGAAGACGGCCTCGAAGAGCAGGCGGAAGAGCACGCTGATGACGTAGGTCCACCACAGCGTGCCCGAGATGTGCACCTTGTGACGCTTGACCTCTTCCAGGTGCAGGGGGTCTCCATGGCCCTCAAGCCTCAAGAGCTTCTTCTCCATGTGCTGCTGGTGGGCCACATGCATGGCCACGAGCAGAGCTGGCGTGGACACCAGAATGAGCTGCAGGGCCCACAGGCGCACATGGGAGATGGGGAAGAAGTGGTCGTAGCACACGCTGTTACAGCCTGGCTGCAGGGTGTTGCAGATGAAGGAGGACTTCTCGTCCCCCCACACGCTCTCGGCAGCCACCACCAGCACCATGATCCGGAAGATGAAGATGACCGAGAGCCACACGCGCCCAATGGCCGTGGAGTGCCGGTTCACGCCACTGAGTAAGGCGTACAGGCCCGTCCAGTTCATCTTGCCTCACTTGCACCTGGAAAGACAGCAGCCAGAGTGGGGCCATGAACCCTGCCAGCCCCCCACACCCCCAACAGCCTGAGCGAGTCCCTTCCCCTCTCAGGAAGTTGCCTCTGCCAAATGAGGAGGAGGTTGTGTATTGGGTTAAATGACCTCCCAGGTTCCCCTGCAGCTTGAAATCCTCGCTGGCTCTATTGCCTCATGTCTGCCCTGTACAAGGAGCTCTTCCCATCATCTCATTTCCTTTGTCCCCCCTCCTCTCTCCCCTTTCCCAGTTCTGATCTCTCCTTAGGTCGCTAGGCTCCATCCCCCTAGGGCAGTCTCTCTCCCTTAGAGGCCGTTCCCCCTTTCCCCCCAGGTCTCCGATCCCCATCCATAGCACATATTACCTTGGGGAGTGCCTATCCCGGAGGCCACCCGGACAGGTCCCCTATGGTTTCATGCCCGTGCTGGGGGAGTGATCCCTGGGTCCGCGCCTGCGTCCCAATTCCTCACTGCCCTATGCTTGGGAGTCATATGCTGCCTTATACCCAGCGTGTACACAATGGGAGCTTTGTGGGGCTCTGAACAACGCCCTTTAGAATTCAGATCAAACGCCCTGACTTCCGCCCACCCTGGACACAGAGCACTTGTGTCCCAGAGCCGGACACCCAGCCTGCACCCACCTGTTCTGTGCCCGCCCGGTCCATCCCCGCACCCTCCATGAAGCCAGAAGAATGGGAGGAGAGGGGGGAGGGGAGGGGGAACCAGAGGTCCTTGGGGCAGAGATAGAGGCTGGGGCGGGGGTTAGATTGGGAGGACAAGAACCCCCTCCCCCCATTACCAGGATCCCCTTGGATCTCTCTCTCTCGGTCACTTGGGGCCTGTCTTCTCAACCCATGTGCACTTGCCTCAATGACAGCTTTGGGCAATGCTGAAGTTCCCCTAGGCAGGGCAAAGTTGGGTCTTTTCCCTCTCTGGGAGATCAGCGGCATCCCCAAAGCTCCCCTTCTTTCCCTGCTTCTCTCAGGGAAGCCAGGAGAAGATACCATGCCCCATACTGAGGCTCCAGGATCATAGTGTCACAGATGGAGAAATTGAGGCCAGAGGCATTCAGGAACTTGCCAAGGTCAGTGTGATAGGTAGCGGCAGAGCCCGAAGTGGAACCACTCTGCCCCTCTGAAGAGGAAAAAAGGCAGCATGGTGGGCTCTTCTGCACTTCACAAGCCTCTGGAAATGAGTGGTCTCTTGGATAACTCAGGAACACCTAGCCTGTCCTCCCAGTCAGTTTGTTGACCTGAAATGTCTGGCCTAGATAAAAGAACAGCCTGTTCTGTCCCGACCTGTCTATTGTAACCTCAGGCCAGTGGCTGGAGGGCACAGACTCCCCCAGGCCCCTGACACAAGCTCTGTTCATCCCCTCCCTTTACTGTTAGCATGAGCCAGCAGCTGAGGGCTCTGGGTAAGCCAGAAATCGGGGTGAGGGGCCACTAGAAAACAAACACAGGGCCGACCTCCCACTACCTCAGTCAGGCCCTTGGTAGGGACCTGTGCCTGCTTCTGCTCTCCACAATCAGAGAAGGACTCAAGGAGAGGCCTCAGAGCCCTGAGAGGATGCTGGGAAATGACATCACTGAGGAAAGAAGTTTGGGTCCTTTAGTTTACAGAAGGACCCTGTGCCCAAATTCCGGTTCGGACTGTCACTTCCAAGCTGCGTGACCTTAGGGAAGTATTGTTATAGTGGAACATCACTTAGAGGCCATAGAGAACTGACCTCAGAGGTGGCTTCAAGTACTTTCTCTGCTCCATCCTGGCTCTATGACCCTGGACAAGGCAACTGTCAACATCACACTTGCACCCCACCCCCAACCCCCAGATCAGTCCCAGCCAAACAACACACATCACCTGACTGCTACAAATTGGGAGTCTCCACTGCTCCATAAAATATTTTTCTACTCCAGTATGAGATTCTTTAAAAAAACAAACCCAACAAAAAACAACTTGCCATTATGGGGCAGGCCCCTGAAAGGCACTGTGGAAGAGTTGGTAAAGGGTGGCCTTGGCTTCAAGAAGATCGAGGCTCAAATTCTGACTCGGACACACACGAGTTTTGTGATCCTGGGCAAGTCACAACTCCTCAAGCAGCTCTCAAGGAGAGCTGAAGGTCACAGCAGCACAGAAGTTGAAGATGAATTGTTTGCTGCATTAGTGAAGGGAATTTCCACATTGAGTTCTCCCCACACAGATGGAGCTCACAGGCCCAGACCTCCTCCCTATATCACCACCACCACCACCATCATCAGGACAATTTGTCTAGTATGGATGAAGTCTGAACATATACTTTTCAGTTACATACTGAGCTTTCTGCCTTGGTAACAGAAACTATGTGTCAAGGAGTCATCTTGTTGGGCCCCTTGTTTCGTCTGCTCTTTTTGCATGGGACACGACTGCTCTGAAATCAGGCCCCCCATCTTCATTGAGAGTCAGAGGAAGAAAGGAGAAAACTGAGGCCTGGAATGGAGCAGGGAGTCCCTGACTTTGTGCTTGGGTTGGTGTGTCTCAGTGTGTGACCCTTCCAAGTAGCCTGATTGGGCATTTAGAGACACTTCACAACAACACAAAGTGGTAGGTGCCATCATTATGCTCATTTTACACAGAAGGAAAGTGAAATAGACAAAAGTGAAGTGACTTTCCCACAGTCCCGCAACTGGGATGTGTCTGAGGCAGGGTTGGAACTCAAGTCTTCTTAACTCTAGGTCCAGTGCTCTATTCGCTGGGCCACCTAGCAGCCTCTAATGTGGGCTGCCTTTCCCTCCAAGACATGATGAATGGTTCCCCTTTCCCTGAAGGCCTTCAAGCAAAGAGACCCTTGTTTGGGCAGGAACTATGGGTTAATCACCACTGAAGTGTCTTCTAAATCTGCCATTCTGTGATTTTGCACACGTCCCTTCTCAACATAGGTTGCCTCGGCTGCCCCTCTGTAAAATGATAGGTAGATAATTGCTAAGGTCCTCTCCAGCTCTGCCAGTCTCCAATCCTCTGACCTTAAGGGCAATCCTAGCTGGTGGGTGACAGATTTGGGCCACAAAGCTCCTCCTAGGAGACCACGCTGCCTGGCCAAGACAATCGTACCGTGCCTTCCTGGGAGCACTGGTGTCAGCTATGGAATTCGTCAGGCAAGTGTTGTGAGCACCTGCTGAGCACCCAGCGATGGGGCAGATAGAAGAAACTGTTAGTGGAGGGAGAACTCTTCACAGGAGATGGGGCTGGGCTGGGGTAGCTTCAGGAGTTCTGAAATGGCCTTCTTTGGGAGCCTTTAGGAAAAGGGAGACTCATGGGACTTCTCTCTTCCTCCCTCAACTCTGACCCTTCCCTCGCCCACCTACCCCACGCTACCCAGTGGCAGCCTTTACCCTGGGCCCCTGCACTTCTTCTTCTCCCTGATTTACCTGCCTTTCTTGCCTTTCTCTATCTCAGAGGGAAGGAAAGTCAGATGTGGCCTTGAACCCTCATACCTGGAGCCAAGGAGCCCCCTTCAGTGATCCTCCTCTTGGGGTTGTCCAATGCTGAGCCCCTTACTCGGGCTCGGGAGCAGAAAGGGAGCGTGTATGGCTAGGATGCCGGTGACTCCTGGCCAGGCCTCTGAGGGACTTTGGTTGAGCCCAGCTGGCCCCTCGGGAGCAGCTGCCTTTGCCACCACCACCAGCTCGCCAGTTTTTCCTTTGGGAGTCTGGCAACTTCCAAGCCTTCAGGGGGAGGGACTTGGTTTTGAAATCCAGACTGGTTGAGTGACATTTGTTTAAAGTCCAGCTATCAATCTGTTTTTGTATCGCTTCCAGCAGGGGGAGAGGGGACAAGAGAAAAGCCAGCACACTGGGGCTGTCCTAGAGGAATCAGACAAGACCCCTCCCCCCAGCTCTGGCCCCAGCTGGCAATCAAAGGTCCGGTATTCTGCTAAATGGGATGGCATGGCAGCTGGAGGGGAAGGGCCACCGTTCAGAACATGCAGGACACACAGGACTGCCTCTGAGGCACTTAAAATCTACTGGAATTACAACACGCCTCCCCAGAGCCAAAACATTGTGCACCCCACTGCCTTCTCCAACACCCTGAAAGTCTGAGAATGTGGGGAGGGGACCTTATTTGACCAAAGGGTAAACAGAGATGCAGAGAGGGGAGGGGTCTGCTCTGCTTGACCCAGCTAGTTAGTATCAGAACTGGAACAGGCCTCCCTTGTCTCCCGCCTTTGCCTGGTTGCCCCAAACACACACTTAGAACAAATCATTCCATCTGTGCAGCGTATGAAGGGAAGAGCATCCCAGGTGAGGTGCTGGAGGGGGCTGAGGGCAGGCCATTTGTGCTCGCCTTTGGCTCAAGGCTCGCTGACCCCACTTCCTCCCCACCTCCTTCCCCCTTCCCCTGCCCTCATGCCACTTCTGCCTCACTATGGACAGAGTCGTCACTAGCAATAAGGGGAAATTTGCCCTCAGATCAACCCTGGAAGGGAAGGGGAAAACAGCGATGTTAACCCCAGGGGAAATGGCCCAGGAAGCTTGCCCTGTGGAAGAAGAGACCCTGGGATACCGAGAGGGCTCCTGAGAAGCTGCTGCTGGGGGAGGGGAGCTCATATGTTTGTTATGTGGCTGCTGGAGGCGAGAAAGGGAAACAACCTGATTTCTTTTTTCATTTATCCAATTATCCTTGCTTGCTAAATTTTATGCTACCAAAGGAATGACAATATTGTCAAACTGTGAATGCAGCACATTTAAAAATTTCATAATCTTTTAAAATGATTATTTGAAAATTTTGAGCCCTTTAAATTTTGCTGCCCTGGAGCAAAGCTCTATCACCCTGCCCTGGTTATGGCTGTGTCCACAAGCATCACAAACTCTATTCAGGGAAATCCGAGGCCTGCTTTTCTCTTTCCTGCTCCATGGCCCTGATATGGTGAAGGCAAAGTTGCTGCCATATTGAGACATAATTAAGTTACTAGTGCCTCACCCCCCTCCTCACCACTGAGGCTTTCCATTGAATCTCTTTGAGCTCCCCTAGCAGAATCCTTAGCCAGGCCCGGTTTTCCCAACCCCCTCCTGAGGCCTTACCTCCTGTTTGGCCCCCAGAACCTGAGCCCAGAGTGTCTCTGGTGCACACTGCTTTGGGGCTTCCCCAGGCTCCAGCTCCACTGAAGTACACACCCCCTGACTGTGTGTTGGGCCTTAGGCCCCCAGAGCCAAAGGAAGCCCAACCTCTGCTCTTACAGAGCTTGCAGTTTGATAGGAGGAAATAACAGCCTTGCTCACTCTCCTGCCTGATCTCATCTCCCTTGCTTCTGTGGGCCCGGATCTCAAAGATCCCTGCTTTCTCCCATGTGTCTGGGCCAGCTTCCTACCTCCGGGCAAGCCTCAGCTCCTTCGGACTTCAAGGTCCAAACTGCTTGTCCAAGCTTGACCTGAACCTCCTGGGCTCCCCCCTCCCCTCCTCAAAGCCCTCCATTTCCCACCCCCATTCCAGGCTCTAGAAGGAGCCTCCCCTACCCCCACCCCTCCCATGCAGGCTAGGTGCCTTGTTTGCCTTGGAAGCTAGCAGGGCAGGTAAATAGCCCCTGGCATCACCCAGCTGTCACAGTGAGGAACCTGCTCAGATGGGCAGAGAGTTGGCCAGGCAGAGCCCACGGAGCCTCCAGTTTGGGTGGGGGGTAGGGTGGACAAGTTTCAAGGGCTGGACACCCCTGTGGCTGGGGAAGGGGGATGAGATTAAGGAAGGGGCTTGAGAGGAGGCAGGCCAGGGGAGCCCAGAGCCTGGCAGGGGACTCCCCTCCCTTCTGGGTAAAGGAAGAGATCCGGTTGGTTTGACCCCGAGGCCAAGAGCCGAAGTGGCTGCCCCCTCCCCCACCCACACACATAGTTTCCCAACCACCTTCATCCCCTCCCCACCCTCCTCACCTCCCTGGCACACTGACACAGTGCTGCTGGTGCCCTTCCCCAGGGAATAGCTGCAGGGGTGTCTGCCTGGTGCCACTCGCTGCTGCCAGCCTGGCCCAGCCCAGCTCAGGGGAGGGACGACAGAGTCCAGGGCCAGTGGAAGATATGGCCAACAGCCTAGGAGGAACTGGACAAACATTAACCAGCCCCACCTCCTCCTGTGCAAGCAAGCCTCCAGCAGGACAGGCCTACTGATGAGTGACCCTGGCCCCTCCTGCCTGGGCTATGACCAAACTTTGGGTACCCATCTGGGGCAACATTTCTGTCGTCCACATGGCCAACCTTTCCCTGCCCTGCTCCCTGGCCCATCTGCCACCCTCAGCTCCCACCTCCAAGCTTGGCTCTCTGCCCTACTTGAATTGAAGCCAGACAGTGAATAGGAGAGTTGTCCTCACCACCTTATATACCTTTTGGGAATCCCTGAGTAGAGGACCCTTGGGCCTCCCCTGGAATTGCCCTGCTTCTAGGCCCCTGAATT
This sequence comes from Dromiciops gliroides, assembly GCF_019393635.1. Classification (NCBI taxonomy): domain Eukaryota; kingdom Metazoa; phylum Chordata; class Mammalia; order Microbiotheria; family Microbiotheriidae; genus Dromiciops; species Dromiciops gliroides. The sequence continues at coordinate 3,212,522 of NC_057867.1, read as the reverse complement.
CAGAGGCTTGGGGCCTGGAATTTGGGTCCTGGGAATCTGCATTCAGAGGCCTGTGGCTTGGGCCCTGGGGCCTTCATTCAGAGGCCTGGAGCCTGGGGTCAGTGGCCTGGGTCCAGGGTCCAGGGTCCAAGGGCCTCAGAGGTGGGGGTTGGACTGCATGTTTCCAGTAGTACCCACCCTTGAAAATCATTAAGATAAATACAGACTGTCAACCATTAATGGACTGCTTAGCCCAGACCCAAGGTCCTGCTGGTGAGAGTGCAGGCTAAAGCCCTCAAAAGCCCTGGGGCCTGGGCTGCCCTGGCCAGCCCATCCCATAGCCAGGGAAGACAGAACTTCAGATCTTGCCCTCCCCCACCCCAACTTTCACTCCTGTTCCAGGTCAGATTCACTTTAGGGCTGTGGTTATAGCCTGACCCTCTATTGATCCTATTCAGGTACAGAGCAGAGTTTAGCAGTGTCAACTGTCCACATGGTGGGCTGCAGAAGGCAAGGAGCCCAACCAGTGACTGGCTTCGAAGGCCTGCCTATCTACCTCCCAGCCCTGCTTCCCCCCCCCCCCCCACCATCCAAGGAAGTAGGACTCAGGGGATTGTCTCCAGCACAGGGAGGAGGAAGAAAGCTCAGAAGTGACTTGGGGGGGGACCCCACAGAGAGTGGAGATGCCAAGGCCCTGAGCCAGTGTTGTTCCCACAAGGCCCTTGTCCAGCAGCCTGGGCTCTGCTGGGCCATGAAGGGGTCAGAGATCTTCTTGTAGACATGAATGTAGACCAGTGGGGTAGAATGGAGAAACTCAGGGATCTGGATGCAGGATAAAGCTGGAGGGGGGGGCGGGGCAGGGTAGGGACTCTCCTCCCTCACCTCTTTTGCTCTGGTTTACTCACTCCAACAGAGCAGCCTGCAGACCTTTACTGGCCAGGTGACCCAGAGCAAGGCCCTCCCCCACCCCGAGAGTGCCCATGGCCAGGTTGGTGCCACCCCAGCCACAGTCAGGAAGTGCTCAGTCACCTGGAAGCCGTGATTACTGGAGCAGCGCATGGCAATGGTCTGGTGTTCAAGGCCCTTTCCTAGCAGGCACCAGTTCTGAAGCCCCATGAAAACCACCCTGGTCCCTCCTCCCCCAACCGAGAAGTGATCCTTCCCTCTTTTTAGAAACTCTTCTCCCTTTGTCTCTCACCTGCTTTGGACACCACAATCTAACTTGGAAATGAGTTAGTTATTTGGGTCCTCATGTCACCTGCTCTACCCCGACCCCCAACAACCCCTCAAAGACCAGGCCCATGGCACTTTGGGTCTCTGTATCCCCAGCAGTGAGGCCAGGACCTTGCTCGGAAGATACTTCTTCAACCTTGATTCTTTGTCTCTCTGTCTGTATTCTTCCTTTCTTCCTTCTCTTTCTTTCCTTCCTTCTTTCCTTTCTTTCTTTGTTCCTTTTTTTCATGCTTGTTTTCTTGCTTTCTTGAATGAATGAATGAATGAATGAATGGCAAACAATATGTTGCATATTATACATCTAGGTGCTAAATGTATTAATTTAATAATAATCACTAGCATTTCTGTAGTACTTATCTCTTCTTTCAAAAAAGGAGAGATAATCAGGGGTCGGACTAGTCCTGGAAGGTTTTGAGGAAGAACTGAACCTTCAGAGAATGGGTGGAGTTTGAGAACCTTGGAAGCAGAAAGGTGGCAGGCGGAATCAGAGGATTTTGAGCTGGAGTGACTTGCCCAAGGTCACCCAGGTAGTAATTAGCGGGACAGAATTCGAACTCGGGTCCTCTGATCCCAAAGCCCATGCACTATCCCCTGTATCTTGGGAACAATGGTGGAGTAAACCAGTTTTTCTGAATTAAGAGGTTTCTTTGGGGGAGGAGTGGGAAATAAGGCTGCAAAGGGAAGTGGGAGTAAGATTAGGGAGGGCTTTGAATGGTAGGCTGGGAAGCTTGGACTTTATCCTACAGATGATCCGAGACAACCTGGCTCCATCCAGAACAGGTCGTACACTTCCAGAAGTGACTCTGATGGAAACAAAGGGCACCAATAACCTTGATTTTTAAAAACAAGAGCAGGTCACGCTTGACTTACCTCATTTCCTTTTTTGACAGGCCAGGGCCAACGCTGTAGATATGGGTTACCTAGATTTTAGCGCAGCATCTGCGAAAGAAAGGCAGGGTGGTTCGGTGGCCAGAGAGCCAGCTTGAAAAGCAGGTGGCCCTGGGTTTGAGTTGTCTGTGGGACCCTGCACAAGTTCCCTTCCTGGAGCTCCCTCTCCTGGTTCATCCACACCCATTTGATAAAGAATTTCATGCAATTCTACTGACCAAGATGGCAATAAGGCCACTGCCTGACAGTGCAACTACATGGCATTGCAATTGGTAGAATGAATAGGCTCATGTTAACTAAGAGAGAGGTCTCCAGTGGAGTGCCCCAGGGATCTGGGCTTGACCATGTGTTGTTTCACATTTCTATAAATGACTTGGGTAAAGACAAAGATGGCATCCTCATCCTCATCCAACGTGCAGATGATAGCCCCATGTGGATCAGCAGGGTGCCACGGCAGGCCCCGAACTGAATGTGCTATTAGGCTGCACTAAGAGAGGGATGGCATCTGGGAATAGGGAAGGATGCGTGCCCCTATGCCCTTCGGCCTGGTTAGACTACAGCTGGAGGACCATGAGGAACATGGAAAGCCATAGATAAGTGGCAGAGAGTCCAAAGGCCAACCACTGAGGAGTCCATGACATATAAGAAGTCATCGAAGGAACCAGGGACATTTAGCCATCCCTTTCCCCACACCCATGCCCACACTCACACCCACCATGAAGCCATCTTTAAATATTTGGAAAGAAAAGGGAACAGCTTTGCTTTGTTTGGCCCCAAGGAGCAGAACCAGGAGCTTGGGGGAAGAGGAAAAAACTTGCGAACAAGAGAACTATCCCAAAGTGCAATGGGGAGCCTTGACAGGTAAGGAGCTCCCCTTTATTGGAGGTCTGCAAGAAAAGGTGAGAGGAGCACTGGAGGATGTTATTAAGGGTGTCATTCTTATTTAGGTCCATTTGTGCTACTCTGACTCAAGGAGAGACCCACAGAAAGGCTTTGGTTCTTTGTGCCTTTGAAGCTTTTTTGGTGAGGCAACTGAGCAGACACAGTTCAGGATGGATCAGAAAGAGGCAAGAGCCAGAGGTGAGAAGGACCTAAACTAGAGAGTGGCCTACAGAATTGCTCTTGAAAGGGGATCCTGGAAACCTGGTTCACCTTCATTGAGTCCTTCCACAAGTATTTGTTTAGAATGTTATTTTCCCCAAAATTACATGTAAAAACAAATTTTAACATCGATTTTTAAAACTTTTTGTTCCAAATTCTCTTCCTCCCTCCCTCCCCACCCCCTTAAGAACTCAAGCAATTCAATATAAGTTATTTATTTAGAATTTTATTTTTCTCCACAAGTATTTGTTGAGGGCTTTCTTTCCAGAAGGCCCCATTACAGGGCAGCTAGTAGGAAATGTGGGGCCAGAGCCATTTCAGTGAAGAGGAGAGAAGAGCCTCCCCCTTGTGCCCACCCCAGCTCATCCTTCACTCAGCTGCCCAAGTGACTTCCTGAAAAGGCAGGTCACACCATGTCTCTCCCCTTCTCCATAAACTCCAGTGGCTCCCTAGGACCACTCAGATGGAATCCAGAGTCCTCGGAATCACATTTTAAAAAATTTATTTCATTCATTCATTTATTTACTTATTTATTTTTTTGTGGGGCAATAAGGGTTAGGTGACTTGCCCGGGGTCACACAGCCAGTAAATGTCAAGTGTCTGAGGCCAGATTTGAATTCAGGTCCTCCTGACTCCAGGGCTGGTGCTCTATCCACTGCACCACCTAGCTGCCCCTGCAATAGCCTTCCATGTGACCTTTCCAATTCCAGTTCCTGGGCCCACAAATCCATTTACCAAAGTTGCCATGAGGCTACTCCTTCCAATGGTGTCCAACATGGGTCACCCGCACCTTATCACATATGATTCTTGTCCATATCTTCCCATGATTTTGTTGTTGTTTGTCCTTCGTTTTTGAAGAAGACCAGTGACATCATGGGGTAATGTTCTGACTTGTGTATGAATTGGATCGAAGTGAGGCCAGGTTGCACAAAGTCATCAGCCTCACTCTGTCTTCCAGAGTCACTGGAGTCCAGTGGCAGGACAAAAGTCCAAATGACTGGCAATAGCCCAGGATGCAGTGGATGACCTTGGCATCTTTGATGTCTGACCAAGCTCTAAGAGCTCCACAGTGCCAGCTTCAGCCACCTTCATGGCCATTGGAACAAATTGTTCTCATCCACCCATTCCACCAGGGGAAGTTTTCACATGCTTGGGATAGACACCCTGCCCCCCCCCCAACTCACTAATGGGTTTGAGGCCTGTCAGTTACCCTCAACCTGGTTTAGCCCATATGCTGAGATAATTTTAACCAGGACATGGTCACAGTGCTACAGCTTCTTGGAGCCACAGCCAAGAGTTGAGTGGCAGGTGGACACCAAAGGTGGATGAGCAGCCTTGAAAAGGGCTTTGCAAGCCCTCACACTAGAGGTGCCAGTCCTTCCTGAACATCCCATACGCTCTGTTGATGATCTACACAATGTACTGGAGGTTTTTCTTTGGCTCTTGTCATATTTAGGGAATCCCAATGATTCCCTCAAGCTACTCACCTATTATCCATGGATATCAATATATATGACCACCCCACATCCTTTCCCAGGCATTCATGGCCTTTGTTGAATATATTTGGTACTGTATTGTGGTCCGTAAAAGATTCATCTAATATTTCTGCTTTTCTGCATTTGTTCATGAGGCTTTTAAGCACTAATATGTGGTCAATTTTTGCAAAAGTACCATGCACAAATGAAAAACTTCTTTCTATTTCCATTTAATAATCACTAGAGGTCTATAATATCTAACTTTTCTAAAATTCTATTCGGGTCCTAATTTTGGGGTTAGATTTGTCTAGGTCTGAAAGGGGTACACTGAAGTCCCCTGCTATTATAGCTTTACTATCTAGTTCTTGTAATTTTCCTTTAAGTATTTAGTTGCTATCCCATTTAGCACGTGTTTAATTTTGATATTAATTCATTGTCAATGGTATTTTTCACCTTACTGTAGTTTCTGTTTATTTCTTTTAATAATTTTTAATAAAGTATTTTTCTATTGACTTATCTGAGATCATGATTGCTATCCCTGCTTTTCTTTTCTTTCTTTCTTTTTTTTTGTGAGGCAGTTGGGGTTAAGTGACTTGCCTAGGGTCACACAGCTAGTAATTGTTAAGTATCTGAGTCCGGATTTGAACTCAAGTCCTCCTGAATCCAGGGCTGGTTCTCTATCCACTACGCCACCTAGCTGCCCCCATCCCTGCTTTTCTTAAAAGTTTATTTGAAGCATAATAGCAAATAGAATTTGCTCCAGTTCCTTATTTTAACTTGTGTGAATCTTTATGTTTGTCTCTTTCTTATTTTTTTGTTATTATTTTTTTGTTGGGTTCTGCTTTCTAATCCATTCTGTTAACTTCTTCCATTTTATAGATGAGTTCTTCTCATTCCCATTCACAGTTATAATAACCATTTAATTCTGTATTTTTGTCTAGCTTATTCTCTTATACTTCTCCCTGTCTTGGGTTCTTCTATATCCTCTTTACAAAGAAGGAAATGAGAGATGAATGTGTTCAGCATCAGTGCTCCAGGTTTGATGCAATCAGCTTCTATTCCCTTGTCCTTCTTCTCTTCTCCACAGTCAGAAGCCAATCACAGGTTCTTACCCTTTATTTCTTTCCTTTTAAACTCCTCTTTACAATGCACCTTTCTGGGTTAGAGTTTGTTTTGCTTATAACTAATCCCTCCCTGAAGTTCCTCTCCATCTTATTCACCATCACTCTCTTTTCCCTCTTACTTCCCTGTTGAATGAAATGTATTTTTTCCTCCAGTGTGTGTGTGTGTGTGTGTGTGTGTGTGTGTGTGTGTGTGTGTGTTCCTCCCTCCTTTGACTAGTTCACATGAAAATTAGGTTCCTAGCCTACTCCTCCTGTATCTTCCTTCCTGTTTGTATATTCTTTTACATGTGCACCTTGATTATGTGAGATAATTTCCACCATACTTCTATCTTTTTTCCTCTAATGTATTCCTTTTCCTCCCCCTTTCCTTACTTCTCTTAAAATTATTAAAACATAACAAAATGATTTCCAGGACCTCTGTCTTCTTTGATTCTCTCTATGACCCCTGATGATATTAGAATTCTAAGGGAACATTTTTATCCATTCTCCTTATTAGAATGTAAACAGTTCATTCTTGTTTAGTTCCTTATGATTGCTCACTTGTATTTACCTTTTTATGTTAGGGGGAAACATGTAAAGACTTCCTCTAGCTGGAATGGGTGAGTGAGAACAATTTATTATAATGCCCATGAAGGCAACTGAAGCAGGCACTGTGGAGTGCTTAGAGCAGGACTTCTTAAACTTTTTCCACTTGTGACCCCTTTTTGCCTGAGAAATTTTTACATGACCCTGACTATATAGATATATAAAATAGGTATACATAACCTTGTACTGTTGCCAAATTTTTTGCAACTCCCACATTCAGTTATGTAACCCCATATAGGGTTGTGACTCACAGTTTAAGAAGCTTTGGCTTTGAGCTTGGTCAGACACCAGAGACGCGAGGTCATTCACTGCATCCTGGGCCATTGTCATTTGTCTTGACTTTTCTCTTGCCACTGGACTTTGATGACTCTGGAAGACAGAGTGAGGCTGATGACTTTGTGCAACCTGGCCTCACTTCGATCCAATGCACACACAAGTCATGGAATCACCCGTGCTATCATTGGTCCTCTTCAAAAATGAAGGACAAACAACATTTTTATGCTCCTCTTGACCCATGTTGGTATTTCAAAGATTCTATTCAGCTATAATCTTTTAATCAGGGATGCCTAGAAGACCTCTATTTCAGAGTCCATTTTTCCTCCCTAAAGGATTGTACTAAAGGAGGTATGGGGGAGAGCTGGGCTGTACTGCTTCCTCCTACCCCTCCATCTTGGCTGGTCTCCTATACATACATGACCTTGATGAAGTCTTCAGTGCTATCTTCACACACAAGTTATCACTGGCCATGCTACAGCCTATGTATACCCAACATTCATTTATCTCACCTTTGCCCTTTGGCTTGCTAACAACTTTGGTTCTTCTGAGGCTACAACATTCCATGTTTTGAAGCCATCACTAGGAGAATATAATGATTTTCTATTGTTTATAGGAGAAATAAAATGTTGACAGTCAAAACCCTATACTATCCTGACTCCATGTAGCTTTCCATCTTTAACTTCCACTTCTCCCCTACCTGAGCACTGGAGATGCAAAGAGATATAGGAGTTTACAATCTAATTGAGGAGAAAGGCTACATAGATACTAACATGCTTAACAATGTGATCATGGATCCAAATAGCTCGGGAGCCTCATGGACTTGGGTTTAAGTTGTGGGTAATTTTAATGGTATTATTCATATCTAGCTTACTTTGACCCCATCTAGTAAAAAAACTTGGGTACTTCTGAAGTCAGTTTAGGGTTAGGTGTTCAGTTGCTCATCTCACTAGTAGACCTAGGCAAGGGACAACAATGAAACAGCTAAACATTTCATTGGAACAGAAACGAGTAGTAAAGTAACAGAAGACAATCTGAGCCATATTTCCAAATGAGTGGCTTCATCCCTCTTTCTACCAGAGTAGATTCAGAACCAAGTGCCTCCAAAAGACTCCCAGCTCCAACAGGGAAGGCATGGGCAAATTGCTCTCTGTAGTCAGAGTGAGCAAGTTGGGAGGGGTGCTTTGATCCTTCAGTGAAGACAGGTTTGGCAAACCTGATAGAAAACTCTTTGTGATGATATCTGCAGCATCCAGTTTGTTTACTTCAGATATTACTCATCATTGCTATCCATAGAAAAGATCTCCGTTAATCCTCCACCTCACAGCTATCCTCCATCCATTCCAGAAGTCTCTCACCCTAATCCCCAGCTAGCCTGTGAGTACATGGTCACATGGGAAATGGAATCTTTTGTTTTCCTCCAATAATTGTTAATGCTCTAAGCCCAGGCATCCTGGGAAATGTAGCCCTTGCCCACTTCAGCCATACTTCTTATACAAAAAAGTATAGGTTATGTGCCAAATGAGTGGCATACACATTAAGTGTAGAGGAGAGCCAAATAAGGGATTATCTCCAAGGTCTAGGGTGTTCAAGAAGGGCTTTATGGAGAAAGTAGGATTTGAACTAGGCCTTGAAATAAGGATAGGACTTATACAAGTGGCAAGAAGGGGGAGGGCACCTTGGTAGGGGCAATAATGTGAACAAAAGGATGGAAGCAGTCATATATGGAAAATACATTTGAACCATGTGTTTGTATTCATGGCACCTAGATCTGTACCTTGTACCTAGGATGTGCTTAATATATAAATGCTCATTGAATTGAACAATGAATAATAATTAGTTGGCACACAATGAATGCATCTCTATTCTCCGGAGCTTATCAAGGAAAGTGAAGTGTTCCATGAAAGAATTGGAGAAGAGCTTCAAGGAGAAAACAAAGGAGAAGGATGTGAAAAGAAAAACACAGGGAACCTTAACCTAGATTAGGAGATTAGTGGGCAGAGATTTCCCATTCCCTAGAGAAGGAATGGAAGTAAAAGGTATGGGAGGAATGGCACCAAGTAGATAGGGCTTCTCACATGGAGGTGGAACTGGACCACCTGAAGAGGAAGCAGCTTCTCATGTTCCATGATGCCAAGGGGCCACACGGTCCTCCAGAAGGGAGGTCAACCAATAAGGGGCATAGGAAGAAGAAAAGAGTCACAGCGTTTGGAGACTGCCTGACATGAAAATTAGGGAGACAAGTATCTGAGATATGAAGGAAAGCCTCAAAAGACCGACAAATTTGTTGACAACTTGGTGATTCCTAGCAGGATGAATGACATCTCTGGAGAGCAGGGCTAAGGAGTACATCTTCAGCAAGCAGCTGGACCATAGGGCCACAGTGACATGTTTTCTTTACTTTTTCCAATTGCAGAAAAGAAAGATGGGTGAAGATGGGATCTGAGAGGCTTGGATTTGGCTCCAGGGAGAGAAAGGGTTTGAGTCAGAGGGGACTCCTTGGTCAGGGATGGAATGCATCTAATGAAGGCTGAGAAGAACATTATTTGCCTGGAGATTTGTGGATCAAACAGCTTTAACACTGACCAAATGGAGGGGAAGGGAGCAAACTTCTTACATCTAGCTGCTGATCCAGGTACTACAGACAATGGTAGCAAGGAGAAAAATGTCCATAGAGAAGCCAATACTATAAAGGAGAGGGGTAGTGATAATGCACTTGGCACAATGTGAAGAATAATTGCTAACATTTATATAGCGCTTACCAGATATCTAATTGGATCTTCACAATAACTCTTGGAGGTGGGTACTATTATTATCCCTGTTTCACAGATGAGGAAACTGAGGGGGACGGGGGTTAAATGACTTGTCCAGGACCAAATATGACCTCAGGGCCTCCTGACTCCAGGCCCGGTGCTCTCTGCACTGTGGCGCCACCTAGCTGCTGAAATAAAGTTGAACTAGACACCTTAAAGCTGTAAATCAACCTTAGAGGTATCACAGAGACCGGAGAAGAGCCATGACTAGAACATGGCAATGGGTCTAATCCAAAAGGGACAGATGATCTTAAAAGGGAAAAATGGAGGGGCATACATTGGGAAAATATACTCCTATAAGGAAATACATGGACTGCCGCAGAGAATGAGAATGAAGGAGGAGAACACTGATGCTGTGGCGAGAGAATACTACATACCACCTAGTCAGAAGAAGAACATAGATGATAACTTTTAGAAACAGTTCACTAAACTGGTATGGTAGCATAAGACAGTAATGATAGGGCACTGAAACCACCCAGAACAGCTGATAAATTCTTGGTTTGCCTCAATGATAATTTTTTTTCAATCAACAGGACGAGGATAATGGGTACAGGACAGAAGTCTGACTACTCTAATTGAATTTTGCTACTGTCTCTTCCCCCAAGAATAATGAGTTTTACATGGAGGCAAAATAAAGAGGGTTTTAAAAGAATTGAAACCCAATATAAGGAAGGAAATAGTTAAAATCACCGAAAAATCATGGTTCACAGGTATGGCACGAGTGGAGAGGAGCAAATGTGGGCCTAGTTTTCAAAGAGGGGAAGAAAGTATAGGCCAGTAGCTTAGCTTGGATTCCTGTCAAAACTCTAGAATGCTTTAGTAAAGGGATGGCTCGCAAACACTTAAAACATATTACCTAAGAGTCTTCATGTCTGAAAAAGACCTGGGAGGCTTTGTGGATGACAAGCTCAATACCTGTCTAAAGGGGGCGCACTTCACCTTAGGCTCCGCTGAGATGGAGAGGCACATGACAGCTCCCCGGCTCATCCAATTGCAGGATCCCAAATTTCGATGAATTGGATAAGAACTCTTGGAGTAGAGGTTGGCTCCATTTGGGGTACCCTAGTCTGTTCTGGGTGCCAGATTTTCCAGAGGAAATGAACAAGCTGGAGAAAGTCAGAGTAGGACAAACTACCATAATGAGGGGACTGGAAAAAGGGTTCAAGGAAACAGGGATGTTTAGCTTTGCAGAAAAGAAGGTTGATAGCGGGTAGGGCTAGGACTGGGGGATATGATCTTCAAGTCTTTGAAGGGTCATGTGGGAAAGAGATTAGGCCTGTTCTGCTTGGCCTTGGAGGCCATCAGAACGAGGGATGGAGGTCGCCATGCAGCAGATTTGGTTAGATGCAAGGAAAAGCTTCCTGGCAGTGCAAGCTATTCCCCAAGCAGACTGGACTGCCTTGGGGGAGAAGGGTCTCCTGTCCCCAGCATCTTGAAGCAGAGAGTGGATGGGCATTTGGGAGTCAACAACTTCTCAGGGATTTTGTCCAGTGCCTGCCACCTCTATCCACTCCAGGGCTCACAGGGCTGCTGGATGTGCTATGAGCCTAGGCCGGCTGCAGGTCTGGGCTTCCAGTGGTCCTGTGCTAGTACATACCTGGGGTGTGTGTGTGCATGCACGTGTGTGGGTGTCTGGAAGGGAGAGGGTGTCAGAGAATGTCAAAGCTGGGAGACTTGGAGAAAGGGCAGGCCTGGCCCCACCCTCTCCCTGTGCCAACATCACTAAGAGCCTGGGTCTGGAGAAGGAAGCAGGCTCCACCCCCAGCTCTGAGGCCTGAGGCTGGCAGTTCTTGGGGCCTGGGCAGCACAGACCTGCTACTTTGCAATTCTACCACAAGATGACACTAGATCCTGTCCACAGTTAACTGAAGGAAAGAGGAAATCATCCCTAGGAGCCTGGGAACGCCTCCAATTCTTCCCTCCTCGCCTCTCCCTGCACAGCAAGCCCGGCCTACCTGGCCCCTAGGGGTCATAGGAATCCTCCATCCACAGGCCAGACCCGGCATCTGCTCTTCCATCTGAGCCCCACCTATGATGCCTGTGGGGAGCTGTCGGTCAGATGACCATCCAGATCAAGCCTGCCTCAAGCTGCCAGTCCCTTGCATCCCTAGGAACATGTTCAGGAGGTGCCAGCCTGAGGAGACCCTGTCCTGGGTCTCCACAGAAGGACTCAGTATCAAACAAAGCCCATGGCCAAACTCAGCTGGACTTGTTTTTGTCCGGCCTCATGGTCTGTGACTCCAAACTGTATCCTCCACACTGGCCACTGGACTTTGGGTCACTCCCAACTCTGAAATCTGCCCCATTGTTTAAGGCCCACAAAATCTTCCCTGACCCCTTGAAGCAGAAGTGAGCTCTCCTTCTTCCAAGTGTGCCCATTCAACTTGGTACTATTGTTGTCTGCTGGTTTTTCATTCTCCTCCCCCACCCAATCTTTACTAGACTGTAAGCTATGTGAAGGCAGGGAGCCTCTCTGCATCTTTGCACCCCTCTTTGTTCTTTACACTTAATATTTGATGAATGAATAACTTCTCAGTGCTCTGCAGGAGGGAGCACTGGCTATCCCCCCCCAACTTTTCCATATCCCAGAGGTGGTCTAGGGAAGAGGGCTCCCCCAGCTGCTTTGCAAACAGGTAGACAGACAGAGGGAAGCAGCAGAGTGTAGTGCAGGGAACTCTGGCCTTGGAGCTTGAGGCCCTAGGCTCTTGGGTTCAAATCCCAGTTTTGCCACTTACAACCTGTGGGACTTTGAGCAAGGCCCATAATCAACTTGAGCCTCATCTGTAAAGTGGAGTCAGATGATGGAGCTAGATGATAGAGCCCTCCTTTGAAGTCCTTTCAATCTCTAGCTCTATGATCAGATGAGACAATATTTGTAAAGTCCTTAGCACATGGTAGGTGCTTAGCAAATGCTTATTTTTCACAACCCCTCCTGCCCTGCCCCCCATCCACTGCCCAAGAGATGAAACCTGGATTCCTTAGTGTGATATTCAAGGCCTCCATTTCCTTTTCAGCCTTATCCCCCACTATTCTTTTCTCTCCACTGACCTGAATCTGACCCATTGTTCAATTCAATTCCAGGATGGCTAGATGTGTCCAAGGGCCTTTCCAAATCTGAGATTCTGCCATTCTATGAGTTCAACATTCAGTAATTATTAGGCCAACTCAAGTCCTGCCTAGGCCAGGCTGCTTTCCTTGGAATAAGAGCTCACATTTCTTTTTTCCTTTTGGGGGTGGGGTGGGGCAATGAGGGTTAAGTGACTTGCCCAAGGTCACACAGCTAGTAAGCATCAGGTGTCTGAGGTTGGATTTGAACTCAGGTAAGAGCTCACATTTCAACAACCCTGTGAGATGGATAGTGCAAGTATTATTAACCCCATTTTGTAGATTAGGAAACTGAGGCTCAGTAACATCCCCTTTATCCATAAGCACACACACACATATCCACATGACAGCCAGGGGCCCCACAGTCATACTATCTCCTTGGCTGGACAAGGTTCTCAGTTCCCAGAGCATCATATAAATCATCCTGTTTCAGAGCCCTGGCCTTCAGTTCTGATGCTAGCTAGTGTCTCACAGTGTCAAATGAATCCTGGGGTGGCAAACTTGGCCTAGACCATCCAGTGGTACTAAGGTTTCTCTTCTCAAGTCCAGGGACCAGCCTGCAGTTTGCATTGTCACATTAAAAGTGACATAGAGGGGGCAGCTAGATGGCGCAGTGGTTAAAGCGCTGGCCCTGGATTCAGGAGTACCTGAGTTCAAATCCAGCCTCAGACACTTAACACTTACTAGCTGTGTGACCCTGGGCAAGTCATGTAACCCCCGTTGCCCCGCAAAAAAAAAAAGTGACATAGAAAAGCCATATGGGTCATCCCTCTGTCTCCAAGTGAGTCAACTCCATAGCCTTTCTTTTTGGTCTATCCCAATGATGCAAGCCTCTCACTACTAGAAAACATTTTTGTTACAATGAATGAAAGGTTGGTAAGATGTTTGAGCTTTAAGATCTTTTTGGTCTAAGTGTGTGTTGTGTGTATATATCTTATATATGCATGTTTACATACTGTCTGTCTATCATCTATCTATCTATCTATCTATCATCTACGGGCAGCTAGGTAGCATAGCAGATAGACTGGTCCTGAAGTTGGGAGGACCTGAGTTAAAAT